>NC_041227.1:5200836-5250747 GCF_002837175.3 Physeter macrocephalus
GGACCGGGGCGCGAACCCGCGTCCCCCGCATCGGCAGGCGGATTCTCAACCACTGCGCCACCAGGGAAGCCCCTCCCCTTGCCTCTTGCACGCGCTGTCAACAGGCCAGGCACAGGGGGTGCAGAAGGAGGGCCGGCCTGTGGCGCGAGGCCCGGGGCTCTCCTACCTGCCCTGTCCCCTCCCCGTGCCAGCGACAGCTTCCCCACCCTCCTCCCACCACCTCCAGTCCCAGCGTGTCTGTGTCCCTGCACGTGGCTGTCTGTCCCTTTGGAATCTCATCCGTAGGGTCTCCCGAGTGCTCGCCCCCAGCACAGTGCCTGGCACGGAGCAGGCCCGCCATCGGTGTTTGTTGAATGAATAAACGGACGTACTGTGGCTCTTAGATGAGTCCTTCATGCCCCTCCCACCCGGTCCTCAACTGTCTCATCCTTGAAATGGTCAAGATCGCACTCGATGGCTTTTCCCGGACCACAGTGTTGTGACGGTTCCTTCGACGGCTCTCCTTAGAGAGAGGAAGGCAGATGCTGGGGAGACGGGCACTCCGTCCCTGCCTTTGCCCAGGGCCCTCCCGTCTGGCTGGGGAGAGGCCCCAGCTGGGAACAGAGCTCACCTCCGTGCAGTTTGAAGAGTAGGCGGAGGGCACGACCCACTTCAGTTGGTACATCACCTTGCAGACCACCACCACACACACCCAGACAGTGGAAACGCGGGATGCAAAGGGGCGTAATTTGGAAGAGGGCAAGGACACCATCCAGAGGATGTAAAACATGGAATTCATCAGAGAAACCAACGAGGAAAGCGTTGAAGTCTGGGGGCGCCTTGGCCTGCCTGTGATCAGAGCAGTTCAAATTAGGGGAAAATGGGAGCTACAAATACGCCCACTGGACCTTCCATAGGAGGGCAACACTGTGCAGAGGAAAGAAAAGGGTCTCAGAACCTGACAGCCTTGGTCCTCCTGAAAGCCACTGACCTCCCGCAGGGTGAGCCAGATGACCACGGGGGCCACAAGCTTAACGATGTCTATTTCCAGAACGCGCCACAAGAACCCTTGAGTTCCATTAACCATTTCTAGAAGCTTCGGAAAGCCAGCGGTCAGCTTGTCAACTGCCGAGTCCCAATCACTCGTTTCCTCCTCTGAGGGGAAGAGAAAGGCTTCGGCCGGATGCCCCTGGTGATTCCGTGGGGTCTGGCTTTGTTGTCGAAAACAATGGGAAGACGTCTGCATCTCAGAGGAAGCCAGAACAGAGCAGAGAAAACTAGGAAGACGCTGCAGTTCTTTTCTAAAGAATGCTGTTTTCCGGTAATACTGAGGGTCTCTGGCCAGGTCCCTTGTCCCACTCCCCACGCTGGGCTTTCCCTCCTCTCTGCTGCCGGAGTTGTCTCTGTGGCCCTCTGTCCATATCCCAGACGCCTGTAAATGGTCCTGTCTCCCCCTCTGCACCAGGACTGGCAAACTGTTTCTATAAAGAGCCGCAATGTAAGTATTTCAGATTCGCAGGTCATGTCGTCTCTGCCACATACTCTACTCTTGTAGCACAGAAGCGCCCACAGGCAGTGCATAGATGGGTGTGGCCTTATCTGCAAAAACAGGACGTTGGCTTTGGCCCTGAGGCCATGCTTTGCTGACCCTGAGTCAGACTGTGGGTTCCTTGAGGGGAGGGGCGCCAGTTCTTTCCCTCTGTTCCTTCAATGCTCGGCACCTCGCCTGGCACACAAGAGGTCCCCCCTAAATGCTCAACCGTGAGGCGTGAATGAATAAAAAACAAACTAACTGCCCAAGGGGAGTTTAATTCTGACCACCACCCAAGAGAGGGCTTTCTACATTTGCCGTTCTTAATTGTTTGCAAGAGAGTATAATTTGGTAAAGTGAAAGACACTGGCATGTGTTGAGCTCTCAGAATGTCAGGTGCCGTGCTAAGTGCCCCACCTGACCGCCGTTTCTTAGTTCTATCCAAACCGCAAGCTGAATCACAAACAGGCACTGTCCCCAATCACTTGTAAGCAGTTCGTTCCCCAAGTAAGCCAAACAGACTCGGGGGACCTCGGTCACTTGTAACTCTCACACTGCGTTTTAAGTGAAAGTAAAATGGCAGCCATCAGCCCAGCTGCTGTCAGAATTTGCAGGTCCACCTGATGTGAACCGGCTCCCCATCGGGCAGGGGAATGCAATCAGGCAGGAGCAAGCAGGCGGATGGCAGGGGGCTGACATCCCGGCCCCCCACGTCTGGGACACTTGGCTAGCCCCCCAAAGTAAAAAGTGAAGACAGCATGCTGAGGCTGTGCTGAATCGAGGAACGAGGTCAACAGTCTGGGTGGATTATTGTTTTAATGAATCAACTGTTTGCCTGGACGTCCAGGATTCTTGGCAGCCCTGGAGAGCAGCCCCGAGCAGAGGCAGGCAGGGCTTCTTGGGCAAAGCGGTATCTCCAACCTGCTGACGCCTTCCTCCCCAGCCTTCCAGATTTCTCCGCTTTCCAGTCAGAACTGCTGGCTTTGTTGGCAAAGTTCTGAGCCGCCTCCTCTTCCCGGCCCGGTCGTGGTCTGAAAAGCAAAGGCAGGGTGCGCAAACAGAGGAGAATGATTACCAACTCGTGAGCCTGTTTTATCGAAGCCCGTAAGTGAAATGGGTCCATGCCACAAGGAGACACGGGTAGGGGACAGAATCAAGGACTTGGCCATTAGGAAAAGGTTGTGTTTGACCTGTACTGTTGGGAATCACGTTTACGCTTTTCCCGAGGCACAGTGGACTCCAGAAATCAATTTCTGGAGGAGAACGCATTTCCTCTCACTCTTTAGCTCTTACCTCTTCTGAAGTGTCCGAAGTATAACCTTAAGCCTGAAAGAGACAGAGGGAGAGAGGGAGGGAGAGAGAGAGAGTTCTCTGTTTATAAAAGGATTCCTTTCTCATTGGATTTATTTAAACAGCAAACTCTCTAATAAATTTTTAATAGGTTACTCATTTATTGTATTCACCGGACAAAGCACGCACGTAGTTAAAAATAATTCAAAGGGCACTAAAGGGTACAGGGTGAAAAGTAACTCTCCTTCCCCCCTCTGTCTCCCTCCCCCAGGCAAGCCCCAGGACAGATTTCTTCTGCATTCTTCCAAAGATACGCTTTGTATGTATAAGCACGTGTGCAGGTCTCTTTTCCTTGGACAAATGGTAGCATGTTCTATACATCGCGTTCCGCCCCTTCCTTTCACCACTTGGCCATCTATCTTGAAGCCTACTTCAGATCAGCATACGTGGGGGCACCGTCGCCCTCCTCATCGGTGGCAGAGTCTCAGAGCACCCCGAGACGCAGAGACACACCGTCATTTGCTGAGTCAGTCCCCTAGGGACGGGCATTCATTCTCTGCTGGAGTCTTTTTTTAAAGAATGAGATCAACACCTGAACACTCGGGAACAGGGCGACCAAGCAAGGGGTGGTTGGCCGGTGCACCGGAAGCGGGGCGCTCCCTCGGGAGAGCACGCCTCGCAGGAGGAATTTTAAAGAGAGGCTCTCACACCTCTGGCAGAAGATGCATGTCGGTTTCCTTCCTGTTGCTGGGGGAGACAGATCACAGGGTGCTTATGTTGGAAGCACAGCGGGGCTGTTGCTCGGATTATGTTACCATGGCAACCCAGTCCCCAAACATCGTCAGCCGCCTCCGAAAACCTTCACCCCGTCACACCATCCCAGGGGACCCAGGGGGGCCCAGGTGGCCTCGAAAGAGAACGTTTCTCCCCAAGTTTTCTCCTCCCTCCGCAGCAGGCATCCATTCGATATTATACACAATTTCGGGGTTGGGGGGCGCGGAGGGAAAAGAGTGCACTGCTCCGGGCTCGGGCCTCCCAACCTCCCCCCACCGCGGGGAGCAACAGGCTCCCAGCACCCTACCTTTTCCTTTAAAGCTTTCACATCCCACCCCGGATACGAACAAAGCCGAGTAAAAATCAAAAACAAACCACATGATGTTGACAAAAAAGAATATTTAACAACCCCTGGGGAAAAAGAGAATCAAGCCGTGGTATTTTGTGTACTTTTTCACGAAACGCGTTAGGAGCATGGCGGAGTTTGATCCGAAAAACAGATTCGGGCCTTGAGAAGGCCAGAGCCTCCTGCCTGATTTTTCTTAGGAAGAAGGTGAATTGCTCTGGTGATGCACCACCTTTTTTTTAAAATTAATTAATTAATTTATTTATTTATGGCTGCGTTGGGTCTTCGTGTCTGTGCGAGGGCTTTCTCCAGTTGTGGCAGGCGGGGGCCGCTCTTCATCGCGGTGCGCGGGCCTCTCACTGTCGCGGCCTCTCCCGTTGAGGAGCACAGGCTCCGGACGCGCAGGCTCAGTAGTTGTGGCGCACGGGCCTAGCTGCTCCTCGGCATGTGGGATCCTCCCGGACCGGGGCTCGAACCCGTGTCCCCTGCATCGGCAGGCGGACTCTCAACCACTGCGCCACCAGGGAAGCCCGATGCACCGCCTTTTAAAATAAGAATTCTGCAAAATACTCTAGCCTATTAGTGACTCGGTCTAAAAATTAGGAAACCTTTAAAAGCCAAGTTTCACGGCCAATGTCTTCATTTAGTTAGAGGACAGAACGGTAAAAACGAAGATAGAACGGACCTTCGGGCCTGCAGAACATCCAATGAGCAGACCGCGCTGCCCCGGAGCAGCTCTCTGACTCTCAGGAGCGTCTCAGCAAAAACAAAGTGCCACATTTCTGCCCCGGAGGCCCCTGGCAGGAGAGGAAAGGCCCCCGTCCCGTCCGCGGACCTTCCAGAGCCACGCGGGGTCTAACTTTCCCCACCAGCGTCAAAAGAACACCTACCGACGGACGACTCAGCGCAGCGAACGACAGGGGGCGACCTGCGCAGAGCCCGGCCCTGAGCCATTAGCAGAATCTCCAAATGCCGCCCCAGGGACAGCAGTACCTGTCAGATGTGCCCTTCCATTTAACGCGGCTATTACACAGGCTGGTGGTCTTCGGAAAGTCTTCATGAAAGTAATGACGTTGAAGGACGCGTGCCAGCAGGCAAGCAGCAGGCGAGCAGCTCGGCCGCGTGCAATGGCTCCAGGCCCATGTCGTGTAACCCGGAACGGATTAGAGGGGAGAGAGCCCCGAAGGTCGAGAGGCAGGCCTGCCCTAGTTCCTGCCTGACGAAGACGCCTTCCTTGAGAAGCCCCACTCCCCTTTCTCTTGATAAGCGAGCGGTATTTGACAGTGAGGCGCCCGGGAGAGCGTTTATGAGGCTCTGCACACAGCCCTACATGCAATCACTGCGATAGTGCAGCTCTGGGTAGGCGAGAAGCAACAAGGCAAAACTTCTCCTGGATTATGAGAAACTAGTAACCCAGGCGATCCAGAGAATCTTAGACTCTCAGCAGGGCCTGGCCTATCCACAGAATCTTCACCTGATCCAGGAAGGAGACTTCCCAGAGCCCTGGGACAAAATTAGTCATGAACTGCCTCCCAAACGCTGGTCGAATTTGTGACCGAGGGGAGGCTCTGCGGACAAAGGATGCCGCCTGCCGCACCAGGAAACAAAGGATATTGGGGCCATCAAGCTGACGGTCACCGCAGCCACGTCCCCGCTCCCACCCTGACGGCGCCCCCTGAGGGGATTCAGGATGCAGAAAACAGGATACTGGCCCTAGATGGTTCTGCCGGCACACTCCCGGGTGAAGGTGGGGCAGCTCCGGGCCACGGGGGGTCTTTGGCAGGTGGGCTCAGGTGACCGGAGGAAGCCCAGTGCTCTCAGGGGACCATCTAGCACGTGTGCTCTTGGCGGAAGCTCAGACCCACGGCTAAAACTCAGACTGCGAGCTGAGGGCGGGGTCTGTTCTGAGTCTCGTGAGACCCCAAGGTGGGGGTGGGAACGCCTGGGGTTTCAAGTCCACAGGCCTGGGACCCCGACAGAGCAGGGGTGACCTGGCAGCAAAGTCTTGACGGGTCCCCTCTCCCTGGACTCGGAGCTCTGACCTGGAATCTCGGAGCTGGAAGAGGCATCTCCCCAGACCTGGAGGAGCTGGGGGCTTTGCAGAGATGCCCAGAGAGCACAGAACCAACTAGAAAAACCCTCTCCCTGCACATCAGCCCAAGGTCTGAGACATCACGCCTGCTGAGGCTCCCACGGGGCCTTCCCTTTGGCGACTGACTGTTCTATCTCCTCTGCAAGTTCCCACCCAGGAAACCGTGGGGCTGCTTTCCAGCTGATACCACATCCGCACTGCTGATCCCAGAAGCCATGAATCCTGGCAGAACTGGGCCCTTTTAGCAAATCAAACTGCAGGAGTGACCACCCACCAGCCTCAGAAGCCAGATTCTTACCGTTCTTCAGGGTTTCCTTGAAAAATCCAGCAACAACTGGAAACTGGAAAGTGTAGACGGCGATAAGGACCACCATGGAATAAGAGACCACGACCGTCCAGAAGTACTTCAGGATCCTTCTCCATGAGTTATAGCGTATCTGCAGTCCAGACACCGTTCCTGATGGATGGTGCTATGCGGATTAGAGAGACGGACAGGGCAGGGGAGGCCGAAACCAGAAGGGCCAAGGGGCAGCCTGCAAGGAACAACTCCCCGTGCAAAGTCATTTTTTCCAGCAGAAATCCTTGCTGGCTGGAGCCCAAGCTCGTTCACATACGAGGGTCTAGGCAAGTCTTAATGAGACACCGAAGTCAGGGGGTGCAGGCCTTTCGTTAAGTTTCCTGCAGAAAAGCAAAGAAAAGGGGTCCTCCCGGAGAGGTGGGACGCTGTCGCAGTGGGAGTTTTGTCTGTTTCTTGAGCGATCTGGGAGGTATTGGAAATCGATCTCTCCCTCTGTCCGAGTCCCCCGTCCACGCACTATCTCTCTCCACCTGTGTGTCGGAACCGCTCGCGTATCTAGAGCAAAGGTTGATGCGTCCGGTTGTGGATCAGGCTGTGTGGCCTCACTGATAAATGCAATGGGTACCCGGGTCAGAGTCTTAGCTGAGCGACAGTGGGTGTGAAGCCTGTGAGCGTCACAGCCAGATGATGGGAACAGCTCTGGCCTGAGGCAATCCTGCACGGCAGGGCCACCAGGCGCGTCCAGAAGCCAGAAGGCAGGAGGTGGGGCCAGCCTGGGGCGGGGCCTGGGGATGGGGACGTGGGACAGGGGCTGGGGGCTTGGGGTCCCACCGGGGTCCACCTGGTGCCAGGCCACCCAGGACAGGAGGAGGAGGACGTAGACGACCTTGTATGCCACCACTTTGCCGGCGAAGCTGCCGGCGAAGAACATGCTGGCGCAGATGCCGATCTGGTGCTTGACTCGGAGATCCTTGAGGATGGAGCCCAGAATGCCCACCGGGAGGCTGCAGGGCCCCGTGCAGGCGAGAGGCGGGGGGCGCCGCCAGGGCCAGGCCCCCCAGTTCTGGCTCTCTTGCCCTCTCCTAGCTCCTCCCCAGCTCCTCACGACAGTGCTGATTTCTGGGGCAGCAGCCACAGTGTCCGCTTCTTTGGGGTTCCTCCACTGTTCCCTTCCGACAGGAGCTGGCACAGCCTGCAGGCCAAACTCCTCTGGGAGGGAGGAGCTAGGGGGCTACAGGCGTCAGAGGCCAGCCGGAGACACCCCGCTACCTTCCGGTCCTGCCCAGCCGCTCGGGAGGTATGGGCCCGGGGCTGGGACCCTGGACCCTTGAACCACGAGGGGTCAGAGAGCTTCCTCCAAAGACGCCTACCACGCAGGGGGATGGCTCTTCTCAGGATGGGGGCTGTGGCTCATACCACCCCTGGGGCCAGAGAGTTCTAGAGCCAAACCCTTGAAGGACAACGCCCAGCATGGAAGAGCCCTCGCCTGATGCCGGGCAGCCCCCTGGACGATGGGCTGTCCTTGCGCCCTGCTCTGCATCTCTGGGCGTGACCCAGGTCACCTGGGACCACTAGCTGTGTGTCCTTTGAGAGTTAATGGTGGGCCAGCTGAAAGCAGGCCAGGAGCAAGGGCCTGGGGGCTCCCTCACTTTGCCCTGAGATTCTGGGATTCCCGGGGGAAATGGTTAACTTCAAAATAGGCACATAAATGTTCTGCAAAGGGGCAGGAGGCCGGCCGTCCAGGGTCCTCACCGCTCGCTTCCCCAAGGTCCTCCCCCAAAGCTTCTTCCTTGGCCTCTGCTGGCCTCCACCTCTCCAAGACCTGCAGCAGCCGGAATACCGATGCACAGAGACTCTGCGGCGGAAACAAGCGCTACCTTTATGGCTCACCCGCGGCCTCCCCAGGAAACGAACACGAGTTTCCACCCTGGCCACAGGGGCTGGGCCTGGAAACGGGCGTCTGTTTCTTTCAGAGCCCTGTTGTCTGGGGTGAGTGAGCCGCGGCGGCTGGGTGGAAGGGGGGCGCGGGGGACGGCTGGGACGCGGCCCTCTGCGGCCTGGTGCCCCTGGGCTCACATCACCCGCATCCTTTGGAGGTAAGGGGGTCAGAGTGGAGGCGTTCATGCTGCCCACGCCCCGCGTCTTGCAGAGGAGGACTTTGAAGCCTGGAGTGAAGACAAAGGCACACAGGATGCCCCAGAGCTGGGGGCCGAACCGAGGCATGCCCCCGGCCCTGCCTGGGAGGCCCCCGTGTCCCACCGTCCCTGGCCCCGGGCTGCGATCTGTTCTGAAATGGAAAATCCCCAGGGCCCAGCCCCACCCCAGAGCCCTACCTTTGCACCCAGGTGGAGGCACGGCTGCAGGTAGGGTTTGAGGTCCAGGTCGGTGAGGAGCCAGCCCGGGACCCCTGGAAACAGCCCCTCCTGGGACGCTCGGAGGCCCAGCACGAAGCTGAGCAGGACCAGGAGGTTGGCGTAGCCGACCAGGAAGGGTGAGCTTCGCAGGGCCAGGTGGCGGTGGCTCCGGGACCTCCGGACGACACAGGCCCAGAGCAGCAGCTGGAAGCCCAGGCAGCGGGCGTAGGAGAGGCTCCGCGCCCGCGGGGAAGCGGCGCAGGCCCAGCTCCTCTCAGAGCACAGCTCGGGGCCCAGCGGTTCAGAGCCTTCTTAAAACTTCATTTCCAAATCCAGCGGCCCCCACCAAGAGCCCCCATTATTAGAGCAGCCAAGCAGGGCTTCCCCTACTCGGCATACACTGATTTGGTCCTTCTCTCAAATCCACTGTAAAAACTTGGATAAATGCATTTTTTCAACAGCCAAAGCTCCCTTCTGAGCAGGGTAGCTGGAAACTCAGGGTTCCCAGTCCCTCTCCCAGTCTCAGAGCCACCATCAGAAGTCACATCCCAGCACGAGAGGATGGGCAGGGCAGCCCGGCCCTCTTCGGAGACCCTCCATGACCAGTGAGACTTGCTCCTTACAAGAGGTCTTTCCTTCGTTTGTAATGGTGATGAAAGCTTGGCCGTCCCAGCAACAAGGACAAACAGAAGAAGCATTTTACCACCCAAAGGCCTCTGTGAGAAGGACACATGGGCCTCCATCCCAATCCTTCCTGTCCTCAGGCCCCGCTCAGGAGACCCCCAGCTCGCATGGGATCTTTCATCACGGACGCCAAGGGCCTTCCACCTCTCTGAGCTGCATTCCAAGTGCCAGGACCCAAGAACATACAATGCAGAAAAGATAGTCTCTTCAGCAAGTGGCGTTGGGAAAGCTGGACAGCCTCCCGTAAATCAGTGAAATTAGAACACTCCCTCACACCATACACAAAAACTCACAATGGTTTAAAGACCTAAATATAAGGCATGACACCATAAACCTCCTAGAAGAGACAGAGGCAAAAACATTTTCAGACATAAATCGTAGCAATATTTTCTTAGATCAGTCTCCCAAGGCAAAAGAAATAAAAGCAAAAATAAATAAACGGGACCTCATCAAACTTAAAAGCTTTTGCACAGCAAAGGAAACCATCAACAAAATGCAACGATAACCTACGGAATGGGAGAAAATATTTGCAAATGATGCAACCAACAAGGGCTTAATTTCCAAAATATACAAACAGTTCATACAGCTCAATATCAAAAAAAAAAAAAAAAAAAAACCTCAATCAAAAAATGGGCAGAAAACCTAAGCAGACATTTCTCCAAAGAAGACATACTGATGGCTGATGGCTGACAGGCACATGAAAGGATGCTCAACGTCACTAATCACTAGAGAAATGCAAATCAAAACTACAATGAGGTACCACCTCACTCCAGTCAGAGTGGCCGTCATCAGAAAGTCTGCAAATAACAAATGCTGGAGAGGGTGTGGAGAAAAGGGAACCCTCCTACATGGTTAGTGGGAATGTAAGTTGGTGCAGCCACTATGGAAAACAGTATGGAGTTTCCTTAAAAAACTAAAAATAGAGCTACCATTTGATCTAGCAATCCCACTCCTGGGCGTATATCTGGAAAAGTCAAAAATTCTAATTCGAAAAGATACATGCACCCTAATGTTCACAGCAGCTGTGAAATATTTACAATAACCAAGACATGGAAACAACCTAAATGTCCATCAACAGATGAATGGATAAAGAAGGTGTGGTGTATAGTGTATATATATGTGTATACACACACACACACACACAGACACACACACACACACAAACAATGGAATACTACTCAGGCATTAAAAAAATGAAATAATGCCATTTGCAGCAAAATGGATAGACTTAGAGATTATCATACTAAGTGAAGTAAGTCAGACAAAGACAAATATCATATGATATCACTTATATGTGGAATCAAAAAAATGATACAAATGAATCTATATACAAAAAACAGAAACAGACTCACAGACATAGAAAACAAACTTACGGTTACCTAAGGGGAAAGGGAAGTAGGGGAGGAATAAATTAGGAGTTTGGGATTAACAGAGTCAAACTACTGTATATAAAATAGATAAGCAACAAGGATTCACTGTGTAACACAGGGAACAATATTAAACATCTTGTAATAACCTATCGTGGAAAATAATCTGAAATATCTATCTATCTATCTATATATATATATAAATCTGAATCACTTTGCTGTACACCTGAAACTAACACAATATTATAAATCTGCTATACTTCATTAAAAAAAAAATTTCCAAGTGTCAGAGGACTAAAAATGCGTTTTATCTAAACCTGAAGCCTGGCCATCCCCAGGGGCCATGTGATCAGGCAAAACCCAGGTGGACTCTGGCCACCCATCAAAGTACCTTGGCTCCACCTCCACGAGGAGAAGCTGGGAGTCGGCTGGGATGCAAATTCATATAGATTCTCTGGGCGGTTTTCTTCCTCAGCCTCAGTAAGCAGAGTCTAAGCAAGGCTTCACCGCCGAACCCTCTCTCCTCTCCGTAAAAGACAAAGCCCAAGCTCATGTGCCAGCACCGGGCACACAACAGAAAGAGCCCACACCTTCCCCTGCAGTCGGCCCCACGCCGTGCGGTCCACCCGGGGCTCTGCTGCCGTCTCAGGGGCAGCAAGCATCCCAGGTGTCCTCAGGGTTACGAGGTGCTCCAAACATCCGAGTCTCCTTTAGGACCCCGTATGCTTTCTGCAGCCACGCATGTAGCTAAAGACCTCCAAGACAGGCTCCTATTTCCTGGCACCTGGGCCTCTCCCGAGGGAGTGTCCCCCGCTGGGCCGCCCTCCCCAAGGCGGCAGCCCTCCCAGGACTCACCATCATGGTGATCGGCGCGGGGAAGGAGCCGTGCCTCACGGCGAGGTGGCCCAAGACCGAGGCGCTGCTCAGCCCTCGCTCCCTGGGTGAGGCGGTGGCAGAAGTCCCGCAGGCAAAGGGGGGCCGCTGCAGCAGGACAGACGCACCCGGGGCTCGGAGGGCTCTGTCCCAGAGCATGGAGGGCTCGGATCACCCTGCAGCTCAAGACCATCCCCGTGGCCACATGAGAGAAGCCTGGCCCGCCTCAGGCCTACCACCCACCCACGCCTTCCGTCCAAACAGACAGCGCGTCCTCTGAGTCTTGCCTGAGCCTATCCGCGGGCCCAATGGCACCTTTGCCAACACCCTCAAGCCAACATGGTGGCCGTGAGCACCTATTCCCGGAGCCTCCCGGAGGGCCTGGCCATGGGTTGGTTCTCGGCAGGTGTTTCCAGAATAAATGAACGAGATGCCTCCACCGCGGCAGCCCAGCGCAGGCTTAGGAACTCCCTCTAAGCAGTCTACGGGATGCCATCATTCAGGAAGCTACTGTGAGGTGCCTTCTGTATGCCCAGCCTGTGCTGAGCATCTCAGGGGCCAGAGTGGCATCGGCTCTGTCCTCCAAGGAGTTAGAACCAAGTTGGACAGAGAGGGTCCCGGGAACTCGCCGGAGGGCCAGGGGAGATGGCACGTGGTGGCGCGTGTGTCTGTGCTACTCGGAATTCTCGCCTCTTTGCCCTCACGTCGCCGGGTCATCACGGCCTTGCCAGGAACGGCCTAGAATTCTCAAGCCAGGGTGGTTTTGCCCCTCCCCCGCCAGGGGACGTTTGGCAATGTCTAGAGACACTCTGGCATGGGGGGCGGGGGCAGATGATACTGGCTTCTAGCGGGCGGGGGCCGGGGCTGCTACTGAACACCCTGCACCGCACTGGCCTCCAGGAGAGAAGAGTCCCGCCCGAAATGCTGTCGGGGCTGAGGTGGAGAGCCGCCCCCCGGCCTGGATTAAGTCAGGATTAAGCTAAGAGCGCGGGGTTTAAGTCGGCCAGACGTGGCTTCACTTAAGCGCCGTGATCCCCTATGTCCTCCTCGGTAAGCAGAGCGCGACGATTACACCGATTTACGAGGCCCCTTTCACCCTGAGAGGACAGAATGCGGGGCTGCGTGTCCCGGGGCCCTGGGGCTCAGCTCACACGTCTAAAAGGTTGCCGTTCTCGCCCTTATGATGAACCTGAAAATTGCCAGACTGGGACAGAGACTCGTGCGCTCCGCGCCCCCCAGCCTGGGCTTTTCTTACCCCAAGGACGTCCCCCAAGCAAGCGCGAGGTGTGGTTCGGGTCTCCCACACCCCGTCTGGACTCGACAGCTGTGGCCTGGCTGGCCGGCCCAAGTCCAGGGTGAGGGCTCCCCCCCGAGCGTCCCCCTGAAGAGCCCTGGCCATTGCCTCCTGCTTCTACGTGGTCGGGGAGGTGAAGGGCTTTGATGCATTGAGACGAGGGAGCTGGGACGCTGTGGGCTTTGCAGGTCCCCGTCGGGTCTGTGAGAACGTCTGACTCTTTTCCGGCACAAAGAAGGCTGGTGGGTTCAGGCCCGGGCACTGCGCTGGGGCCCCACGCAGAAGGGGGAGACCCTGCCAGCTCCCACCTGTGAGGGCCGCCGTCACCTGGCATAGGAGGGAGGGCCTCTTGGGGGCTCCTGGATGGGAGGCCAGAGGTCACGGGCTCCATGGCGCTCCCAGGACGCCCCAGGTGAGCCCGGACACCGCGAGGCGGAAGCCAGCGCGGAGGGCAGCTTTCCGTTAAGTTTCCAGCGACAACTTGTATAAAAGCCACGGGAGACTCCGGGGGACGCGGCGTCTTGCTGTGGTCAGCGTCGTGCTTTCCAAAAGCCTGTCTCGGACCCTGAGTCTCCTCAGAGCGCTTTTCCTCGCCTTCCCTCTGGCGCCTGAGCTTGATCTTTCCCGAGCTTTCGGGCCAGCAATCCCAGAGCGTCTGCATTACATCACCCCTCCCTGGCACTCCCACCCTCAGCGCCGACAGCCCCCAGCCCACCACGGGCCCCCCGTGTCTGCGCGGTGCTCTTTAAACTCCCGGGCCGCTGCAAGGCCTCGCACATCCGTCCCTTCCAGAACCTGCGATGCGCCGCGCGTACAATGAGCGCGACGCTTCTGCCCCTGCGTCCGTGCTGCATCCGGTCTGGTGGCGGAGACGGCGGAGAATCTCACACACACACACACACACACACACACGTAAAACGACCGCTATGCTCGGGGCCGAGACCGAGGTACACGGTGGTCAGAGAAGCCAGGGCGGCTTCCGGGGGGAGGAAGGAACGATGGAGGCTCACTGAGCTGGGGTGGCGACGGGAGACAAAATGAGCCTGAACGACCCTCTGTAGAGGGGGCGTTGCTGAGGAAGGATGCTGGGGAGCTAGAAGACACAAGAGGTCACCCCGGGCCCTGGTCTTTATCCCAAGAGCAATGGGGAGCCATTGAAGGCTTGTGGTGGGTGCAGGGCAGCAAGGTTAGATTTACTGGAAAGAGCACCTCCAGCTGCCATGCAGAGAATAGACTAGAGGGGACAGGAGTGCGTGGCAGACCGTCGGGGGCATTGCCGGAGCCCTGGGAGAGTGGGGACGCTGTGCTGGTGGCCTGAAAGGGGGAATGAGCGAGTCTGGAGTAACTTAGGACAATGCAGAAGCAACTTTTTGGTGCATTCGATACGGGGTTGAGGGAAGGCGAGAACTTGCCTGCAAAGTTTGGATGCACGGAATACCAGTCCCCTGGGCAGGACATTCCGGAAGCAGACCAGATCAGGGAGACACCCTGAGCCCTGTCTGGGGCAGGTGAGGTCTGAGGGCTTTGAGGACGTTCATCCCCTACTTCGCCCATGCTCTTCTCAAGCAGAGAACTACTTATTTCATACCAAAACACACAGACTTCACCCAGGATGTTCCCCCAGCCAGGAATGAACTTCCCGTCACCTCCACCTATAGAGACCCAACCCACACTTCCAGCTGAGCTCTTCCTCCCCTCCACCCGGTGTCCCTGGTTGAGGCGGTGCAGGGAGCCCCAGAGATGCCCGTCTTCCCAGGACCACAGCCAGCAAGAAGCCCCTCCCTCCCCAGAGAGGGTTCCAGCCCTGCTTCTCCTCGGCCTGCTCGCCAGCAATTCACACGCACACCTTAGCGCCCTGCCTGGGTGGCGGGTTCTGGAGGACAGAAACCCAGCCTGGTAGTCTCCGTAGCCTCCACAATCCCGCGCCCGCCGGGGGTCAGGCCTGGAGCCTCACCCTGCCTCCCCTCGGAGCGCTGGCGGGAGAGAGCCGCGGGTGCTTGCTGAAGCACCGTTCCCCCTTCTCCTGGCGCAGAGCCCCGGCGGGGCAGATGGCTCTGTGCAGAAAGCGCTCTTTAAAACGCACCGTGTGCAGGAGTTTCAAGAGACAGAGGCCCGCGCTGCTCGGCGAGTTTCGAAACGGAGCAACAGGGCCATGAACGGCCTCGGCTTGTGACCAGGCGAAGGAACCAGGGGCTCTCGGTCTGCGGCAAAGAAAGTGCCGACGTGTATCACCGGCGGGGCTCTGCCAGAGGGAGGCTCCTGAACCCGTTGGACAGGAAAGCGCAGCTCCCAGTTCATCAGAGCATATCCCACGATCAGGTTCTTCTTTTGGATGAAATGTGAAAGCATTTCACTTCCAAAGTTGGGCGGGGGGTGTCCCCGGCCCCCCATGGGGGCCAGGGTCTCAGGTTCACGGCTCCTATGCAGAGAGGAACTTCTGAGAGGCTGCCTCAAGGCATGGACAAACAGGTGTGATTGCTTTTTTGTTTTTCAATTAACCCAGAAGACTCTTATGTTTGAACTTTTCCATCCTGGGCGGCGCTATGAGATAGGTCTAAGGCAGTTTTAACCTAGCCTGGCTTAGTGGAGGAAGACATTAGAGTTCATCTGTAGTATATTAGCGCCATGCTCTGCTTCCCCTGCTCCTGGAGCTATCTGCAAGATTCAACCCAGGGAGAGCTGTGAGCATCTTTTATTAACTACACCCTGTGCCCGGAGCACCGGGTTAGGCACGGAGGGGAGAGAAGGAAGAGTGCTCTCGGGGTCTGTAAACAGATGCTGTCGCAGAGCTGCGCGTCCCCGAGTCCAAAGTGACAGGCCCGACCCTGAGAAGAGAAACTCAGGAAGGCGCTTGGTCCAGGGGTGACGGGGCAGAGTGGGGAGGCTTGCTTTCACTTCGGGGAACACAGCCGGCTGTTTGCAGATACAAATCTGCTCCCGGGGTTCCTCTGGGCCTGGGCACTCAGAGTTGTCATGGGGCTATGCATAGAAACAGATCCAAGATAAAGGATGCGCTCGTCCTGCCAAGGTGGACAGGAGTGTAATCGCCCTGGAGCGAGCGGTGTGGGCAATTATTGATACAGACTACTTTTTTTTTTTTTTTTTTTTTTTTTGCGGTACGCGGGCCTCTCACTGCCGTGGCCTCTCCCGTCGCGGAGCACAGGCTCCGGACGCGCAGGCCCGGCGGCCATGGCTCACGGGCCCAGCCGCTCCGCGGCACGCGGGATCCTCCCGGACCGGGGCGCGAACCCGCGTCCCCCGCATCGGCAGGCGGACTCTCAACCGCTGCGCCACCAGGGAAGCCCCAGACTACTTCTTTGAAGATGGACAGCTTCTCATCAGGGCTGGGGAGGCTGGGTTGGTGAGCTTGGGCAAGTTATTTGCTCCTGGCAGCCCCACCCCGAAGATGAGAGGCACCTGCCAACCAGTCCCCCTTGTCTCAGGAAGCCGTCGCCACGCCTGCCGCCTGAGTATTCCTACCCACGTCTATTATGCAAAGCAACGAATGATGCATGGGTGTCAGGCTTCGCCCCGGGCAGAGGGGCTGGCCCCTTGCTTGGCTCCCCTCAGCCAGCAGCGCTCCCTACTCGGTGTTTGCAGCCAAGGCTGGACCTCTGGCTGCGCTGTCCACTGGCACCATCTTGGTTTGCTGAGCTTGCGATTTTCCTGGTTGTTTAACTCAACTTTGGCACCTTTTTACTGTTAAGACAGAAGCTCCAGGGCTTCCCTGGTGGCGCAGTGGTTAAGAATCCAGCTGCCAATGCAGGGGACACGGATTTGAGCCCTGGTCCGGGCAGATCCCACATGCCGCAGAGCAACTAAGCCCGTGCGCCACAACTACTGAGCCTGCGCTCTAGAGCCCGCGAGCCACAACTACTGAGCCCACGTGCCACAACTACTGAAACCCACGCGCCTCGAGCCCGTGCTCGGAAACAAGAGAAGCCACCGCAACGAGAAGCCCGCGCACCGCAACGAAGAGTAGCCCCAGCTCGCCACAACTAGAGAAAGCCCGCGCGCAGCAACGAAGACCCAACACAGCCAGAAAAAAAAAAAAAAAGACAGAAGCTCCGGCATTGCACTGCCTGGGTTCGAATTCCAGTTTTACCACCTAATACGGGTGTAACCTGAGTGGGTGACACTCCTTCCACCTCAGTTTCCTTGTCTATAGAACGAGGACAGGGATAACGTAAAGCACATGAAACGGCACCGGGCACGGAGGAAACCCTCCGTAACTTCCCTTCTTATTGTAGCTGTTACTGTTATCATGATGCTGCGTGGGGCTGCTGTGGCAGGTGCCCCTTGGGGTGTCTTACCTGTTCCTCTTCGCTGCTCCTGGGCTTCACCTTTGCTTGGAGACCTCGTGGGGAGCACCTCCCTCTCTTCCCGCTTCTGGAGGAAAACAGGGCTTTTAGATGCCCAGTTATCTGACGAATCCCACCTATGAGGCTGCTGGGTACCTAAGATGCCCTCCCTCCAGGGGAAGAAGCAGCCACGGGGGGTGGGGCGCGGATGTTCAAAACTGAGGCTGGACTCTCAACCGCTGCGCCACCAGGGAAGCCCCAGACTACTTCAGACTACCCCCTGCCTCTGAGGACTCCAGACCACTGGGTAGGAATCCCTTCCCCCAGATCTCAGCTCTGCTCAGCCCTTGGGCAGGGGGTGGGGCGGTGGGCCACGTGCTTATGTGAAACACGCAAACACTGTTACTTCAGCAGGTAAGCCATGCGGAGCGAGAGCTTTCATTCGTTTTGCGGTAGCAAGTTTTCACAATCTGGTGTGTGTTTTGCTCTCCCAGCATATCGCAATTTGGATTCTAAATCTTCATCGGAAGTACTTGATCTGTATTTAGATTTCATAAAATGTAAAGTGGAAAACATAGATCCACGCACCCAAGTTGTTCCAAACAAACTTTCAAGTTTTCCAATAACCGAGTCAAGTGTTAGTTTTCAAATTTTCATTTTAATTAAGTAAAATGAAACATCTGTTCCCCTGTCTCAGGAGCCGCGTTTCAAGTGCTCAAAAGCCACACGTGGCTGGTGGCGGCTGGTGGGTTGGATGGCGCCGATAGAGAACATTTCCTCCATCATCATAGAAAGTTCTGCCTACTGGGCAGCACTGCTCTAGAACAATGCCCTGTGGGGCCCAGTGAAGATGCAGACCCTGATCAGCAGATGGCGGGGTTCCCGACAAGCTCCCCGCCAGGGCTGTGCTGCAGGCTCACGGACCAGGCTCGGAGTGGTGATGCTCTGGAGACAAGCATGCATCCCGCTCTGGCCCTGCCTCCTACTAAAGCAGACTACCCGCCACACTTCCCTGGGGCTCCTGACCCTCTGTCAATCAGGGCTGGCAAAACCTCCAAGAATTTCTGTGAGCAAGTCATAAGGTAACGGGGCTCGCTCAGGGACCGGTGCCTCCATCGATGGGCAGCTACAATTTTTTGCAGTCCTTTTGCTCATCAAACTGAAACGTGCCTCTTTATAACTTACACCCTCCCACCTTCCTTCTGTCCCCTGGAGCTGAGTGGAAACAAGTTGTCTTGGCCACATGATAGCCCTTCAAACATTCTAAGGCATCTATCACACCTCCTTAATCTTCTCTTCTCCTGCTTTAAACCGTCACACCCCACCTGTTTAGTTCCGTGGGAGGAGAAACCTGGTAAGCAACTCTCGGTCATTCACACTCTAGTGAGAATTTGCTCACCTGCTTGCTTTCCTCTGTACGAGTGGGCAGGCGAACAAACGGTCCCAGCTCTCTGGGGACAACTGACCCCGGGCTGTGGGGCCCGCTGTGGCAGCAAGGAGGACCAGCGTGTAGTAGAACAACAACAGAATCAGAGGGTTTACAATCTCTGGCCAGTCAAGGCTGGGCTGGAGGTGGAACCTCCGGAACTCTGTGTGGTTGGTCTCGGTGAGTGCACTCATCCCCAGCAGCCTGAGTGCAGAGAGCCAGCTGGGAAGTCGCCAGGTGCTGCCTCGGACCACCCCCCCGCCCCCAGGTCTGGCACCCCTTCCGGGCAGCACCTGCATCTCAGCCTTCTCCACCCCCAGGAGCCCTTTGCCTGGGGGCTGGATGACCGGACTCGGGGTGAGGGAGGAGATAGAGTGAGGGCATGCCGTGGGGCCCTGGCTACCTTGGAGCAAACGCTGCTTAGACGGCCTTTCCTCCACTGTGTGCCCCCAGGGCCAACTCCAGGAGCTTCCCCTGTGGGTTCCCACAGCCCCCGCCCCCGCCTGCCGTGGGATGGGACTCGTCACACCGTCCAGCTGCTCATCTGCCTCCCCCGTCGGACGGGGAGAGCTGTCTGCCTCGCCCGTTGCCCTCAGTGCTTGGTCCCCAGCTGCCAGCCACCGTCCCTTCTCAAGGGCACTGGAAGCCCGTCTATGGGTGGGAAACCTAAGCAAGGCCACATCTCTCCTGTTTGCTCCTAGATTACCCGGGCCGGTACCTGGAATATTATAGGACCTTGACAAGGCTTGTTGAATGAATGAATGACACGACAGCAGGTAGCCCGATGTGGAGGTAGGCGGGGCTTCTCTCCTTCGGGAAGGATGCGGTTGTGGGCACGGACCTTGATTTCCCGCCCCTGTGTGGCCTCCTCCCGAGCTGGCTGTGGCCCTATCCTCGGCTTTCAGGATGCGGAAGCTGGTGGACACCTCTTGTCCTCATTCCCCCTCACGCGGTCAAGAAAATACCAGTAGAAGAAGGCTTTGCTAGCCCGAAGCCAGTCCTTTTGGGGGACACGAAAATGCAACCCCGGCCGTCTAAAGAGCAGCACCCCCCCCACCCCGCAGGGAGGTTAGGCCCTTCACCATCTATGGTGGGGGGACGATCGGGCCAGTACCTGGTGTAAATGTCTTCGGGCGGCACGAGGTCCTGGAAGAAGGGGAGCTGGTAGAGGTACAGGCCCCCCAGGTGGCCGACGGTGAAGATGGCCGTGAAGACACGGAGGGTGCCGAAGGCCACGGTGCTCAGAGCCCGGCGGCATGCCCACCAGGAGCCCAGGCCCAGGAAGGCCCCGGGGGACACGGCCGAGGTCACGGAAGGGGAGACCATCCCTGGGGAGACAGCCCCCACCCACGTGACGGGCAGCCCCGCCCGGCCCGGAGTCCCAGCCAGTGCTCCGAGACCCGGCCCCGGAGAAGCCAGCTCTGGAAACAACCTGCAGGGCTGGCCATGACAGCCACATGTCCCGGAGAGAAGGGGGGGCCCTGTAGACGCCCAAGCTTGGGCTTCCATGGGGTGGCCTGAGCCCTTCCACCTGAAGAGCAGCAAGAGCTGATGGGCCGTGTCACTCCATCCCTGCTCCACTGAGCCAGCGGCCGCTGTCCCTCCGTCTCTTTTCTGCTCCGGGGAACCCACCGTCCAGTTCTCAGCTGGGCCTCTGCGTCCCCTTTCTCTCCGCAGCCGTGGCCTCGTTCCCTGAGGGCCCCCAGCCCGTCCCAGCCTCCCTGGGGTCCGTCCATCCCATCGAGGAGCCCAGCACTGGCCCTGCCGAGGGGACCTCTCGGTACCCGCCGTGCCCAGGAGAAGGGTCACCAGGCCCTTCCATGCGGCGGGCCGGAAGGGCTCCAGGACGGCTTTCAAGCCCGAAGTGAAGGCGGTGACCTTTAGGACCTAGTCCTTGCTCGTCCCCTCGGCCTCCTCGGTCTTCTCATCGCTGACTTCAGAGCATGAGCTGGAGATGTCATCCTCAAAAGCACTCTCGTGATCCCGGAGAAGTCAAAGGAAGAGCCAGAACGAACGCTGATGTCCTTCCCTGCCCGACAGGTGGGCGGCTCTCGTACCCGAAAGGGCCTGGAACGAGCATCCGCGGCGCGAGGCGCCCAGACGGGGGAGTGACTCGCGGACGGTCACGCAGCGAGGTCCAGACCCAGGCAAGAGCCCACGCCACCGGGACGCCAATCCCAGCACTTGACCTGCACTCTTCCTTCGCGTCTTCCTCCGCGCCCTTTCACGGTGATAACCCTGTGAGCATAAATCCTTGCTGAGTTCTGGGAGGACTCCTAGTAAATTCCTGAACCTGAGGGTGGCCTTGGCGACTCTCAAGAGGTGCCATGGAAATTCCCTGGTGACGCGGTGGTTAAGACTCCATGCTCCCAATGCAGGGGGCCCGGGTTCGATCCCCGGTCAGGGAACTAGACCCCGCGTGCCACAACGAAGATCCCGCGTGCCGCGACTAAGACCCAGCGCAGCCAAATAAATAAGTAAATATTAAAAAAAAAAAAAAAAAAAAAAAGAGGTACCATGACCTCACAGATCCACCATCCACCTGGGCCTCTGCTTCCACCCCAAACTGAGGAAGATGAGCCAAAAAGTCTCCCCGGTCCTTCCAGGGACACCTGCACTCAAATCGCCTGTGTGTGTGCACTGGTGTTTCAGCCGAAAGAATGAATCCCTAAGGGTGGGAACTTCCGGCAGTGATGTGTGGGGAGTTGAGGGAGCCTGGCAGCCCAGAAGGCGTCCCTCCCCAGCCCCCGCCCTAAGGGCCACGCCCCACAGAGTGGGCATTGCCGGCCGCGGAAGAGCCCCCAGGGTGGGTTCCCCGCCACGTGCTCCAGCCTCACTTCCAGTGGAAGCTGTTCTTCCACTGCTACTTACTGAGCAGCTAGTGCAGACCTGGCTTTGTCCAGGTGCTGGGGACACAGAGGTCAGCCGAGGAAGCTGCTGCCTGGGGCCACACCCTCCTGGGAGGGTCAGGGTGCCTATCAGCCCTGAGAAGTGCTGACCAGGCCTGCAGGGTTGAGCCTTTTTAACTTTGAGGAACTCCGCATTTCTCTTTTTTTCGTAAGAAGTGCTGATAAGGCCTGTGGCGTTGACCCCTTTTAGCTTTGGGGAACTCGGCATTTCCTCTTCGTGAAGGCCACTCAGCATCTTGTGGGGCACGTGGTCCCACCCGCCTCCTGGCATCCCCTCTCCTACCTCCCTTCACGCTGTCCCCCTCTCCCCTGGTCTCGTCCTCTGCGTGGCCCATGGTATCGAAAGGGGAAGGTGCTGTGGTCCCAGGAGGCTCTGCCGGCTCGTGGCCCAGCCTGGAGGTGACGAGGCCCACGGGGACCATCCAGATGTACGGAGCCAGGAGGCACACCATGTCCCTCGCATCCACCTGCCTGAACCTGAGTGGCGGGGGAGAGCGTCCAGCCTGGTGCCCTGTCCCCTCCCATCCCCCAGCCCCACCCTCCCCAAGAAGGGCAACTGCCATCCCCCCCGACCCTAGGAGGCTTCCCCTCACCTCCTAACCTCCCTGGGCCTCCATTTCCTCATCTGCGAAACGGGGATGTAACAGAATCTACATCCTGTGGGTGTGATGAGAATTACACAGACAGCATTAGCGTTATCAACACTGTAATTGGCAACATTGCTGTGGTGCTGCTTGGTGCCAGCCAGAGTGAACGACTGGGCACGTGGGGAAGAGTGGGGACGCTGCGGTCCACGGCGTGTTGAACCCCCAGCTCCACTGTGTATAAACTGTGTGGCCGGTGAGTGACCTGCCCCCCGCCCCCTCTTCCTCACTTCCAGGGCTGTTGTGAGATTAGACGGTGCATTTATGTGGATTATTTCAGGTAGGCGGCGTGTGGACGGGGTGGGTGCTGTGGTGGTCACCCGCTGACCCCCAGGCCCTTTCCTGGTCTCTTCGGGCCTTGGTTATCTTTCCTGGGGGTGGGCCCGCTTCCTCCCCAGGGTCAGGGGCTCTGGGGAGGGACCAGGCCTCTCTCTGCTGCCCACCCTCATTCCCAGGCCCCCCTCGCCTGACGACCCCAAGATGCTGGAGGGCCTCCTCCCAGACGGCACCTGCAGAAGATGCAGTAGCTCAGGCTCTGGCCACCGAGGCGCTCTCAGGGCTGTGGAGATGCTGGATGGCCAAAGGCAGGGCTGGTCTTCCCCTGGCAGACCCAGGGCACTTGGAGACCCCGGCTCTCGGCAGGAGGGTGGGGACGGCCTTGTCCACGTTTCCTCCTGGTGCCCCCGGCAGGTAGGGGGGAGCATCGTGCCCTCATCCCTGCCCATGGCCTTGCTGACGCCAAGCACAGAGGCAGGCATCACCAAGGTCCAGAAAGGGCCCCAGGAGGGTGAGGCGGGAGGGGCCTGAAGTGGGGGGCAGGCAGGGGTGCCTCAAGTCTGAGTCCTGAGGACAAGGAGGGCGGGGACACCCCCCCCCCGGGGGAAAAGGGGTGGGTTCCCAGGAGCCCAGCGTCCTCCCCGTGGATGATGTCTCAGACAGGCCAGTCAGAAACAGACCCTGAAGCGTGTTCTTTAGAAATGTGGGAAGAAGTGGCTAAAAGAGCAGGTTAAGGATTCAGGGGCGGGACGAGGGACTGTCTCTTTCCTCAGGAGTGTATGGAACTCTTTGGCTTTTAAATTATGTACATGCATTACTTTGATCGAAAGGAAAAGTTAAAGCAGTACTAGATTTCCTTAATTCATAGAATCAGAGTGAGCGGCTCCGAATGCAGCGATACGGGAACGGCTTACACCGGGTTCATCCGCGGGTCACGACTTCCAGGATGGTGAGGCCGTCAAGTGCGCGTGCGCGGCAGTTAAGGGGCCCGAGGTAAATCCGAGGTACTGGTGACAGAGCAGACAGACTTAGTGACCTCGCGTGGCGGAGACACGGAGGGTCCACCCCGCACAGCCCGAGGGACGCGGGCGGTACCCCGTGGCCAGATCATGGATGCTTTCCCTTCCTTTTTTATGCATTTCACCCAGGGTTTAATTTTTTTACGATAAGCATGGATTTCTGTTGTAATCAGAACAGAGCCTATGCCATAAAAATATATAAAAATCAATTCAGAGGAAATAAATGTAGCTTCATGTTTGGACTAGAGAAACACATGTCTCAAGAAACACGGGGGCTGGGGGTGGGCGGGTGGGAGGAAAGAGGGGAGAAGGAGGCGTCAGCTTGGGGGTGGGGGGCCGTGAGGAGGGGGTGCTTAGGGGCTGGTCCCCTTACGCTCCCTGTCGGGGTGCCGGCACACACAGCCCCCTCAGTCACACTGGAATTTCAGATGAACAATGGATAATCTCTTAGTACGAGTCTGTCCCAGGAAATATTTGGGACAGCCTCATGTGAAAAAGTATTTCTTGTTTATCTGAAATTCTGATGTAACTGGGTCTCCTGTGTTTACATTTACTGACCCTGGCAGCCCTGCGTTTTGGGGACCTGGGCCCTATGAGAACGTGATGAAAACCCGAGGCCTTCCTCTGACAAAATGTCCAGGCCCTACTTTGCAAACAATTCCAGGGAATTCACGGAACCCTCTGCAAATCCATCCATGGGTTTAGACCAGGGCTCAGGAAACTTTTTCTACAAAGCACCCGATAGTAAATATCTTCAACAAAAGCAGCCATAGACCGTACGTGTATACCAATGGGTGTGGCCGCACACCAATAAAACTTTACGGGAAATTCAAATTTCAGTTCCCATAAATAATTTCCGTCAGTCAAGAAAAATGTTCTCCTTCTTTTGATGTCTCCCCACCCCTGCCCAACCATTTAAAAATATAAAAACCGTTTTTGGCTGGCAGGCGGGACTTGGCCCTTGGGCCGTGGTTTGCCAACCCCAGGTCTAGAGCCCCCAGCGGGGCCCCTCCTTCATGCCCCCCCCAGTGGAGAGGGCGGTGCACGGTGCCCCCACGAAGCGTGAAGTCTTCGGAAGGTGCCGGGGAGGTGTTTTTAGGGAGACGGTTGTCGTGGAAAGAATACGGGCCGGTTCCAGTGCGGTCTTTCTCTGATGGTTAGATCACACGTGGGCCCGCAGCCTCGGGGCTCCCCGTATCCCAGCTGCCGGAGGGTGAACGTGAAGGTGGTCTTTACCGTCGGGTGGTCCAGAGAGAAAGGCGACCTGCAGGGCCCCCTGCAGCAGGAAGAAGAGGATGCCGGTGCCCCACACGGCTCGCAGGAAGTCCTCGGTGCTTCCTGGAAGAGGTGGGGGGGTAAATAGATGGTCAGGGGGCCATGCGGCCTGGGAGGGCCCAGGCAGCTCTCTTTCTGAGGCCAGGCCTGGCCCTCACCTCTAGCCGGCTCCCTGGAGATGCGACCCCAAGCGGGTGGTGGCTCGCTGGGATGCTGGGATGTTTAGGAGGAGAAATGAAGTGAGCCGTCTCTTCCGGTCCCTATCAGCCCCTCTCCTTGAGCTATTTGCTCCTTTGCTGCTGCTCTGTTTGCTGGCAGGACTCACAGCCGGCCTGTGTCCAGCCGGGCCACGTCGGACCCCAGGGTGGGACCATATTGGATGTGTGGCCCTGCACGTCACCACACGTGACCTCCCCGTGGCAGGGCGGGGTCGCAAACGTGCTGGCAAAGTGCTGGCGAGCACATCAAGGCCTCTCAAGAGGCTGGTCCCACTCTTCGGGGACGTGAGCCCAACGGGGACAGAGAGTGAGCTTTTCACCAGGCTGGATGTCCTCAGTTCAAAGGGTGGTCTTTGCAGGCAGCAGGACCCGGTTTGCCCTGGGAGGCTCCCGGCACATACTGGTCGAAGGAACACGTTATTTATTCAGGCCTGAGATTCAGCCCTTCTTGTTCGTGTCGCCCTTAGGGAGTCCAGATGCTCTTCCTTTTATGAGAAGTGGCCTTAGAAGGTGGCTGCTTCCTAATGGCCTTTCTTGATGAAATAAAAAGTGGCAATCTCCCCGAATTTTTTTTTTTTTACTAGTCTATAAAATCCCAAATCTGGGGATCGGTGCCTTAAGTGAAGAGTAAAAACAATCTTCCAGTGTGTTAATTTACTGGAAAGGAGTATCCCTAGACCCTCTGAGACTATTCCATATTTATCCATCTCTCCTATTGCCTCCGAAGGACTTTCTGACGTGGAATGCTTCTGTGCTCCTCCGCCAGCTTTGTAAAACAAGGCATCGAAAAGTGTTTGACATTGATCCCTAGGAGGATACTGAGGAAACTCTCTGCCTGGAGCCAAAACACATAAAGGCTGGACGGTGGAATCTACAAGTTTGGCGTGTGATTTTGTTCACCACTCGCCCCGACCCACCTGCATGCCTTGGAGGGTGAAGGTGGCCTACCTCTCATGGAACTGGCCGAAGGTGCACAGAGCAGAGAGCTCAGAAGCAGAAACGCCAGGTAGACCACTGAGAAGCCATTGTACCTGGGTAAAACAGCTGAGGGAGAAGGAGAAGTGAGCTGGGTCTAAGGTGCCCTCGAAGCCCCACAGTGGAAATAAAGACAAACAGGGGAGTGAGCGGGGAACAGATGTGCTGAAATTTCATTAAGAGGATCTTGAAAATCGACCTGTCAGGATTAGATGCTTGTTCTTTCCAAGTGGTTTTTGAATTCTCAGGTTTTTGCTTCCTTTTTCTTTCTTTTAAGGAAATAAATACTTCTATAGATTCTTCCCCCCAGTCAGTTGCCTGCCTTTGAAATTAACCATTTCTCTGGCTCTCCCACTGATTGGGACCAAGTCCCCGCCTCAGTCTTTCAGAAGTGCTATTGTGCCGGGCGATTCGCTCAGCCACACACAATGTAACTTTGAAATGTGATGGAAAAAAAAATTAGCATTTCCAGTGAACTGGAAAGAATGCATCTGATTTCAAAATGTGTACTTAAAAAAGAAAAAGCACCCAAATTGATTCTCCCAACTACAGGGCTCATCCTGTCAAGCCAGGTCTGAAATGCATTTTTGCAGAGGGACAACTTTATTTATGAATAAAGAGGAAGGGAATATGAAGATCTAGGCACAGGGAGGGAAAAAAAAAAAAAGAAAAGAAAAGAAAAGCATCTTGAGGATTTAATGTAGCTTGGATTAATCAAAGCGCCGGCTTTTAAGCTGTGTCCCCACGAAGGAGTGAATTAATGAGCGATTTATGCAATGAATATATTTTTTTCTTTAATTATCTAGGTATTTCAGACGAACGTGCTTCTTCTGACTTGAATTCTCCAGGTACTTCTCTGAAATTTTAGCTTCACTTTGCATGTATAATTACAGCCTCAAGTTCTTCAGGGAACAAGTCTCAAGGTGGTGGAAACCGTCTCTGGGCCTCCCCCGCTCATGCAAAGCAAGTCGGCTGCTCACTACTCAACCCCCAACTCTCTCCTGAGTCCTCTTGAATGAAGAATCTATTTTGGAATTATCCTTAGGCCAGGGTCTCCAAGGCTGGTTTGGGGGGAGGTGGGGAGAGGCTAATCAGAACCCGGGCCCTGGTCTCCACCCCTGGAGACTCAGAACCGGCAGGTCTGGGATGGGGCCTGGGAAGCTGTATTTCTAAAGGTGCCCCCCACCCCCACCCCCGCCACACACACACACAGTGAGAAGAAAATGCTCACTTAGGCCAGTTCGCTTATCTGCTGCCTGCCAAGGGCGAGCTGCAGACCCCAGGCTGAAGGCTGGGAAGATGGATTTTCCCCTCTCACAGCACAAACTCAGCTGCAATTTGGAGCCCCAAGAAATGGGGAGTAGGGGCTGAGTTTGCAGCCTGCGCGGCTCCGGGGGTCCCTGACCACCCTGGGTTGGGTCTGCCGTCGTTGTCCCGGCTTCCAGGAAATGGGGAGGGGGGCTGGCGGCACATGGCGGTCGGATGCCCAGCCTGGGCCCCCTCGTGGGTCAAGGTCAGCCTTATCTCCCCCGGCAGCTTTACCGAAATGGATGTCCAGGTTGCGAGAAACAACGGGTTGTGGACCGCCGAGGCGGCTGGAGCTGTTGAAAGCTCGGGGTGGCAGATGTCGGCTGGTGGGAGGTCCCTTCCTCCTTCAGTAGCCATCGAGCCATCTCACCTGGGAGCAGGTAAGCAGGACTCGGAAGAGGAGCCGGGACGTCACATCTGAGGCCAGGGCCTGCGGGCCGCCCGGCCGACGCCCTTGTCTCTGCGGGGCCACCTGCCTGTCCTCTTCTGGGCACCTCCCCTGAGCGAGCCCCCGTCTTAAGCCAGAGGAGGGGAGTTTGGGAGGGGCTGGAGATGACCGTGATCCAAAGTGCTTGGTCAGTGGAAAGAATCGATCGTTCTGCCTTCTCCCCTCTGCCCCCCAACTTTGCCCGAGCGAAGGAGGGGCCTGGTTCTGAGACAGGCTGAGATGGATCCCCCCACCGGCCTCTCTCTCCTCTCCCCTACCCGAGAACTTTCGGGAACCAGAAGCTTCAAGCTCAGGAAAGGCCAAGAGTGGCCCCGTTTCCATTAGCACTGAAGTCGCAGCCTCCAGGGCCCAGGCGGCTTCCTGGCCTGGGTAATTATATTTTCATTAGTTCCATTCACACTCACCTGCAACCTTCATTAGCCCCTGGGGCCTATAATGGTCATCTCTTGGCACCCACGGCCACCTGGCTCCGCGGCCCTGCCCGCCCGCCCTCCTCCCCACGCCCACTCCCCCGACCACGCAGTGCTGGCATCCGGCCCCAGCTGCCCCGCACATCGCATTGGGACGAAGCTGGCCCCGCGCGGCCTGCACACCCTCCCCCAGGCACCTCCCCTGATGCCCGAAAGCCCCGTGAACTGATCATCGCGCTGGGCTGAGAGCCACCGCATTCCTGGGCCTGGGAACGTGCGTGGGAAAGATCCCACAGGAGCGGGGGAAGCGGCTGCTCCCCAGCCCTGAGCGGCGGGCAGCCAGAGCACCTTCGGAGTCTGGAGGGCTCTCCCTCTGGGGCTCTGAAACGGCCAACTGTATACACTCACTCACCAGCATTTATTGAGCACCTACTTTGTGGCAGGCACTGTCCTAGTGACGGGACTTCAGCAGGGAACCGAGGAAACCCATCTATTTGGTGACGACACGTGCAGTTGCCAGTATTTGGTGGTCTTTGACCCACGAAGGCCAGCCCTGACCTCCCTGGCCCCCTGGCCTTGGCCGTCCTTGGGTCCCGACTCAGGAGAACCCTGGCTGGCCTGGCCCTGCTCCCTCATCCTGCCTCTCAAGGTGGCTCCCGCCTCTGGACTCAGACCTGGACTTGAGTCCCGTCCCCATGTTCTGGGTCTGTGTGGCCAAGGGCAAGCGGCCCACCTTCTCCGAGCCTCTGTCTGCCCATCTGTGAATGAGGATCACGCTAGCACCTGCCTCGTTAGAGCCAGCGGGATGGCGCACGCGCACCTGCGGTCTCTGCTCGGCCACGGCACCCAGCTGGGTTTATGCGCAGCTGTCCACGGGAGAGCTGGAGGCCCCCGACACAAAGTCTGCTCACGTCTGTCTGTGCCTACCGGCCCCCAGCACCAGTTTAAAACCTCCAAAAGACCTTCCGGAGACTTCTCCACAAACCAGCCAGAAACTCTAGCTCCCCAAGAACCTGCCTTTCCCAAGCTCAAGCCTAAATCAAAGGACAGAAAGAGTAACTAGGATTTCTAGAAGAAAATAAGCAACCAACGGGGAGATGACCACAAGTTCGTGCACGGGAGACCAGGCTGCAACCAGATGCCGATGAGCGAGCACTGTGGGTATTCCGAAGGCAGACGGGAGGGCTGGGGGCCGGAGAGGTGCTGCCTTTGTGTAGCAGTGACTCCTCTTGGTGCCCGTGGCCCGCCCTGCTGGAATGCCCTTTGCTCTTATCAGGACAAGCCCTTCCCCACCGGAACGCCCCCTGAGGTTCGGCCGTGTGATTTAGCCTCTCTTGCATTTAAGTATCTTGTAAAACAACATTGCCATGTCACGTGTTAACCAGTTGTTAGATCTTCTGAGGGGAGCTTTATCCCAGGACCCGTCTCTGGCCCTCTCTGTCTGCAGTCTCTCTGAGAAGGCATTGCAGGCAAGTGTTGATCCAGCCAAATGCTGGAGTTCATTAGGCTTCCCTTATCAGGTGGGGATTTGAGGCACTTAAGGCAAGAGTGACATCAGAGAATGGACAATATGTTCTAGAACAGAACGGAAAATACGTTCTAAAATGGAATAGAAAGCGAGGGTCATCATCTCTGAACAGAGGTGGGCAGACCCAGCAAAAGAGCACGGGGCACTCTGGGAGACTCCCCGCCCACCTGCCTGATAACAGGACACCTGGATTTGCTTCTCGGCACGGTCACTGAAAGCTCACTGCAAATGCCTCTTTTTTCCTCTTTTCTTGATCATATTGAGTGAGAGAGTCCAAGAGGCCACGTCATCGAAAGTCAAGGAGATTTGCAGGGGAAGAAGGGGTGATGTTGTGCAGAGCCGTGTGTCCCCAGTTTCAGCCCCCAGTGGCCCAGCTCTGTGGTTTGTGCATAGCTGCAGGCTTAGCTGGGCTATTATTTACTTAATATTGCTTTGCTCTTGCATTACTTAAATACGTTATTTGAAAGGGAACTTTTACAGTCCCATAGTGAATGGAAAAATCCATATCACTTGCCACCCATAGGAAATATCCATAAAAACAAGTCCATGCTTATCAGCATAATAACGCACCACGTATCAGGCAGCACCTCACCACCTTGCTTAGAGGAAGGAGGTTCAGAGGCAAGGGTTCTAGAGTAAGTTGTGGCCCACGACTGGAGGCTGTTGTCAGCACGCTGTAATTTGGAGACACCAAAAGATCACAGCATGTTAGCAAAGCAAAGAGTCTTGGAAAACAACAGCAAAATGAAACATTCGAAGATCCAGAGGGGTGGGGGGGGGGCCTGGGTTTGCCCAAGGGGATACGCTGGAGTTGGTTTCATAGGAATTCATCATCCCTTCTGCGTGATGTGTTTTTCAGAACAAATTAGCACGGTGTGTGGTTGTTTTTTCTTTTTAAAGGAAACTTAATCTTATAGATTAATTTCTGGGGGGGGGCCTGGGTTTGCCCAAGGGGATACGCTGGAGTTGGTTTCATAGGAATTCATCATCCCTTCTGCGTGATGTGTTTTTCAGAACAAATTAGCACGGTGTGTGGTTGTTTTTTCTTTTTAAAGGAAACTTAATCTTATAGATTAATTTCTGAGCACTTATATCTGGTTCAAAAAATCAAAACATAGAAAAGGGTGTGCAGGGTCTCACCCCGGTCTCCCCCTTCTCCTCCTGGGACCCAGCCAGCTCGATTCCCTAGTGTATACACACTAGGTATATACAAGCCAACGCATACGTGTGTATTTTTTCCTTTTTTTATAAACACAGATGGTAGCACGCTATAAACACTGTTCCCCACCGTACTTCAACAATGCGATGACGATGACGCATCTCCTCTCACTATACAATGAATCTCCTGGTCTGTTTTTAGCACGACGTGGTAATTCCATTGCAGGGAAGGAGCGGGGTTATTTGACTGGTCCTCTATGGCGGGTATCTATGTGGTTTCCAGTCTGTTGCTATTACCAACCGCTCCGCAATGAATAAACCTGTATATTCATCATTGCCAGACCGAGCGAGGACAGCGGCAGGGCAAATTCCTGGCAGTGCAATTAGCATGCGTTTCAGAATGCTGCTTCGCAGGTGTGTGCAATGTTCCCATCCCCATGGGACGGAGACCTGGGCGGAGGAGGTCAAGACCAGAGGACATGAGCTTCCAAGAGCTGCTTTTTATTTTCTCCATTTCAAGAAAATGCTTCTCCTAGCCTCAGTCTTAGAAAAAAAAAAAAAAAAAATAATTCAATTTGAGCTGCACACCCCCTGACTGGGTTCTCTATGAATTATGGATTTTTAAAAACACAGGAAGGGAGGTGAGATATTGAATTTCCAAACTGATTTTATCTTGGTTTAAACTTCATCTCTCGATTCTAATGTAGGTGCTGGCATACCAAGTGGCCACGGTGGCACATGTCCTGGCCCTCTCCCAATTAGCAGGGGGCTTTGTGCACGGCCAGGGGGTTTGCTCTGTGGTCACTCAGCTGGAGCACAGCCTGTCTGACCGTCATTATTTGTAGGGAAACCGGAGCCCCAGACCTCACCACCTCCTGGTGGGACTTGTCCAAAGGACTCGGGGGCTCCCGGACCACCACGGGTCCCTCCCTGCCTGGGTGAGGGGCTGTGTCTCAGGTTGGAGAGCCACAAAGGGAAGACTTTTGAAGATGGAAAACAGGGGCAGTGACTCAGAAATGCAGCAGACGAGCGTCCTGACTCAGGAGCCTGTACCATTGCTTTGAGGTCCTCTCTTTAAAACACCAGGCATGCCCGGCCAGTGGCTCTGCACCAATGTGATCTTGGCATTCCCCGGCTAGACCATTTGGCCTCGACTGGAGACATTTCGGGTTATCGCGACTTGGGGGAGGAGGGGTGCTATTGGCATCTTGTGGGTGGAGGCTGGGGAGACTGCAAGACACCCTACAGTGTCCCTGCTGCCCCCCACCCCCAAATGTCAACAGTGCCCTGGTGGAGAAACCCAGCCTTAGCCCGGCCTTGAGATGAAATCAAAATGATCTGGGAGCTAAATGCTATCTTGCAAAGGTGGGAGGACCCATCCCGCCCACCCTGAGGATAAGAGCGCGTGGACCCCGCTCTGTTTCCCAGTCCCTGGCACGTAGAAGACCCTCACTGAATACCAGTCTCCTAAATTTCTGTGCTGCAAAAATGTACACATCACCTCAGAGGCGAAATATACGGGGAAAGCAATATCTCAGCGTTCTCGACAATTTTTCCCCTCTGAGCTCGGAGAGCCTCTTTCCAGGACAATGTTACTTTATATTCCTACAATATCATGCAAGAAGGAGTGTTCTTCTCACTTTCCAGATAGACATATTTTCCAGAGAGCTGTTCCTGACAGCTAGTTAGCGAGGGAACCAGATCAGAATCGATAAGTCCTGGATCCTTTTTTTTCTTTTTACAAAATGAAAACAGCTCTTCTTTTCAGATTATTAAAATGATACATGCACCTTGTTCCTTACAAAATTCAAACAGTACCAAAAACATAAGGGAGAAAAATAAAAAATTACCCAAACCTGTTCACCGAGAGAAAAACAAAGGTAGATGTTTTGGCGCTCATCTTTCCAGCCCTTTCTCTGCGCCTGAGCATATGCATATATTTTACCCACACCGTTTTACCCACATGAGGGTTTCCCAACCTGGGTGCTGTTGACATTCTGGGCTGGATAATTCTCTGCTGTAGGGTGTCCTAGGCATTTGTAGCATGTTTAGCAGTACCCCTGGCCACCAGATGCTAATGGGATCCCCCCACCTCTGAGCTGTGACAACCAAAAATGTCCCTCGACATTGCCAAGTGTCCCGCGGCGGGGGGGGGGGGGCAGCGGGGGGAGGGGAGCAAAACCGTTCTGAGTTGAGAACCACTGAAATAACGGAATCCCATACCGACTGTTCTGTATACACCCAGTGTCTGGAAAGAGAGAAGGGTGAGGCTTATGACTTCTGTGTCCTTTGGCTTTAGCGTCAGAACTAGGCATCAAAGCCCAGCTCTGGTATTTACAAGGTAAGAGCTCTAGGAAATGAGTTGACTTCTCTGCGCCTCAGTTTCCGGTCTGCAGACTGGGACGGCGATGGGACATCTGTGTCAGGAATGATCCCACGGGGCCCATCCAAAGACGATGCTGCCAGGTGTGGCCCGCGTATGCCTCACTCTGTGCTTCCTGCCACAGGGACCCCAAGACCGGAAGGAGGCTGGCCCCTGCCCAGGCAGGAGAGGCGGGCTGCAGCGTGATCTAGTGCAGGCACCGAGGCGAGGGGAGCCGCGAGGGGCCTGGCGCAGATGGCCTCGTGAGGTTCTGTTTGTGGGCTTTGTTTTTTAATTCAATTCTTTCGGAAAACAGATAAGCACACGTCTGCTTCAATCTAGTGTGCTAGGTTTTTTTCTTTTCGTGTAAACTTTGGTTTCTTTTGAGCTTCAGATATTAAAAAAAAAAAAAAAAAAAAAAAAGACAAATGTACTAGATCAGTGGAGGTTTAAGCAAATTGGTTTATTCCACTGCCGGGGAAATTGGGGTGGATGAGTCACCATCCCGGGTTTGTCGGCTTTTTACCAAGAAGCGTGTGGTTTCCATGCTGATGAAGAAGAAGAGGCCCGCAGCCTCCTGTTGGACAGGAAGTCAGGCCCCTAGGCCCACTGGCCCATTCGGGACCCTCCCTTCTCGGCCCCCAGTGGTCTTGGCTGGGCCTCTGCTCGCTCTGGCCTACGGTTCCTCGTCCATGAAATGACCCCGGAGACAGATCTGATTGTGTCCCACCCCCTCCTTATAGCATCAGCACATCCCCTCCCTCTCAGGACACTAAGCACAGTCCTTTTCAGGGCCCGCGAGCCCTGAGCTCTGAGCCCTGCCCGCTGCTCCACCAGCTGGCCCGGCCTTCCTTGGGCGCCCCCCGCCTGCCCCCGGGTTCTCTCCCACGGGGCCTTTGCACCTGCTGGCACACCCCTCCTCCTGGCCGAGCCTCCCCGTCCTCGGCTCTCAGCCCCGCGTCCCCTTCTCGGGGCGGGGGGTCGGGGGTGGGGGGGACCAGCCTCGTGCACACCCTCATTTGCAGGGGTTTCGCAGGTGCTGCTGGTGATCAGCCAATTAACGTCTGTCTCCCGTTCGGCCACAAGCACCCAGGGGGCTGGGGCCCCGTCTAGTTTTGTTCACTGTCTCACTACCAGCATTTCACACAATGCCAGGCACTGTCAATAAATAAAGTCGGAGGGAAGGAGGGAAGGAGGGAAGGGGACCCTCCCATCTTTGAGAGAGAGATTTTCTTTTTTACCTTCAACATCCCACTCTTCCATATTCAGGGGGGACATGAACATAAGCTCTCTCGGATGCCCCCTCCTCTCCCGGGGCCGAGAGGAGCGTCTCTCGTTAGCGATCGGGAGCCGCATCCATGAAGCCACCTGTGAGGGCCCGGCCACCTCCAGGCAGCACGTGGATGAAGCCATGACTCAGCGCTTCCCCGGCACGGGTGAGCACGGGGCTGCCAGCCTTCCCGGGGAGCCGTCCCCGCCAGTAATGGAGAAGTTATGTGAGGCATCATTTATAGTAAAAATCAAATGAACATTAATTCTGGTGAGTCACCCATGCAGAAAGGGCACCCGGCGGCTGTGGACGTGGGCTGCGGGTGAGGATGGCTGGAGGTTTAAGCAAAGGAGGGAAGGCGCTGCCGTCACGGTTCCCGAAGTTTGGCGGGCGGGGTAGGGGTAGGGGTCCGAGCCCCTCCCGGTGACCATAGTCCCACATCTGCAGCATCTCGGGGCTCCTGGGCTCGGAGGGGGTTTGGCCAGTAGCCCAGGCAGCTCCCTTATTTTACAGATGGGGACTCGAAGAGCAGAGAGGGAGACACCAAACTCACGGGGTGCCTGGCCCCAAAGCACCCCTTCCCCGGCCTCGCCCAGCCCTGCCACGTCCTCGGTGGCCCCTCTGCGCAGCCCCCGGCGACCAGGGCCACCTGCACCCGGCTCTCTGCCCTCCTCCCCGGCCCGGTGCGTCCACCTCTCAAGGGGCGGCTCCAACAGCCTCCCCCTGCGCTGTGTCCCCACCTCCCCTCTGGCCTCAGGTGGCATTCTCGAAGGAACTTTCCAAAATGCAAATGGATTGTCACTTGCCTGAAACACTTCAATGGCTCTTTCTTCCCTGAGCCTTCAGTCAAATCCAAGCTGGGAGTGGGGCTTGGGGGAGCTCTGCAAGGTCAAGGCCTTCCCATTCGGTGTCCCCTCCCGCCATGGGCACACTTCCCTTCTACCCAGTCATCTGGCTTCTCATCCCATGTACATGCCACCTTCTCCGAGAAGCCCTCCCTGCTTTTCCTGGCCAAGACCCTGCTATTCCCATGGCCAGGGTCTGTGTCAGGCATGGGCCCTATGCTCCATGAGGACAGGCCCGTGTCTAGCTTGTCGTCCCCTGTGTCCCTGGGGCCCACGGCAGGGCCTGGCTTGCAGTAGGTGCACTTATGTCTTTTCACACTGTCTGCAGGGAGAGGTGGGTAGTGACTGGCCCCAGAGAGCTGGTGATGGCACTGGGCACCCCCTGCTCTTCTTCTTCCCCTGGCCTTTCAGGCTTCTTCCCAGAGGGAGCTGGTCCTCAGGAAAGTTGAGGGGCGGCCCCTCCACTCGGCAGGAGGCTGCATCCTTCCTCCCAGCTCCGGGCCTGGACCGCAGGCCCAGACATCACAGTGAGATGTGAAGGAACAGGCCCCAGATGGCTCCCGTTCGCAGGCGGGTGCGAGTGCCCAGGACATGGGCACGTTCTCTTCTTGAGAGGATGGCATCAGTCCCAAGCCACCTCGGATGACGAGAACATCCTGCCTTTTTGAGAAAGGGAAGAATGTCGGGGGGGCGGCGATATTTGGGGCAGACGGGGCCTCCCTGGATCTCCTTCTCTGAGAGCGTGCTCTGAGTTTTCTTCACCTTGTGGAAACCACTGCCAGCTGCTAGGAAGGCTGGCGCGACACAGCCTCAGGGCCACAGGGCAGGCTCTGCCTGGCAACCGGCCAGGGAGGCTCTGGAACTAGTGGTTCGGGCCCGAGGAGGCTGCGGCCTTTCCCCCAGGATGTCCTGGTGTGCACGCCAGGGGCATGTGGTAGCTTCCAGGGAGCAAAACCCCGCCACACCTGTCCTGTGCCTTAAACTCAGACCCAACGCCCACCCCCTCACTTGCCCACTGCCTGTCTTTGGTGCCCAAGCCCCAGGCACCTCCTGTTCACCGACCTCCTCTTTCCTGCCCCCAGACATCCCCTCATAAGGGGCTGTCTCCCTCACCTCTTCCACCTGGACGTCGGCTGTGCACCTGCTGGGTGCCGGCACACCTGGGACTTGGGAGACCCAGTGGGCAGAGCAGAGCAGAGCAGAGCCCCGCCATCTGGCAGAAGAGGGCCCCAAGCCCTGTCAATACGCCCTGTAAATACGCACACACTCGTGCGGCGGGGGGAAGGGGCCTCAGGAGCTCCAGGGTGAGGCTGGGACAAAGCGCAACTCGAGGGCCCTGCAGTGGCTCTCTCTGCAGCGCCCAGCTCTGTCCAGGAAGGCCCGGTCCTTTGTTACTGTTTCTCATGAGGCTGGGCCCAGACTGTTTTCATATGTATACACCTGTATATCTTTTTTAATGGTGTCATCTCCTAATTTTATTTCTGTATTGCTTTTTTTTTTTTTTTTTTTTTTTTTTTTACCATTTTGGAGTGCCTTTTTCATTTTCTTTTTAAAATTTTATTGGAGTATAGTTGATTTACAATATTGTGTTAGTTTCGGGTGTGCAGCAAAGTGATTCAGTTAGATATATACATATATTCATTCTTTTGCAGATTCTTTTCTCATACAGGTTATCACAGAATATTAAGTAGAGTTTCCTGTGCTCTACAGTAGGTCCTTGTTGGTTACCTAGCTTATGTACAGTAGTGTATGTATGTTAAGGCCAAGCTCCTGATTTATCCCTCCCCCCAATCACATCTCCCCTTTGGTAACCATAAGTTTGTTTTCCATATCTATAAGTCCGGTTCTGTTTTGTAAATAAGTTCATTTGTATCATTTTTTAAAAATCAGATTCCACATATGAGTGGTATCATATGATATTTGTCTTTCTCTGTCTCGCTTACTTCACTTAGTATGATCATCTCTAGGTCCATCCATGTTGCTGCAGACGGCATTATTTCGTTCTTTTTCTGAGTAGTATTCCATTGTGTACATATATATATGTATATACCACACCTTTATCCATTCCTCTCTGTATTTCTTTTTTTTTAATTGAAGTATAGTTGATTTACAACATCATGTTAATTTCTTCTGTACGGCAAGGCAATTCAGTTATATATATATATATATATATATATATATATATATATATATATATATATAAAATCTCCTTTTTCATTATGGTTTTATCTATTTTATTTTATTTTATTTTGCCGCACCGCACAGTTTGCAGGATCTTAGCTCCCCGACCAGAGACTGAACCTGGGCCACGGCAGTGAAAGCCCGGAATCCTAACCACTGGGCCACCAGGGAACGCCCTGTACACTTACATTTTAAGTAAACTTTGTATTTTAGAAGCTTTAGATTTACAGAGAAGTTGCCAGGCAGCAGTTTCTGTGTGTCCAGCACCTGGTTCTGCCACTGTCACATGCCATGGTAATTCATCACAACTGATGAGCCAATATATTGATACATTATTATTACCTGAAATCCACCCGTTATTCTGGTCTCACTAGTTTTTCTCTGATGCCCCTTTTCTGTTCTGGAATCCCCTGGGGGACCCCACAGGACGCTCTGCTGTTATGGCTCCTTAGGCGCCTCTTGGCTGAGAGTTTCTCACATTTTCCTAGTTTTCGATGACCATTTTGAGGAGTGCTGGCAGGTATTTCGTAGGATGCCCCTGACGTCTGGGTCGTGGGTTTGGGGGAAGCCCACGGATGCGAAGGCCTTCTCATCACGTCCCTTCGGGTCTATGCTCTCAAAAAGCCTCCACCACTGACGGGGGGATGGGGCTCTCGGCTGTGCTGTTCCCTCTCCCTCCTTTCTACACTGGACTCTGGAAGTGAGTCCTTGTGTGCCGCCCCGACTTCAGGGTTGAGGAGTTATTTGCCCCTCCTTGAAGGGGCATCTATATGAATTCTTTGGAGTTATGATATCCGTGTGGTCTCGTGGACATTGATTTTCCACACTGGGTTATGACCCAGTACTATGACTTGGTTAGTCAGATGGTCCTAATCTGGGGCTCCAGGCTCATCCTGCAGTCCTTGTCCCAGCCCAGGACTAAGCTCTTTTTGCGAGGAGACTGGTTCCTTGTACTGGAAAGTGGTATTAGAAACCAAAATCTGAGCGTGGGGTGTGGTTGTTGCTGCTGGGTGTCATTGCTTCTCAGAGCCCTGGATAGAGCTGGGAAACTTATGCATGTACTCTAGCCCGTGTAGACACACTAGCCCGTGTAGACACACTAGCCTCTGTAGACACACTGCTCGAGGACCATTTCTTCATCCATCCATCACTCTCTACGTTAAGCTAAACAACCTCAGTCATCAGGACCCTTGAAGGGCATTTTCTTTACAACCCAGCTGCCCTAGTGCATTAAGAGTCTAGGTCAAGTTTAAAGAGGGAAGAGGGGATATGCTAAATCTCCTTTTTTTTTTTTGTTCCTTTTCTCCCTGCCAAGCAGGTCAAGGTAAAATTTGCTTAAGCTACTTTTGCACCAGTAGTTCTCAACCAGGCATGAATTTCCCCCAGGAGGACACTGGGCAGTGTCTGCAGACGTTTTTGATTGTTACACCTGGTGAGGGCGGCATCTCGCGGGCGGAGGCCAGGGCTGCAGCTCAGCACCCCACAGCGCCCAGGACGGCCTCCACAGCAGGGGATGGTCCAGCCCCAAGTGTCCATGGTGCTGAAGGTGGAGAAGCCTCCAGGCAGAGAGATTCAAGCGGGAAGGAACGCTTGAGGGGCCCCCACTAAAGTCATAACCTGCTCTCTTTTCTTCTCATGATATAATACATAAATTTAATAGAAGTGATGCGTTATACTTTCTCATCTATGATATTCTAATCCTCTGATTTTTAAATTTTTAACATTTAACTATAGTTAACTTACAGTATCGTGCTAGCTGCAAGTGTACAGCTTCAGCTTCTTTTCCATTATAGGTTATTACAAGCTATCGAATATAGTTCCCTGTGCTCTACAGTAGGTCCTTGTTATCTATTTTATATGCAGTCGTGTGTATTTGTTAATCCCAAACTCCTAATTTATCTGTCTCGCCCCCTTTCCCCCATAAATTCATTTTCTACGTCTGTGAGTCTGTTTCTGATTTGTAAATAAGTTGATTGTGTTATTTTTTTAGATTCCACATATAAGTGATATATTTCTCTTTCTCCGTCTAACTTACTTTACTAGGTCCATCCATGTTGCTGCAAATGGCTGTAATTCATTCTCTTCTATGGCTGAGTAATATTCCATTCTCTCTCTCTCTCTCTCTCTCTCTCTCTCCCTCCCTCCCTCCCTCCCTCCCTCCCTCTCTCTCTCTCTCTCTCTCTCTCTCCCTCTCTCTCTCTCTCTCTCTCTCTCTCTATATATATATATATCTCACATCTTCTTTATCCATTCCTCTGTTGATGGACACTTAGGTTGCTTCCATGACCTGGCTATTGTAAATAGCACCGCTATGAACACTGGTGTGCACGTACCTTTTCCAATTACAGTTTTCATTTTTTCTGGAAATAACATCCAGGAGTGGGATGGCTGGATCATATGGTAACTCTATTCTTAGTTTGTTAAGGAACCTCCATACTGTCCTCCACAGTGGCTGCACCAATTTACGTTCCCACCAACAGTGTAGGAGGGTTCCCTTGTTTCCACACCCTCTCCAGCATTCGTTATTTGTAGACTTTTTGATGACGGCCACTCTGATTGGTGTGACGTGATACCTCACTGTAGTTTTTTTGTTTTGTTTTGATTTGCATTTCTCTGTTAACTAGCGACGTGAAGCATCTTCTCATGTATGTGTCTGTTGCCTATCTGTATGGACTATGCGGTCCATAGAGACCACATTTGGAAGAAATGTGTATTTAGGTCTTCTGCCCATTTTTTTTGATTGGGTTGTTTGTTTTTTTGATACTGAGTTGTATGAGCTGTCTGTATATTTGGAAATTAAGCCCTTGTCTGTTGCATCGTTTGCAAATATTTTCTCCCAGTCTGTAGATCTGCCTTTTCGTTTTGTTTCTGCATAGTCTGCTTTCTTGTTTCTCCTACCCCACTACACTTCTCTGCAGAATTTATCAGTTTCTAATACACTACCTAATTCCTATTTCTCATTTAGGCCTTCCTCTTCCCACCAGAGGAAACTCCACGTGGAAGGGATGCTGGCCTCTCTTGCGTGCTAAGGGACCCCAGCCCCACGACGGGCCATGTGCCCATCGGCTTATTGGAGTGGCAGGAAGGGGGAGGTGGGGGTGGGGTGGAAGCCACAAGAAGGAAGGTTGGCCTTGGAGAGGATGGTCGCATTGTTCTCCCTGAGACAGAAGTAAGGGCTACAGTGAGAAACGGTTGGCAGTTGGTGTTACAGAAGGAGGGAGGCCAAGCCCACAGCAGCGCCAGGGGCGGCGAGAGACGCGGGCCTTGAGAACAGAGGAGGTTTGGAGCAGTGATGGGGCGGGTGGGAGGGGAGCAGGCGCTCGAGGTGGGCAGCTCTGTGCCCTGTTCTGGGTGTGGAGGAGCGCCCAAAGAGGAGACGGCTGGGGCGGGGCGGGGGGGGGGGTGGTGGGCTGCGCTGTAGAGCTCGTGACCAACCCCTTCCACAGTTCCCGGAGCCACACGACACTGCTTCTCCCTGCTCTGAGGGTGGCCTGGGAGCAAGGGCCTCATCTTCAACCTCGTCTCTTGGCCTTCCCCAGAGCCCTTGGCCTCGCCGTCCTGTTCACCCAAGGCCTCTTCTGCCCCGTACCCTGTTGTGGAAGGCACCCAAGCCCGGCTGGCATGACTCCTGGGGCAGGCAGAGGGGCGGCCGTCCCTGAGGGCCCGGCTCCCCAGCGCAAAGCCACTGTGGACCTGGCACCTTTCCTGCGGGGCCCCCTCAGCTGCCTTGCCCAGCCTGTGGCGCCAGGCCACAGCCTGCGAGGTCCGCGAACGGGCCCCGGGAGCCGTACGTCAACTGCTTGCTGCCATTGGCACGGGGGTCAGTTTCTCAGAGGAATCTGTCTTGAAGAGTTCAGGGCTCTACTGGGAGCAAGGCCTCTTCCTGCTGCCTCTTCCGAGTACTCCCTGGGGACATGTCCTGCCTCCACGCCGCCCGCCTGTGCCCAGCGCGTCCCAGGAATTGCCGGGAGGCCACGCTGCACTTGTGACACATTCTTCAAGTTCGGTTGCCTTTCCCACACCCTCAAGCGTCTGAATCTTTTTGTTCTGCCCATCCATCCACCCACCCACCCACCCATCCAGCAATCACCTGAAAGCCCGTCTGGCTCTACGTGTGCTCCTTGGGGTTTAGTGTGGTGGGCAGGACGGGCATTAAGGAAATAAGCATACGAGTCCCTGCTGTGCTGAACGCCATGAAGGAAAAGAGCAAACTGCACTGAGAGAAGTGGCAGCGAAACTGACCCGACGTGGTCTGGGGTGGCGTAGGTGGGTTTTAGGCTTCCCGCGGGACCCCCAAAGCATCGACCGTGAGTTAGGGGCACACTGGGAAGGGCCGATAGGGACGAGTGCACATACACAGGCTACACGTGCGGAGCTGAGCCCGGTGGAGAAAGAACAAAGACAAAGAGACCCACCTACTCGTTCTACACAAATTTATTAGGCACCTACTTTGTGCCACACGTGGAGACAGAAGCTGGAGAGCGTAACAGTCCGCGTGGCGGATCTGGCCGTCACCTTGGGGTTCAGTCTAGAAGAAGCAGAAGGCGTGGGAAGCAAACAAGCATCCAGCAAAGGGACCAAGACGAGAGGGGCTGTGACGCCCAGTGAGGGCTGGACGGTCAGGGGCCTTCCCGAGGGTGGGGAGGACTGGCCAGGCCAGGTGGGCAGCCAGGGTGAGAGCGAGGAAGACCCCCAGGAGGGGAGGAACAGGCCGGGTGCAGGCCTGCAGGCAGCGGCGGGGGCCTTTGGGGAGCTGCAGGTGCTCAAGGCCGAGGTTGGCGTGGCTTGCATTCCAGGCAGTGGGGAGACACCAGAGGCCTGGTACAGCAGAACAACAGGCCGGCTTTCATCTCGATGCCCACTTGCCACCACGGGGCGGCTGACCGCGTTGGGGCCTCCCTGGGGGGAGCAGGCAGACGACGTGGCCGGGCCGGCCCTTCCCTCGTCCGACTGCCCACGTCCTGCCGCCTGAGCACACAGCCTGTGGGTGCAGCACTCCTCAGAGCCTTCAGGAAAGCCTCCGCCCAACCCTCTGAACCAAGCACAACAGGATTGGGGGGGGCCCTCCGGAAGGGTCCTTCACGGTCACTTCCCACAGGGCTGTGCCCGATGCCCCCTCCCAGCCCTGCCAACGCGGGGCCCAGACCGACTTGGACCTCCCTGTCCGCACCCCAAGTTCTCACACGATCATGAACCAAAGACCACGCCCCAGCCGTTCAAACAGGCACGTGGAAACCTGCCTCCCAATTGCCCGCTTCCCCTCCCAGTTCGAAGGCAGCGCCGTTGACTTTGAACAGCCTTTGAACGTGGGCCCGGCAGCGGGCCCGGGGCGCCCTGGGAAGGAAGAGGAGGGGACTGCGGCTCTGCCACCGTCTCACGCATGACGGCAGCCTCGACATTTCACTTCCGAAGGCTTCTCTCGGAAGGTTCTGTCGCCGCCTTGATTTGAGCGGCGGGCCGCCCCGACAGTGTTGTCCTGTGTGGGGACCCGGGGAGAGCCGTGAGGACGCCTCCCCCGCCCAGCCAGTGCCACGGCGACGGAGACCCTGACCAGTACCGAACAGAAGCTGCGAATAAAGACGGGGCTGGCAGCTCACCGCGAAGCCAAGCAAAAGGCCCGTCCTTCGCGGCCCCAGGAAGCCCTCCTCGGCCCACGCTCCCGCGTCCTACCAGCCCCACAGGCCGGCCTCCACGACGGGTCCACGCGACTGACCGTGGGGGCTCTCGGCTGATGGGGCTGGACATCCTGCCTGGAGACGGTCGCTGTGGCCTAAAGGGAGTTAGAGACCCGCAAATGTGGCCAGCGCTGGAGGAGGGAGCCTGGGTGCGGCCAGGATGGGAGTGATGGCCGGGGCTCCGTGGGGCGGGGAGCTCTGCCTTCCAGGGTGCTGCTTGGGGGCCGGAAGGCCACAGATCTGAGCAGCCCAGCGCCCCGGACGAGCAGGGACGGAGGGACAAGCCCGTGGCTACCTCAGCCAAGGTCACTACATCCAACAGGCTCGTTTACTATGCAGCAGTACAAAGTGTTTGCTCTAGGGCTGCACCGCTGTGAATTTTTTATTTTATTTTTATTTTTAAACAGATGGTCTAGAGTTTCCTGCTTCTCAGCTGATACGGCCTGGCAGTAAACTGGTACAGTAAATCCTCTTGTCTCGGGCAGCTACAGGCCATGGGGTGGCCACCATATGAATTAATCAGACCACCTTAAAGAAGCCCCGTGGCGAACCTAAGGTCAGCTGTGACAAGGTATTTCTAAGAGGCCACTTGCTGGGCCTTTATTCAAAGCTGGACGTGACCCAACTCTAATCTGCAGATCATGCAACATGGAAACCCTTAAGAACAGGCAGGTTCTGGTGGAGGGTGAAGACCACGCCTTACCTCCCGAGGCCGTGCATAAAATTCTGTTTTCTTAGCCAACCTTTCCTTCAGAGGGCGAGGTTAGACTCCCATCAGGGAGGGGCTGAAGCATTAAGGTTTCAAATCAAGGAGGTGGCATTATGGAGGTTCAGTGGTACCGCACAGAGTCGTGTCGGGGCTTCAGAGGGGGGACACTGCTGCTGACGGCTCCAAGGACGCTCCAGGGCAGAAAGGCTTGGGGTGGAGAGAGAGGAAAGGGGGCAGAGGGTTAACAGGGTGTAGGCAACCCCCATGCACACCCCACAACGCCCCAAGGACACACTCGGAGGGACCTTCGATTTGGCGTCCTTCTTCTAATGGCCAAAACAGCCCTCAGGGCAACGTATATTTACGGGCCATCTGTAGGCTGTCGTCTGCTACTGATTTAAGGGAGAAGCGGTCATGGTTTTGAAAATGGGGCCCCTTTTCAGATGAAGGGGAGCAGGCTGTTAATGACCCGGGTTGAGTCGAGATCCGCCAGGCCTTTTTTGTGATCTTAGACAAGTCGCCTGCCTGGAGCTGCGCCTTCGGGGCCCTAGCCAGGCTTGGAGGAGCTTCTCTGAAGCTCGTCCAGTTGGCCGGAGGGAGGAGTCGGAGCCGCGAGCCCCTGCTGTTTCTGCGGAGCAGGAACGGGGGTGGGGAGCCCTACCGTGTGGCGCTCGGGATGGAATGACAGGGCTGGTGGAACCCGTGGTCCCTGCACCCAACCATGGTACGGACAGGGAAAGCCACACGGGTCGTGTCACTTACCTGTGACCACACAGCCAGGTTCAAGAGCAGGTCCAAGAGGTGTCCAGGGTGCGGGGAGCCGCAGAAGCCCCTACCCCCGGAGTCTCCTGAGAAAGGGGCACGGCCAGCTTGGTCACTGCAGCTGCGCCATCTGGTGGCGGGGGCCTGGGGCACTTTGTGCCAAGGCTCGCGCCCCCGGGGAAGGTCAATCACCCAGAGAGAGTAGGATGCTGGGTGGGGCTCCAGTGGGAGCCTGGGGGTGTCCCAGAGACCCCTTCACAGCGGACCCACAGCACCAGGCACCCACCCAGCCCACCCGGCCTGCTGTTCCCGTCAGGGGACTGGAGAAGCTGCTCTCAGCACTGATCCTCTCTCCAGGATCACTCTCCTCACTGGTCCAAAAAACCCCAGAAAAACTGTAACACCCTGGCAAGAGGAGGAAGACGGGCGGCCCCTTCAGAAGGGGACAGGTGGGAGGGAGGCGTTGCCGGAGGCTGGGTCACCATGCACACTGGCGTCGCCAGTCTCGGCCATCTCCCCAGCGGGGACAACCTCCCCACCACGTGGGCTCCAGGCCAGAAGGAACCAGCTCCGAGGACAGGCTGAGCCCAAGGGCTGAGGAAGGGTCCGGAAGTACCGGGGACCCTCTTCTACACTGTCAATGACAAGGACCCAGAGGGAAAGCCTCCCTGAGACCGGCCTTAGGAAGCAGACCCCAGCCACCCCAGTCACCTCTGACCCCTCTCACGCGCCCACCAGCCGTGCTGTGAGCCCCCGGATCGTCTCAGACACTCTCCCCGCCCACTGGCGGCTCCGGCCGGGCCTCATCTGGACTGACTGGTCGCCCGCTGCTCCCTCCTGCCCACGAGGATCTCCTCCGCGGTAGCAGGGAGGCTTTGTTTTGTCCTTTGGGCTGCCCTGGGTCTTCATCGAGGCACGCAGGGCTCTCTAGTTGCAGTGCATGGGCTTCTCTGTTTGTGGCGTGTGGGCTCAGCAGTTGCAGCGTGCAGGATCCTCCCGGACCAGGGATCGAACCCACTTCCCCTGCGTTGGAAGGTGAGTTCTTAACCGCTGCGCCACCAGGGAAGTCACAGCAGGGGGACTTTAGGAGGTGCGGGTTCAGACCACAGCTTAGACCCCTCAGCCCGCTGCCCTCCCCCTCCCCCCCCCCCCACTTCCTGCAGCTAAGCTGGACTCTGCTGTCCCTACGGCCCACGGCCAGCTCTGCCCACGCCAGGGCCTTTCCCCAGCTTGCGACCCAGCAGTCTCCTGACTCCGTCCAAGCTCCATCTCAGACCCTCCCTGGAGCCCCCTCATGCCCTGAGCAGCATTCGAAGGCAGCGGTTCGGAGAGTGAGCTCTGGAGCCCAACCCACCACCTGACTTCCAATCTAGGCTCCCCCATTTTCCAGCTGCACGGCCTCGGGCAAGTTACTTGACCTCTCTGTGCCTCGGCTTCCCTGTAAGGTTACTGTAAAGACTAAGTGAATGAATGTATTCTCCTCATGCCTGGGAGAGGGCAGGCCCCACGAGACACATCAAACTAAGGGGAACAAACAAATCAGGCGTAGGGCTTCTCCACACCAAGACCGAGCATGGGGCAGGCCGTGCGCTGACAGCCAACCCAGCGCTTCTCCCACAGGAGAAACGAGAGAGGAGGGACCTCCTACTAAGCCTCCAAGTAGGTGGCCCTGAAGGCCCAGCCGCAGTCATGGCTGCCGTGGCTCCTTCCCAGGGGCCTGGACAAGCAACAGAGTCTGAACTGCAGAGGACAAGGAGGAAATTCTGCATAGGAATAGGAATTAACTCAAGGGCTGCCAGCCACCAGACAAGGGCCCCAGGGGCCCCAAGAGAACCCCACCCCCAGCCCGGCCCCCTCCACTTCTCCTTCCCCTGTGTCCAGGAGCCAAACCCAGGTTTTGGCCCTGCCCTGGCCTCCTCAGCACCTTCCCGAGCCCCCGCCTGGCCACAGCCGAGAGGCCCAGAGACACACAAATGCCGGTGTAGCCGTGGTAACTGCCCTGACCCTGTTGAGTGTCTGTTCAGGCTACGAAGCAGCCATGGGGAGAAAACTGGGCCACCTCGCTGGCCCCATGGGCCTGGCCGAGGCCTGGTGAGGGGCTCGCTGCCCCCTTCCTTCACCTGCTCCTCCCCAGGCTGGGCCACTCGGGGCTTGTCCATGAGCCCGGGTCTCCCAGCCCAATGTCACGGCAAAGTCAAGGAGGCCCCGGCCAGCAGCTCAGACGCTAATTCTGATGGCCCTCGTTCCTTCTGAGATAATAATAGCCCCACTTTACTGCCGGAGGACAAGTGCAAATGCCTACAGAGGCCAGGCCCTGCTCGGCCTTGAGTGACGGAGCCAGGTGGCGGCGTGGTGGCCGGCGTGCGGCTCGCCGACAGGGGGCGGCCACCCCTCAGCTTCGGGGGCGTGTGGATGGCGGGCCCCAGACGCCCAGAGGCTCCCTCAGGCCAAGAGAAGTCAAATCTCCAAAGCTTTTGGTCAGATCGCCTACTATCAAAATGCTGGCGGCTATCAGAAGTCGGACCTAAAAGCATCTGTGCAGTTGAGACACCACCCGTCCCTGGGTGGGCTCAGGCCTTTGGGCAGCTTCTACCGCCACTCTGGGGTGGCGGGTGTGCACCGATGAGGTTTTGCTGTTGACAGTAGCAGCGACGCTTAGCGGCTTGGTCTCCCAGAGCCCCGGGCCTTCTGGGGGAGGGAGGAAGCGCCCGGGCAGATGAGCCGTCGCCCAGGGGCGTGGGGTGGACGGGCAGGGCACCGAGCCTGGTGCCCTGGTCTGTTTGACACCCCAAACCAGGGGCCTGAACCACAGGCTGCATCCTCATCCCGTCCCTCTGAGCTGGGGGCTCAGTCCTGCCAACCTCCCACCTCCAGACCTGTCCTGGCACGTCCCCTGGCCCCCGCACCTGCTCCGAGCCCTCACCTGCCCCTCCTCCGCCCGCCAGGGCCTACCGCTCACTCACATGACCCTCCTGCTACCTCTTCACATGCTGGGCTTCTTCCCAGACGCTAATCCTGCGCAGCTCTCCCGACCAAATCTAGCTATGGCGAAGTGGTGACCTCCAAAGCCCCCTGCCCCTCTAGCCTGCTGCCGACTGGGCTTCCATTTGTCCTGGGACATTTAAAACTATCCGTCCAGCCTTGGCATACAGAACCCAACACCCCCAGCTGTTCGAATACCGGGGCCTCACGCGGCCGGCACATGCCTCCGCTTCCAGTGAACGCGTCAGCTGACCCGGAACACGGGGTCGGCCGCGCCCTCTGTCTCCACCCCGCCACTCTTCGCTTGGCTCCTGTATCAAGTGTATTGCCAGCTCGAGCCCATTCCCGACCCTACAAGGAGAAGACAGGCGCGGGCTGGGGGCCTCTGAGGCATCTGTGTGCCCGTGACACGGAGCACATGCCGGGAGCGTGGTGTGATGTCTGCCACAGCTGTCCCTCTCTCCCTGGCTTCCGACCCCGATGGGCCCCGTGGCCCTGGTATTAATATAGCACACAGAGGACAGGCAGCTGGCCGTGGCAAAATCTTTCCACACGGACGGTGACAACTGACATCACAGTGATTTGGGGCCCATATGTTCCAAACGGGCATTCTTTTAGAAAGACCATGGCTGCAACCTGCCTGGTCACTGGAAGTGTGTCCAACTTTGCTTTGGGAACTGGGGACATCTCCAATGAGCAATCGGGGGGCCTTTAAAAGGGAACCCAAACGATGGGTGGTGGCTTTAGGAGCCTCCTGGGGCTCACAGGAGTAAGGGTCCCCTCCCCTGGCGAGGGTCCCCTCCATCTGTGCGATGATGAAACACCTCGTGGGGAAGAGGCAGGGAAAGCAGGGCCCGTGACCCTGACACGCTCTCCCCAGGGGCGGAGGAGGAGGGCGGCCTCAACAGACCCCCAAAGAACTCAGGAAGAGTGGGTGCAATGAGATGATTTCTGGGATTTAGATGCTTTAAAGGCCGCTGGAGAAAAGGCTGGGGGTGACGAGGGAAGCAGGGCGCCGGGGCTTATGGCCACGCAGCTGTGCTGGGGCCCTGGGCCTCAGCTCCGCCTGCCTCATCGCTGCCTCGGGGCGCTTGGAAATTCCCATTGCAACTTTACAAATATACACGTGAAAACAATATTCAGCAAAAGTCTGCTGAGGGCCTAGTGTGCACCGGAACGCTCCGGGAGCCGGTCAGTCTGTACAAACAGCAGAGAAGCGAGCAGGCCCTGGCAGTCCACGGCACGACGGGTCCACTCCGCGCACGTCCTGGACTGGTGTCAGATGTCCCTTCCACCGACGCAGACCTTTTAAATTTAGTGTTTAAAAATCCTACAATGAGCCCTGTAACCCTCCAGCCGACCCAAGGAAGCACAGTCGGTAACCTTATCGACTAGAACCCCCTGCTCCCCTGCCCTGCCCACCTTCTCCGCAGAAGCAACAAAGATGTCCGCTGGGGTTTATCGGGCGCTTATCATGAACATCATTTCGGCTTCCTCGCGCATATACTGCTGGCTTTTGAACTTTATGAAACGCGGATCCTACCACGTCTGAATGTGGACTTTTAGGCACGGGCTCTTTTCTGGCATTTTCTGGCAGCCAGTCAAGAACAGAGAGCACGATGGAAGGAAAGACCCCACTGCCCCGTGGAATTCCCGGAAAAGCCCCAAAGGAGAGGAGAGGCCGTGGCTCTGAGGGGAGAGGGCGGCCCTGCGAGACGTCCGGCGGGAAGGAAGAGGGGCCCGAGCCTGAGTGGCCGCTGCTTGCAACGCGGCTCTGCCGAGGCCAAGGGCACAGGGTGAAGCCTCCCGGAGAAGCGTGTTTCTTGGCTGCGTCTGCAAACAAAAACACGCGAAGTGACGGCAAATGTCACGGTAAAGGCAGAGCAAGACAACTACATCTGTCAATTTATTATTAGAAGGCAAATGTCATGGAAAGAAAATCCGTCCCAAGCCATTCGGTCCTGCTGAAACTCCACAGGGTGCAGCTGGCTGGAACCAGAATCCTTCCCACCATGCCTCCGCTAGGAGCGGCCTTACTCCATCCTGGGGTCAACTCTAATTTGTCCCCTTTGATGGCAAAAAGTCACTGGCGAGGGAGACAGGAAGACCACCTGTCTTCACAGCCTCCCTGGGGTCCACGTGAGTATGTGTCTCGGAGAAGAGGGCGCTGGACTAGATCCAGGCGGCGGCCGAGGCGATTCTGAGGGACACGAGGCAACAGAGGGGCTGTCCGTTTTAAGAGCGACTCGCTGATCTTGGCGTGTATTTAAAAAGTACTCAGCCAGGGCTTCCCTGGTGGCGCAGTGGCTGAGAGTCCGCCTGCCGATGCAGGGGACGCGGGTTCGTGC
>NC_041227.1:5250883-5260639 GCF_002837175.3 Physeter macrocephalus
AAAAAAAAAAAAAAAAAAAAAAAAACAAAAAAAACTCAGCCAGAAGCTAAGTGACGCTGGTATAATTTTCCTCTAAAACCAAACTCATTTACGAGAAGAAAGCAAGTCGGTTTAAAGAAAACTATTATGTGCTTAGAGGATGGGGATACGGCAAAAATCATGAAGGGAGAACAGAAATGAGTGAGTTCTGAGCACAAATGATCTCGATATTTCTAAGAGACTGTAACATTTTTTCTAACTTCTAAGGTACTGTTGAGCTCAGAAAGTTTTGACTATGTTCTCTGCCTAAAAACGGCCATTGCACACAGCAGGCCAGCCACCCCAGCCTGGACTGAGCCTTCTCTGCTTGAGGCCCTGTGCTTCGGGGCATTTCCACAGCTCTGCCAGCCCAGAGCCCCCCGCTACCCACTGCAGCTGCTGCCAAAGGAAGCCCCAACAAGGGGGGTCGCTGGGCTCAGCTCTCGGTCACGAACCCCAAGGAACCCCTGGAGAAGCTCCTGTTTCTCCTCTCCTGAGTTTGTTCTTTTCCCCAAGTTTCCACAATGACTTCAGAAAGAAACACAGATGAACAAATGTCACTCTTCGTGTAGGCAGTTCACCCAGCTTAACAGGTGCCCTCAATGGCAGACCTTGCTCTCATCACACACAAGTCTATTTTAAAAATACTTGAAATGGGAACTGACTCTTTTAAACATGTTAAAAATAATTATATTATTGTTCACTGTGTTACCTCATCTATTTGTAGTGTCACATTATTAATAACAGTATTGTTATTATTAAGGAAAAGCCAGGTGCCCATCCAGCCCAGTTTGCCGGGGAAGTCCTGCTTTACCTGTCATCCCAGTACCCCCCCGCAGTTAGCACTGCCTTGCACACTCAAACGTGTCCCGGTTGGCTGACAGATGATTAGGTCACCCTAGTTATGCACCATGACTAACTTGTCTACGTCTGCAGTGAGTAGGGCGGGAAGCAGGGGGAGGACAGAGACCTGGATTTCAAAGGCTGGAGGGCATTCTTTAAATTGTGGCCGTTCCCAACTTAAAGTGTCTAGATCCGGGATTAGGAGAGGAGGTCTAGGGCTCAGGTTCAAAACAATCCAGCGATGAGGGCCGCGATCAGCAGAGCGCGGCGGAGCTCTGCACCCCGAGGTAGTGGTGTGAACGGTGCTGTTTCTAAAAGAGCTCAGTTACCTTCAGGAGGAACTAACAGTGGCCCCGACCCCAGCACACCTGGCTTCTCTCTTCTCAGATCTTTCAGTGAGGTTTCCCGCCCCTTTGTCTTCGTGGCAGATCTCCGAAACGAACTTCACTGAAGTTCAACGTTTTTTCCTGACTGGTTAGAGACAAGAATGATGAACCCAAGGTCACAGCCCCAGAGGCCCAGCCCCAAGCCCTCACTCTGGGTGCTCTGGGTCAGAGGAACGGGGTGGTGTTGAGAGTGGGGACACATGCACCGCTGGTGGGGACGAACTGGTGGCCTCGTACTGAAGGGCAGCTGAGCCAAAGCCCCGTGTCTACCTGGGACCCAGCAGTCCCACCGCTTGAGATCGACCCGAGAGAAACCCCTGTGAACGCGCACACGGAGCGGGTGCCGGGACGGGGGCAACACTGTTCCAACAGGAACCAAGCGCACGTCAACGGGGAGGTGACTGTCAGTATCTTCTATTCAGACCAGAGACAACAGGTGACAATCCAGGAGCCAGGCAGCTTACGGGAACCAGTGCAGAAGGGTCTCTAAGATACGGGGCCAAGTGAAAAGCCACAAAGTGGCATAGACGCTGCTTGTGTTTCTTTAAAAAGCCATTTTTCTGTGCAAACTGGCCGGTAACCTCAGGGGGATTCGAGAGGTGGGTTATGGAGCCCGTGGCTGGTGGAGGGTCACTAAGGCGGCCCTTAGCCTTAGCTCTAGTTAGTATTTTTAACTTCTAATGTAATGTATCTAATTCATATGTTCCACGTGTAATTAAACATTAAATTTTTTAAAGTAATGGCTGGCAGAAGCTGCTAATATACCACGGGTTTCATGGAGTAGACATCCTGAGAAAGAGTCTTGAGGAAGATTAACTGGCCTTTCTTGTACCTAATTCCCATATTCGAGGGACGACCTTTAGGTAATAACTGGTGTTTTTGGAGTTGGCTGGATATTTGAATAACCGGCAGAAAAAGAGAGCGTCGCCAAACAATCTTCGCTTTAACCGCGCCCAAGTCCTTCTCCTGGCTGCCGTGTGGACTTCGCCAGGCTTGATTACTAAGGGCATGGTATAGTTCTATTTCTAGCTTCCGAACACTTCTAGCCAGCTCTTGTTTTGCTCTTTCTTTAATAAGGAGCCGGCAGAACGTCAGTTCTAAAGTGATCAAGAAAAGAATGTGAAGCTGTGAACTGTCCATTTGGATGCTGACAAAAAATAGATCTGGCATCAGGGGGCTGACACCCGAGCCCTTGGCTCGCGATCCGTGTCTCCGTGAAGGCCCCCAGTGGGCACAGCGGACCAGGCACTGCACCTGGACCACAAAAGATCCCGTCTGAGAGACGGTTTTGCCAGTAGCTGGCAGGTCCCACCCGCCTCTGAGCCTGTTTCCTCACCTGCACAGCCAAGGAGCTAAGATTGGATGTCCCAGGTCCCTTCCGGCTCGGGGACAGCTCCTGTCCTCTGTCGGGGTGCCCCTCCCTGGTGCCCCTAGCGCCAGATTCCTCCTTCTCCCACAACTGCCCTTCCATCGAGCTCCAGACCCACGACCTCTTTCTGCCTAGTCGACTCCTCCTCGCAGGCGGTCCAAAGGCACTTCTAACCCCACAGGTGAGGGACTTGCCTGGCGGTCCAGTGGTTAGGATTCAGTGCTTCCACTGCGGGGGGCACTGGTTTGATCCCTGGTCGGGGACTAAGAGCCCGCATGCTTCGCAGCATAGCCAAAAAAAAAAAAAAAGACCCTAACCCCACAGGTTAGTTAGAATGGCCGCCTCTCACCCCACTCGCCCCATCATAACTCGAGGTCCCCCGCCCCCTCGCGCCCAGGGAAAGGCACTGACTTCGGCCAGTTCCGCCAGGCGCCATCCTTCACCCAGACAATGCCCCACATCCACGCTGCTGCCAGGCCGTTGGTCAACCTCCTCAATAACCCTCAAAGCCGTGCCCCCAGCCGTCACCATCTCCCTGCCCCTCAAATCCCATCCCCCTACCCCGTGGCCAGAGAGACTTCTGAAACCGACAACTCGATGATGGCACCTCCTGTCCGTCAGGACAGAGGCTTCCCTGCTCAAGACACAATAAAGACCGCATCTCGTCCTGCCAGGCCAACGCGGCCCTGCGTGGCAGCCCCTGCCCGCCCTCCAGACCCGGCTCACTCTGTGCCCCAGGTCTGCTGACCTTCGGCTGGTTCCCCTAACACATCATCCTTTCCACTAGAGGGCTCGTGAACACGCTATTCCTGACCTTGGAACTGTACGCCCGACCCCCACCCCTTGTTCATCCTTCAGTTCACAGCTCAAGTGTGCACATATCACTTTCTCAGGAAAGTATTCCCTGACGTGCCCAGATCGAGGGCAGCTTCCTCCGCCGTATACTCTGGAAAAAAAAAAAAAAAAAAAAGGCACGTTTCTTTTCCAGTGCCCTTAGCTCGAGTCGGGTTGTAATGAGAACCTCCTTCACGTGGTGATTCATTGTTTCCAGATCCCCAGCTCCGGGTGGAGAGACAGGGTCGGAGAGAGCTCATCTTCATATTCTGGTGCCTAATACAGAGTATGGCCCATAGTGGGTACTCAGTGCATTTCTGTAGATCAAACTATGGCTTCTAAGACCTTCCATCGAGAGGCCACAAGGAGCTCATACAGCTTACTGTCAAAAAAACAAACAACCCAATCAAAAAATGGGCAGAAGACCTAAACAGACATTTCTCCAAAGAAGACATACAGATGGCCAACAGGAACATGAAAAGATACCCAGTATCACTAATTATTAGAGAAATGCAAATCAAAACTACAATGAGGTATCACCTCACACCAGTCAGAATGGCCATCATTAAAAAGTCTACAAATAACAAATGCTGGAGAGGGCATGGAGAAAAGGGAACCCTCCTACACTGTTGGTGGGAATGTAAGTTGGTGCAGCCGCTGTGGAGAACAGTATGGAGGTTCCTTAAAAAACTAAAAATAGAATTACCATATGACCCAGCCATCCCACTCCTGGGCATACATCCAGACAAAACTATAATTTGAAAAGATAACTGCACCCCTATGTTCACTGCAGCACTATTTACAATAGCCAGGTCATGGAAGCAACCTAAGTGTCCAATGACAGATGACTGGATAAGACGTGAGATCTAAAAGGCCACTAAGAGACAAGACCCAACACAACTGGCCTCTCCCACTTTCCGTTAGGTCCCTCCTGCCTCGCTGGGCTCCTCCCAATCCTCACCATCACCTTCCTGCTTCTTGACCTTGACCACCACCGTCAGTGACAGCTACCCTATCACTGATTGAACCTCATTTCAGCAGCTCAGTACCAGTCTGCTTGCTATCAACCACTGCTAAGCACTTCCTATTTCTTTCCTCAGTTGATCACCTCCACAACCCTGGAAGGCAGGTTTCTTTGGACCCTAGAAGGATCTCATTTTGCAACTGTGGAGGCAGCAGACCGGACAGGTAACGCCACTGGTCAGCTATGAAGCGGGAGGCAAGGGGTATATTCAGCGCAGCTGGACCCAAATCTGGCTTCCTGCTTCTCATCCCAGCTCCCTCTGTTGAGGTCCTCTCATTGGATACCATCTTGTTTCCTTTTAAAACCCACCTAAATACTATCAGAGAAAAGACATTAAGAGAAAATCCCTTTAAAGAAAGAAACACAATGAGGATACCTCATTGCACCCATCTCATTTAGAAAAGGAGCAAAGATTCTTGTCTCTCAGATACTTTCAGAGAACATGGCGACACACAAAGGAAGGGTGAAGAAACCAGAAAAAGATGAAAGAAGAAATAAAAACACCAATTTAACTAAATGATATGGCTAACTAGAAGACAAAAGAATAAACAAAAAATTATTTTAAAATTAAAAAAAGCCCAGAATTACCAAATATCACAAAACTGTGGAGTCGGAAAGGACATGAGTTGGAAGTTCCTGATTTTGAGATTTCAGACAATGCTAAAACTTCCAAATAAATATGGAATGCCAACCTGGGTTGCCATCCAGTTTTTCTTTTTTTTTTTTTTAATATGCTACGTAAAGTCATTTAAAAAACTAAATAAAAACCAAGTTTGAAAACAAAATCTTAAAACCAAAAAACCCATGTTACTATCTATTGTCATTCAAAAAGAAATGACACTGAAATACCAAAAGGTAGAATGCTTATGCAGCCTCCATCTCAAGGACAGTCCCTTCCTTGAGTAAATTTAACCTGATGAAAACCCCACTACATCATCTTTTATTTTTCTCACTTCACTGCGCGTTGGCGTTTGGCAACCACCGACTTAGCTCAACGCTCTCCCTGTGCGGGATTCCCTTCTACAAACTCCTCCTGCAGCAGCCTCCTCTGAGCGCTGGCTTGAGTAGGATCCCGGCTGCCTCATAAACCAACCAATTCTAAAGGTAGCAGAATAGGAGAAAAACGCACAAAAATCAATACCATTCCTATAAACACAAAATAAACGGCCTGAATATAATGATAAAAGACAGTCCGTTCACAGTAGCAATAAATGTTATCAAATACTTGGAAACTATATGATATATATTCACATATCAAACTCCACATACATACATCAGAATTATATAAAGAAAACACAAATCCTTAATGGGAGAAATAGAAACTCAAACGAAGAGAGAGACCATACTTCCGGCTGAAGGCTAAACACAGAAAATACTGACGCTATTTCCTAACTTATAGATTAAATGAAATTCCAGTCAAGGCATCACCAGGGTCATTACGGAACTTGACAAGAATGATTCTTAAATTATTTTTTCTTTTTTTTTTTTTTGCCCGTGCTGAGTCTTCGTTGTGGCGTGAGGGCTTAGTTCCCCCGCGGCGTGTGGGATCTTAGTTCCCACATGGACATGGGGATCGAACCTGCGTCCCCTGCATTGCAAGGCGGATTCTTAACCACTGGACCACCAGGGAAGTCCCGAATCTTAAATTCTATAGAAAAATAAATGGACAAAACCATCAGAGGAGTCTGAGATAATACGCAGTAAGAAGATTCTTGCCCCAGCAGATCTTAAAATATAGCATGAAACGGTGATCATTAAGGCTGTAAACCAAATAAACCACTGGGGAACGATGCCACAGCTTAACAAACACGGAAGACGTAAACTCGCTACCAATAAAAGATACATATAAGCCGCACTATGCCACGGTGGTCTTGAGGACAGACTGATGTTTTTCAAAACCTTCCCATCTCAATTTGGAACAGGAAGTTTCAGAGTTTGTTTGTTTTTTTAAAACTAATTAGGCAACATCAGAAAATTTCGAAGTGACAAAGATGAAGATTTCCTGACAATCTAGAAAAACCTTTCGTATTCCTGTGTGTTTCCTTTTCCTGTGTGTTTTGAATTCCTGTGTTCTGAATTCTTAGGGCCATCTCAAGCTCCCACCTCCGAGGCTGTCCAAAACACAATTTGAAATTCCTTAGATCCATCTTGTTCTCTAATTATGAGCGTGAGGGTGGGGTGGCGGAGGTGTTGGCAGCGGGCGCCAGGGAACCTTCTGGGCTCCTCAGTCAGGGGCCGCGGCCCACCGGCCCAGCACCCAGCAGGCCCCACAGGGCCCTCTTGCTGTTCTCGGCTTCCTAACTACACAGATGGTTCTCAAGGGCAATTAGGCCTGAAGGCCTCACTTGCCGCAAATCAATCAGACCTCAGCGATTTGGAAAAACAAAAGTCTTGCTCTTCCTTCTTCCCTCAGGAGTGAAGAGGTGGGAGGGAGGTAACGGCTCTTTTAGGAAGGAGTTTCTAGACCAGCAAAGGGAAAAACTCCCAATTTTACAATGATATTTAGCCAAAAAAAAAAGGATGAAGGTGGGAGGGTCCAGAAGTCACCATCACCAGACAATAATGAGTTTTCATTTCTGATCTGAGAGGACCTGTTCTTTTTTCTTCTAGTTTTGTGACATTTTCTTTACCTTGGGTGGTTCATGTCTAACTGTGGGCCCTGCTGGGACCTGTATTATCCTGGCACTGGAGGTGACCTTGTCCATCATCTGCCCCAACATCTCAGGACCTCCATGCACAAGGGAAGAAGCGGGGGGTAGGCCTCCACCAGAAGCAGGAAGCAGAGGTCGGTCACCCGGACCACACTTGGCCGTGGACCTGCTGACAGGGAGCTGATCCAGAGCATCCCCTGGCCCCTGCCTGGCTGACAGGTCCCACAGCCTCGGGGTGCCACAGACCCTCACACCTGTGCGGGCAGGATGGCCCTTCCCCGACTGCCACTGGGAAAAACAAAGCCGAGAGCAAGTAAAAAATACCTTAGACTCCTCTTCAACTCAAAGCACCGCCACAGTGAATAAGGCTGATTCCCCCAGTTATGAGGACGGGCTGATTACACAGACCAGCATCATTTGCCTGAAGATAATTGCCTCAATTCTCCACTTCACTTTGCACATATAGAAATAGTCCTAATCTACCGAAGCCTCAGTGACTAGATACGTAAAATTGGTCTAATCATGTCTTGAAGAGCTTGGGCTGAAAGGACAGCTCTGAGCGCCACCCTGAACCAGGACACCAGCGAGACCGTCTCCCTCGGCCCCGCTGCTGCCTCGCTCCCCCGCCAAGGCCTGAAGGGGTGAGTCAGACACTCAGCAGAGAACAGAAAAACAACTTTGAGGCTCTCTGTCACTGCCAGTGGCCGGGAGACCATGTGGGAGACTGGACAAAAGCTAAACCACGCACCGCAGGATGTTTCTGACAGCTGAGTGGTCCTCTGCAATCAGCAGTGTTTTCAGCCACCGCCCACTAGCCTCAGGAGGGGCAGCTGTGCAGGGCAGAGGACACAGCTGACACCAGCGCCACCTGGGCCACGGGCAGCGCTGGCCACGGGAGAGCACCAGGCAGGCTGGGGCAGGACAGGTGACAGAATCCAGTCGCCATTTCTCCAGGACAGAGCCAGGCAGAGGGCCAGAGTCCAGTGTGAACCAGGGACCACATCACGTGAAAGCTGAGAGCAGAGCCAAAGCAGAGGAAGGGAGGCACCACACCCCAGGAGGACCTGCCCACCCAAGCTTACATTCTGCCTGGGGGAGGGGCCTTCCAGACACTTCCTGTTGGATTAGGAGCCTAGAAATTGCTCCTCCCGTGACAGGAGTAGGTAGGTGGGCAAGCAGGTAGGCAGGCAGGTGGATGCAGCATTGGTAGGATTACCTCGACAGTGCACAAAGCCAAGAGAAAAGAAGGGCCACGCCTGAGAGGATGACCCCAGCAGCTCTGCACAGGAGCACAGTTCACTTCTGATCCTATCTCCCTTTAAAAACGGAGGGCACAAATAGAACATTGTAATCCCAACAAAGGCCTGGACAGAAGCCAGCCATGTCAAATAGATGATGACTTCCCCCTATTGTTTGCTTCTGGCTCTAGATGGCACACCCCCAAAATCACAAAATCAGGAGCCCGGGCTTGTCGCCCTTTCTACTGGTGAGAGCCGACAGATACCAGCGCCGTCTGAGTGACAGCGACGTGGCGCCCCAGAAAAGCTAGCCAAATGCTCTTGTATTGTACCCAGACCTCTTTGGGGTGGGGGGGGGGCGGGCAGCAAGGCAATGCCAAATTCCCAGTGGGCTTGAGCCTTTCTGGCTGATTGCCACAGTCAGTGGTGGGGAGCACGTCATACTCCCTGAGTTCATTTCTACCCAAAGGAAAGTTTGAAAAGCTCTCCATCTCTAAAAATAGTCCTTATCAATGATTGTCCAAAAAAATGTGTTCAAGAGTGATTGTACCCACTCGCCTGGAGGAGCAGAACCAAACTTTTGTGTCTCATCTTGGAAAACGTGTTGGTGCCGAGGTGACCCATGACAATGGCCTGGCCAGCCTTCTGAGAATTCACGTGGGTCATCTGTCTCCCCCAGAGTGACGAGAACAGGGCTTCGCACACGGTAGGCACGCGGGAACAGGTGGCTTGAAAGCACTCCTCTAACGGGCTTCAAAAAAAAGAAAAGAAAACCTCAAAGTCAGACGAGGTAAAAGCCCACCTCTTTCAGAAAACCACCAGACGAACTCTTCCTGCTTGTAAGCACTGTCAGGCAGCCTCCTCCCTGGTTTATCTATCTGGCAAGGATTTAGAACGTGGCACCTGCTGGCAATCCACTCTTTAATAGTTGGGGGCATTTCACATTGATATGCATGTCGTCAGATGACAGGGGTTGGTCACTTCTCAATCACCTCCGTCCCCCCACGATGCCTGGAAGAGTGTCTTGGTCACAGAAATGACTCAACGTGTGATTGCTAAATAGCCCATTTCATTTGTAACTTCCGAGACAGCTCAGGGAGGGGAGGCAAAGAGGCCCGATACAATTAATAGACAGAGACGGATTTCTTTGCTTCAGCAAATGGGCTGCAGAGCGGAGAGTCACAGAGCCCTACCCTGGTCACAAAAGGTCCACAGCTGGCCGAGGCTCCATCACTGACACCTGTTTGCTCGTGTCCTGAAACTGCCACCCAGACATTCCTTCCTGCCGCTGAGCCACTTGCACTTTCAAATGCTTCTAAAATAGAAGCCAAGTCGGAAGAGCATGTCCATCAATAGAGCCCCCAGCCCCTCTCCCAGGGCCTCCAGATCCCTT
>NC_041227.1:5261139-5296389 GCF_002837175.3 Physeter macrocephalus
TTTTAACCATAGTTAACTAGCACGTGAGAGTGAAAGGGGGAGATACTCAGGAATAACTCATAGGGAACTCCAAACACAGTTGTATCACTTAGATGACACCCATTAAGAGACTGAGGAGACGCTTCTAACACACAGTACTGCGATCTCACAGTACGCAACACCTTCCTGAAAATGTCTCAGTGTCGAGAGGCTCTTCCTCACCGGGCCAGACCCTCTGGTTCCAGGTTCTCTCATCTTCCTCATTTCTGCTTTTCTTAGCAGTCTTCACACAGAACCTGCCTGCTGTCCCGAGCAGACTGTAAAAGCTCCTGGCATGTGGAAGGGTCCCTCTTACTCACTTCTGTATCTCTACTCCTAAGGACAGTGCCTGGAGTATCACAGGCATTCATTCAATAGAGACTTGTCGAATGAATGTGTGACCAAATACAGTTGGCACAAGGCAAGCCACACGTGGGTGTCAGAACGTTGAGGATGAGCTGTACCATTTACAGATTTTAAAGTCACTAGCTCCTTATTATGCCCTCCTCATCCACACACTACGGAAGACCCAGGACAGAACAATTTATGAAACACTAATTAAAACGAGAACGTGTACAAAATTGGTGTCATTTTTGTGCTGCAGGGGTTTCTGGTATATTTAAATCTAATTGATTTGGAATGGTCAAACTGCATCTTTCCTATAGTAGAGAATTATTGTATAAGGAATCTTCGCAACCCAGGGCACCAGCCTTGCCCAGCCTTCCTGCAGAGGGTAAGTTTTTACTACCTGTGCTATCTGTATCGCCTGGTTACTGTTGAGGTCCCACATTTTGGCAGTTTTATCACATGATGCCGTAAATACTTTGCTCCCATCCTAAAATAAAACAGAAAAAAATCTGACATTCTAAGAAAAATAAAACCTCTACATGAACATCTAGATATCAGACTGAACATACCGAGGCAGGTTTTATTTTGCAATTTTAATTTTTCCAATTATTTGGGGGGCCAGAGTATTGCAAGCTACAATATCATGTACAAAACACATTTTCTGCTCTTTTTAATTGTTAATTTTTTCTAAGAGATAATATGTAAAAAGGTTTAAAAAAAACTTGAACATTTAGAATTATAGAGTGAAAATGAAGTCTCTCTGACCCCAGCTCACCGCTCAGAGGCAGCCATGGCCACTGGCATGTCCTCCAGGAACAGCCTTTGTACATCCTGTATCGATGTGTATTACCTACCAGGAGCCACTTCAAAATTTTTTCTTATTTTCATCAGTTTCAAGCCTTCACAAGAGTTGCAAGAATAATACAATGAATACTCATAAACCTATCACCTAGATTCACCAACTGTAAACACTTTGCCACATTTACTGTATCTCTTTCTACCCCCCATTCCCGCTCTATACCACATGTACAATCATGATTACTTTTCAGCTCAGTATCTCATAGCATTCTAAAGTGAATGCAATAAAACTACACTAATTTATGATAGTCACTGGTCCAATGTAAACTACAGAATAGCCTAAAAAATTGGCAGTCACTGTATAGTGGTTTTAAAATACTCACATACAGAACTCATAAAGTAGGTCAGTCAACATGAAGCACAAGGTAATTTAAAAACAAAAAGTACTGAGTTCAAAATTCTAGACCAGCTGTCAACAAATAATTTTTCTTAAAGGGCCATATAGTAAATATTTCAGTCTGTGCAGGTCAAAAGGTCTCTGTTGCAACTCCTTAACTCTGCTGTTGTAGCTTGAAAGCAGCCATACACATTATGTAAATGAATGATGTGGCTGTGTTTCAAGAAAAGTTTATTCACAAAAATTGGTAATGGGTCAGATTTGGCCCATGGGCCATAATTTGCTGACCCCTGCCCTACAGTACTTCATTTCTGGTTCCACAGCTCAAAGATTTACCACTATCTTCCCCTAGCAAAAACTTCTTCCCATTTGAAGTCGCCAGTTCCCCCTGTGAGAGAAGAGAGAAAACTTCTTCTCTATTAATGAAGCTATGAGGGCAACTCCACAAATCCTTGGAAAGACGCGAATGTACGGAGCGGGAGGCCCCGAGGCTGAGGGAAACACTGGCCCCTTAATCTCATAAAATGCCAATGCTACCAGCTGTAGGATGCCAGGCCCCAGAGGACATACTGAGACAGAGGCCAGTCTATCAAACGGCTGGGGCACAGAAATGAGATTCCCAAGTGCTCTCGACTCAGCTCCTCTCAGGTCCAGTCCACCTGCTGTGGCCAGACCGACCGTCCTCAGACTGCCAGAGAATCACCCTCACCAAGTTTGGCTTTTATGCCTCAAGCGTTAACTGTGGCTCTTCTGTGCTTCTGTGCCTTTCCACACCTGCCTTCCTCTCCCAGGCTAGCTCCTATTCCTGTAAGCCCCTGTGAGGGAGGCTGTTAAGTGCATGGGCTCTGGAGCCAGGAAGGTCCAGGTCTGGGCTCAGCCCTTCACCCCCTATATTCCCTCAAACAAGTCTCTTAACCACTTCCCACACGTGCCCCGCTAGTCTTTACGTGGCTGAATCTAGCTGTCACGGATTTCCACTACCTGAAATCCTTCTCTATTTCTCTACATCTGTCTTAAGAGATCATGAGTTCCATAAGCACAGGATTTGCCCACCTCACCTACTTTGCCTTCCACTATATCCCAAGTGCTTAGCATACAATAGGTGCCTGACAATTATTTGAACTAAATAATGTTATTACCTGTTGTAAAACTATTATTATCGTCATCTTACAAGTGAAAAAAACAGACTCAGAGAGATTAAATAACTTGGCAAAGTCAGTAAGTGGAGATACAGCCGAAATTTGAACCCAGGCCTGGAATGGATGAGACAATGCTCTAAAGCTATATAAGCAGATGGTTTACTTTTAAGATTCAGCTCAATCCTTGCCTCTTCTGCGGAGCATTCACAGCCCCCTTCCCAAACTTTATAGCTGCCTTCTGGGTTCTGTCCACCCAGCACAGTGCATCCTCTCTCAGAACTCAGCTCACTGAATTGGAACTCTTCATGTCTATGTCTCGATGCCTCCACTAGATGGCGCACAACAAACAGGCGGTACACATCTTTGTAAACGCCAACAGCCTGCCCAGCACCATCGAGCAACAGAATTCCGGTGTCAGTTAATTCTATTTCTTACCATACTCGATAAGAAACTTACAATTCTGATCTGTTACCTGATCAGTAAAGAAAGACAGGCAAAATAAATTAGAGATATTTAAAATCTATTCAAGTTGCTATTTTTCTGCAGGTAAATTAAAACTATTATTAGTCTCATAATAACCCAATCAGACATGTCAGAAACACATTTTACAGATAACAAAAATGCTTTAGAGAAGGCTGTCAGAGCTAATGATTAAAATGGGAGCAACTCTGGCTCCTTAACCATCTCAAAATATTTATAAATAGTAGAATCATTTCCTATTTGAAAGCTAAGTAAGATCACATAAATGTATGGTGTGAGTAGTTTGATATTTCTCATAAAGTTAAACATATATTACATATGACCCAGCAAGCCCACTATTAGATATTAATGCAAGAGGAATGAAAACTTATACTCACAGAAAATCCAATATACAAATGTTTATAGCAGCATTATTCGTAATGACCAAAAATGGGAAACAACCCAAATGTCCTTCAGCTGGTGGATGGTGAACAAAGAGTGATACATCCATACCATGGATTACTACTCAGCAATAAGGAAGACAAACTACTGCCAGATACAACCACCTGGATGGACCTCAAATGCACTGTGCTCAAAACAGCCCGATTCAAAGGGCTTCTGTTTATGACATTCTAGTAGAGGCAGAACCACAGGGACAGAAAACACATCAGTGGTTTCCAGGGACTGGGGGCTGAGGAGGATTTGACTACAAAGGGCAGGAGGATATCCTTGGGCTGATGGATCTCTTCTATATTTTGACCACAACTCTATGCATTTCTGAAAACTCACAGAATCATACACTAGAAAGGTTCAATTTTACTGTTTGCAAATGGCATCTAATAAAAAAAATTTGCATGAGCCTGAGGAGGGACCTTGAGGCTTAGCTTCCTCAGCACAGCTGCCCCAGACTCTCAGTCAGGCCCCTTTGTTTTCTCACTTCTGCAGGGTTCAGCCGTCAGCAGAAGGGAGGAGAGAAAGGCTGGGCTGTCAATCCTGGGCTCCTCCTTTAGGGAGGGATGAGTCCTCCACAGCTGCGGCTCTTGCTGTGCGTGACTTCACCATCCCTGCTGGTTTCTTTGTAAATGGTACCTTCATTAAACTCCCCAATCACCCACCCACTCCCCCAAAAAGAAAAATAAAGAAGAGCTCAGAGCTGAATAAACTTGAACACATTTACTTATATTGCTTAAGTTCAGGATTTGGGAGGAAAAAGACTTCCAAAAAAACAAAATATTTCATAAGTTTAATAATGGAAAAGGATTAATTTTTCCCCTAGGACTTATTTTCTGGGACAGTAATTTCTAATTTTAAAACAACATAAGCTCATGGCACATGTAGAGGTAGGAAAGGCTTTAAAAAATTGTCTAATCCCTTGCTCAAGGAAATATGTCAATAAATTAATGGATTTTTTTAATGCAAGAAAAGCTTTCAGAGAGATTAAAGTTAACATGACTAAAGTTAACTGACTACATTATGAGTAGCAATAAATTACTATATTTAAATTCAGAAACAGCACTTCTACAATGTGTATACATACTTGCTATTTGTGTTTCAGGTTATATAAAAACATATATACATTTATATACACTCTGAAAACATGAAAAAATGGAATGAAATTTACATCACTCCAGCAGACATCTAGCACAGGCCCAGTGTGCATCTGCTGGGCTTTTGGAATAGTCTGTCCACTGTCTTGAACTTCCCAGCATCGAACCTGGAGTAATAAAACAAATTAACGCAAACAGCCAATTAATGATACATTATATGCATTTTAAGCCCTTTGCTCCAAGCCACAATCAGATAAACACAAATTTACATTATAGACACTTTTTTCCTATCAAATTAACAAAAATAAAATGAATAATACTTGGTGCCAGCAAGGATAAGCTGAAACTTGTACTACTGGTAAGTGTGTAAATTGGTACAGCTCTTCTGGAGGATATTTATCTGAAATCCTTAAGTCTGTACCCTGTGTCTCAACTATTTCGGGACTTGAGGATTTCCCATGATGTACTTTACATGCGTTATCTGAATTAATCTCTACAACAGCTAAACCTCCGTGAACTTACTCTCATCTCCATCTCATGAAACAGGACACGAGGCTTAACGAAGATAACTGGCCCAGGTCCCATATCTAAGAGAGTGGCAAAGCCACTGTGTGTTTAGGAGTGCGGTTGAATGTTTCAAGATTACTCCAGCAGGCCACTTGCACTCCTTTGTGAAGTGCCTCTAAACACCCTTTGCTTATTTTTCTACCAGAATTTTTATCTTTCTTTTCTTATGCTATCATTCCTTTTGGTAAGTATAGTGTCTGTGCAGGATTTATGCTATATCTAAAGGTGAAAAAACTTTAACATATGCCTGAAGAACATTTGCAGGATGTCTAGAGGGAAATTTGTGTATACCGTCATGGACAACGTTTATCTTCAATGGATACTATAGATCTGGGAATATACTTCAAGATACTGAACTAGAGTAGGAATTTCTGAATGACGCATATGATCCTGCTTTCTTAACAAAAATCGGCACAAGAAGGGATGCCTGCCATTCAGATGGGTTCACACTCTAAACTCGGTGCTTAGAAAAAGCCACGAATAAGCCTGAACTCTCTGCTTCATTCACCTGGAGCAAACAAACAAACAAACAAACAAACAAAAAATGCTAACTGCTCATACAAAGAGAGATGACAGAGAGAACACGCGTTTAAGGAGCACTTACATCGTTAGCCCACGATCCTGCAATAAGGAAGTTCCCCGGCAAGGTTGGTGGGCTAAAAGATAGACAACCAATGCTATCATCAGGAGAGGATGTTACTTCAATATCCTGGGGTGGAAAAAGTCCATGTTAAGATGTATATATCGTCACAATTCAATTTGAATTAGACCTTTCTTACTATGATGAAAAGGGGGAGTGTGACTAAGCCAGTGAAGGCACGGGTGCTGCCGGACCACAAGCAGCTCTCTCCAAGGCAGGCCCACAGCCCTATTTCCCAGATGGTGGCCCACCCGGTCACTCCTGCCCCGAAGTGCTCAATCACAGCATCACCTGCCTCCCTCCACCACAGAAATTCTGCGTCAACAGTTGGGGGCTGGGACCCAGGAACCTGCAATTTTAACAGGCATCTCGAGTGATTCCAGTGATCAGGAATGGCAGGGGGAATAGGACACTTGTCCAGGGGACACACAGTTTCTCTGCTCCAGTATCTGAGAAAGCAGCCTGGACAAAATTTCAGTTTTCACCCCCAAAGGAGGCTCCCAAGCCATCTGGGTTTCTCTCGCTGTCACCAGCGTGGGGCCCCCTGCAGTGTCTCTACAAACCCATGAAGCCTTAGGCGGTACCTTCATAGGGTTGTGATTATCTGCAGCGGCGCTGCCAAACATGCTGGCTCCCCCAGTGCCAAACCCGGAGGCTGCTCCAAACAGGCTCATCTTGGCCCTAAAACATAATGGGAAAAGTTAAGGACAGGTCCTCTCTTAAGTAATAAACATCACTGAGAGGCAAGATAAAGATAATTAAGTTACAGAAGGGAAAGAGAGTGTAAATAAATAAATGGCTTGAGGTCAGTCTTCTCTCTCCTGAAGAGATCTAAATATGGGATAAACAGAGTGCTTTTTAAAAATAAACTTTCTATTTTAGAAAAGTTTTTAATGGAAAATTCTTAAGACAGAAGAGTTCCCTGGGCCAATGCAGGGGACACAGGTTCGATCCCTGGTCTGGGAAGATCCCACATGCCACGGAGCAACGAAGCCTGCGAGCCACAACTGCTGAGTCCGCGTGCCACAACTACTGAAGCCCATGCGCCTAGAGCCCGTGCTCCGCAACGAGAAGCCACCGCAATGAGAAGCCCGCGCACGGCAACAAAGAGTAGCCCCTGCTCACCGCAACTAGAGAAAGCCCGCGCACAGCAACGGAGACCCAACGCAGCCAAAAATTAATAAATTAAATAAATAAATTTTTTTTAAAAAAAGAAGAGTTCCCATACACCCCACATCCAGTTTCCTTCTTAACTTTGTCACAATTAATTCACCAACACTGACACATTACAGCAGAGTATTTTTCAGTCACCAGGTAAAAAATAAATTCGCTTATTTCTTTTGACACAGTTAGAGACACGCTGCTGAGCACCAGGAACACAGCTGGAAACCAGCAGAAGGCCCCATTCTTCCAGCTTCCCACTTAGTGACAGTTCACTGTCTTCGTACTAACTTCCACACTCTGGATTAGGTCAATATCTCTGCATGAAGTTACTTAGAAAAGCAACCAACCCTGGCAGCGATCGTAGGAGTTCAAAAAAGTAATCCATTTTGGTCTGCTTAAGTAGCAAAAGGTCTGGCATTACGTTTTGGACATTGGCCCAGCAAGAATCCCCCCCTTTGAGTTTTCTCCTGGGCACCATAGTCTAGAAGGCCCACCTGGGTTAGAACCATGCCTCTGCCACTCACCAGAGCTGGGGCCCTCATCTCACCAAGCCTCATTTTCTCTATTCTGCAAACATAGAGAATATTAACACCTTCTCCAGGGTTGCTCTGAGAATCAAATCAGATTATCTATGTAGAAAGTGCAGTGTCTAGTGCATAGTGGGTCATAAACAACTTTCCCTTTTTTCCTTCCAAGGAGAAAGTCTATGTATTATAACTCTGATGCCTCACATACACTGATGCCACATTTTCAATTCTGTCATTGGTTAGTAAATTTTTACACCCAGAAGCCTACCATATCAGCAACCTCTCCCAAAGGAGGCTAGCAGCTGAGTGACAAAAGTGACTAGCCCAATAATATACAGCTCACGTGACAGGAGATAACAAGAGTAGCATCTCTTAAGAAGACAACACAGAATGAGAAAACTGTGAGGAGTTCTGGGGAGGTATTTGAATTTCCCGAGCTTTATGAAAAATAATCAAGTGTAGACCTACTAGGTCTATGAAACCATTACTATCTCAGAAAGCAACCCTGTGAGAGGCCGTGGTGCTTGCTGACCACCTCTGCCTCAAATGTGTGAGAGGTATTTGAAACACCAGTTAACTGCACAAGCAAACAAAGGAATGACAGGGCTTCTGCAGTCAAGTCCAGGAACTAAATATACGATTTGGGGCACATTCTTTAGCCTTGATTTTCTCATCTGTAAAAACAGACCCTGAAATCCACTTTACAGAGTTACGAAAACCAAGCGAGGCTGTACACACAGTGCCTGAAACGCCTGTGCCTTCCTCTCTTCAACCATCAAGTCGGGAGAGAGCATTTCCGCCATTAGGGATGCACTAAGGGAGAAGAACACGGGCCATGGAGCATTAATCAGCCTACGTGGGCCACATGTTGTGCAGGACACCGAGAACCCACTAGAAGTTCGGAAGCCAAGTGTACGTCTCCAGCCTACCGAAGCGCGCGCTCCTTCCCTCCTTGCTGCACCCCAGCCCTGATGGCTTCCTCTCTGCCCGTGAACAAAGCAAGCTCCTCCCAGCCCTAGAGCATTCCTACCAGCTGTTCCTCCAGCCTGGGATGATCCGCCCCCTCCCAAACCCCCAGCTGTCTCAGTTTGAATCTTCAGGTCCCACTTCAAAAGGGGCCTCCTGCGAACTTTTGCGGGTGATGGAAACGGTCTAAAACCGCACTGTGATGATGTTCACACGACTCTATTAAACTTCCCCAAATCACCAAAATGTACACTTTAAACGGATTATCGTGTGTAAGTGACATTCAGTGAAGCTGTTAAAAGCATCTTCTTAAAGGAAGGCCCCTCCCAGAGGCTTCCCTGCCTTCCTAATGTAACACATCGGAGCCTCCATCGCATCTCCGTCTTCTTCACAGCACCTGTCCCCATCTGGAACTTGTTGGCAGTCAGTCGCCTCCCCAGGAGAGTGCCAGCTCCACCACGGCAAAGAGCCACCTGGACGCTCCCCTAAAACACACCTGGCCCTCAGCACAGCGCCTAGCACTTCACAGATATTTGCCTGGGCACAGTATGTGCACGTGGATACAGGACTACTTGGCGGAGGGAAGAGAAACAACCAGTTTCAGAAAGGGATAAATGCAACAAAGAAGATGAAACCGGTTACCGTGGTGGAGACTAAAGGGGGATGGCCTTCCGCAGAAGAACGGTCCGGGAAGGTCAACGAGGTGGCGGCTTGTGTCTGATGAGAAGCCAGACATGTGACGAGGAAGGGCAGAGGCGACAGAGGCTGCCATCCACTCTGTGACCCTTCCCGGTGCCTCGGTTTCCCCAAGAGAAAAACGAGGGGGTTAGACCGGAGGTGACCCGTAAGGCCCCTTGCACCTCTGACGTCCCTCCCAGTGGCCACTAATGGAGTTTGTCAACAGTCCCGCTCGCGCCCCAGCACCTCGCGGCGGGCTGCACTCGCCCGGGAGGACCCGGCCTCTGCGGCGCCATGGCGGCGGGGAACGGGGGGAAGCGGCACGGGGCCTACCTGAGAGTCGCGCCGCGGAGGGAAGCCGGCGACGGGGTGCGGGAGGAGCTCGGGAGCCTGCGACCCCGCTCGGGCGCGGAGGAGGCTGCAGCGAGGTGGCGGGAACAGGAATCTCGGGAGCCTGACGTCTTCTCGCGCCGGTCGAGGAAACGGCCCTAATTACCGCGGAGACACTGCGCATGCGTCTCCGAACCACTTCCTGTGTTGTCCGGAAGGCAGGGAAAGGAAGGAAAAAGCTCCTCCTCCCTTAAGGGAATCGCACATGCGCAGAAGCACTGTTGACGCCAAGAAGAAGTCCTCGTGCCAGCAGTTTGCGGATTGGTCGAAAGTTGGCGTAGCCGACGCAGCTGCCGAGCGACCGCTCTGATAAGTCCGCGGCGCCGGCTGGCAAAGGTTAGTTAACAATTTTCTCCTGTGAATGACAGGTCTAGGAAAATTACGATTGCCGCCAGTTCTCAAGGCCATCCTTCGAGAAGCTGATGGGACGCTGCCTGGTTTCCTTCCCTGGCCTCCCTATTTGCGACTGGGGTATCTTGAACCATCTGGTCTCTTTGGACTTCAGTTTCCAGCTGTGAAATGGGGATAATGATGCCTAACTTCCAGGGCTATTCTTAATTACGTTCAAGTAAAGTAACACACACGAAGGCCTTTTGCTAAGTGTAAGGTTCCATAGGAATATTAAGGGCTGTTATGACGCACACGTGCCAACTCCGAATATTTCAGCTGGTTGCTTTTTCCCCCTTTAAGAATGTCTGAAGGAAAACAAGAGGAAGGGATCTCCTGAGGTTGTGGTACATACACTGACCCTTCTCCTTTACTACTCACCGTGGGCTGGGTACCAGAAGCCTTGACATCTTCAGGGAGCCTGAGGATCCGCGGGACCTTGTTGCAGTTTCAGAAGGTCCAGTGTGGGCCTGAGAACCCACATTTCTAGCAAACTCCCTGCTGAGGTTGCCAGGCCACGGACCGCAGTTGAGCACCGAGGATCTAGATGAGGTGTTTAGAATCACCTGGGGAAACTTTTTAAAAACTCTGATGCCTCACCCTCAGAGATTCTGATTTAGTTGTTCTGGGGTGGAACGAGGGAATTAATATTTTTTAAAAGCTCTCCGAGTGATTCTAAGATGCAGGCAAGGTTCAGAACCTCTCGTCTAAATAATGATGATAATAGTAATAGCTCCTTTAAGCACTGGATACTCCATCTCCTGTAATTTCTTTACCAGATGGATCATCTCATAGCATCTCTCAACTCTCAAAGCCCTCTCAAAGCTCTCTCAGTGCTTATCATATTCTGTCTCATAAGTCTGTGGGTGTATGTGCCTTGTCTAGCTTCCTAGATTTTAAACTTTGTGTCTTAAGCCCATGTATATAGCACCAAGCACAGTCTTACATATTTTGGTGTTTAATATTTGTCGAATTATATTTTCCATGCCCAAGGAATCTTCCAGAAGCCTCTGTTATGTACAATACTGGTTATTCAGCATGCTTAAAAAAAAATCTTTCTGTTGTTTAGGGGTATGTAATCGACAAGCTGGTTTTGCATATACCATCAGTGGAACAATGGTAGCAGCATGCGTACCCAAATATAACAGTAACACTCCTTGACTCTTTCTCTTAAAGAGTGTTATTCAAACCCACACTTGTTCTCACAATGACACTATAGGTTAGGTATTATCACTATTATCCCCATTTTACAGTTGATGAAATGAAGGCCAGGTTGTAACTTCTCCCAGCTACAAAGGCAGTGAGTAGAAGTGGAATTGGGATGCAAGCAGTCTGCCCCTCAAAATATGACTTTAGTGATGGCAGTCTGTGGCTTCACCTCACTTTTTCCCTCAGAAGCAAAAAGGGGGATCAAAACAATCTGTATCCATGGGTATGATTATTAAGCCAAAAGTCTAGGTGAAAATTTTTAAAAATAAAATGTATAATTAAATTTTGGTCATGGCTATTATTCACATGAGTATACCCTTCTGCAGTTTTTTACACAAGGGAGTATTTATGAATGACTACACTGTTTATATTCCATTTCTAGGTAAATAGAAACTGAATGTTTGTAATTTTAGTTTCAGTTCCTTTTCATTTGAAGTGATCTTTAATTCTGTTATTTTAATTAAAAAGTCCTGATATGTTGTCTTAAGGTTTTGTAAATAGCTTGGTTGCAACGAAGCACACATTAAGTGTAGCTTTACAAGGAATTGGGGGCGTCCAAAGATGATAATACAAAGTGGGTTCCTGTCTAGAAGTGCTCAGTCTCACACAGAAATCCTCATGGTTTCCCCAACCTCTTCTGGTTTCCCCAGACTCTTCCACCCCATTCCTGAAAACAAGGATTTGAATATATATATTTTTAATAGATCTTTATTGGAGTATAATTGCTTCACAATACTGTTAGTTTCTGTTGTACAACAAAGTGAATCAGCCATATGCCTACATATCTCCCCATATCCCCTCCCTCTTGGGACGAATATATTTTAAAGAAATGTCCATCCAAAACGGTGGAAGGATTTGAGAGAACATAGAGCTTCTGCCAGCAGAGGGAGACCTTGGCTTGTTTTTACAAGATTTTCTTGGGCTACATAACCTTTAAATGGTGAACAGAAGTCCAAACAAAAGTAATGTTTCTCAATAGTTTACTACAAAAACATCCTGTTGAAAATACTGTTTAGTATACATGTACTTGTGGCTTAGCTTTGACAGCATCTCTTCTTTTCAGCACCACTGAACAGGTATCTACATCAAACAGTTCAACTGAGACATTCATTAAGGGAAGTTATAGATAGACATCCTGGAGTGTTTTTTGCCTATTTTGTAGAAAGTGCAACATGGGTTTCTTTTTTCATGAAATCATGACTTCTGAAATCAATTAGCATCATCAATGATGACGGTTAAATTTCCCAGAAACCTGGAGATATTACGAGAGCTGTTATTTTACGAGGGTGATTATGAGCCCTTAAGGAAAAAACCAAGATTCTCTGAACGTCTTTTGGTTGCACCAGTTTTTATTCACTTTAATTATAAACAGACTCCAATCCAATTGTTCTTTCTTGATTAAAATTATGGAAATATTAAAAATAAATACAGATGGTAGAGACTGGAGCCTACCCGGGCTCTTTGGTGGGGCTAATGGCAGACTCTGGGAGGGCTCACGCCAAGGAGTACTTCCCAGAACTCCTGCTGCCAGTGTCCTTGTCCTCACGGTGAGACACAGCCACCCCCCGCCTCTGCAGGAGACCCTCCAACACTAGCAGATGCTAAAGAGATTCAGGGACTTCCCTGGTGGCGCAGTGGTTAAGAATCCGCCTGCCAAGGCAGGGGACACAGGTTCGAGCCCTGGTCCAGGAAAATCCCACCTGCCACGGAGCAACTAAGCCCGCGAGCCACAACTACTGAGCCTGCGCGCCTAGAGCCCGTGCTCCGCAACAAGAGAAGCCACCGCAGTGAGAAGCCCGAGCACCGCAACAAAGAGTAGCCCCCGCTTGTTGCAACTAGAGAAAGCCCGCACGCAGCAGTGAAGACCCAATGTAGCCGAAAGAAAGAAAGAAAGAGATTCAGAGCAAGGCAGAGATCTATGTAGGTTAAAACTCATTATGAGAGACTTCTTAGAAAGCTCATTCAAGAAATGGCTCAAAATGTGACACGGAATAGTGCTACTCCAAGTGTAGTTAACGGAGTCAGTGCAGTCCTCAAATTGTTATCTGTCCATGATAAATTCAGAAAATAAGATTAAGCATTTAGAAACTTTTATAGTTGACTATTTTATGTGTTGAATCTGATAATATAAAAGTGAGCTATAAAAAATAAACAAATAATGAATACACATGGTAGAGGGGATGTCAGTTGCCATTTTTAACAGCTGCCTATTTTACAGTAATACTTTTTAGAAACAAATCTTAAGAATGAGAATTCTAGCTGGGTCCCAAATAGCTACTAACATTAACTTTTCAGCTGCATCTAACAAAGATAGGGAGCAAAGCCAAACTGCAGTGCATTTTGCTCTCCTCCCATTTTCATTTCCCAAATAAATGAAAATTATTTTAAGTAAATTTCCAAATATAAACTTGAAATGAATTTAATTATCCAAACTGAATGTATCTGCAAGCCTTTTTCAAATTTATTTTCAAATTTTAATGACTATTATAGATTTTTTTATTCCTTCCCATTTTGACAGTATATCCTAATCCAGACATTTTGTGGCTTAACCATATATTTCTAAGTTAGTATTCTTCTCCTTTACAAAACTTGTCAAAATTCAATGATTATTAGCTGTTAAGGGAGGGAGTATGGCATAAATTCAAAGAAAAACTTGAGAATTATAAAATGTTTTTAGAATTTTCAATAGTCTCGCAAGTAAGTCAAATTAACAGTTACCAAAATGTTCTCAGAATGAAATACCTGGTTCTGATGTGACTAGAGAATATAACATAACAAGCTTGACATCACAGGCTTGATATCAGGGAGCCTTGATTTGACACCTTGTAGACCCTTCCTGAGTGGTGTGCCTGCCCGGCCAAACGTGAAGCACTTTACATGTACGAGTATCGTGATTACAGCATGAACTCTGGAGTCAGACTCTCTGGGATTAGGTCCCAGCTCCACTGCTTGATACTTATGTGACCTTGGGAAAGTTACTTAACCTCTCTGCATGTTTGTTTCTTCATCTGTAAAATGGGGATGATAAGAAAGGTACCTAGCTCATAGGGTTTCTGTGAAAATGAAATTAATGTTCGTAAAGCACCTAGAAAAATACCTGGCACATAATAAGTGCTATACAAGTATTTTCTTTCGTTATTATATTTGACCTTATTTACCTCTTGAGCAGGGCTGGCTTCATACCTGTGCTACCTGTGCAGTCACCCTGGGCACCAGGCTGAGAAGGGCCCCACGCTCGGTTTAATTCTCGGCTGCTGTCATCTTGAAATTCTTAATAACTCCCGAACAAGGGACCCTACCCTTACCTTTTGCACTGGGCCCCAAATATGCGGCCCCCGGCCCTGCTCTTGAGGTAGAAAGTGTTATTGCCCCCATTCTGCTACATCTGGCTGTGTGGCTTTGGACAAGCAACAGCCTCAGTGTTCTCACTTGTAAACTGTAAGTGTAACTACTGACCTGACAAGGCTCTTCTCAGGAGAATTAAATAAGATAACGTGTAAGCAGTGATTGGCACATACAAGTTCTCAGAAGTATCTATTATTATTATTAACATTTATCTCAATAAAAAACTAACCCAACATTTCTTTACTTCTCCTATAAATACATAATCTTGCTTACAATTACAATAAACTTTCCAGTGCAGTTAAAACTTTATTGAAAGTACAGAATAAAATCATAAAACTCATCTCTGGAAAAATTAAGATAAGTTTATGAGAGGAAAAGATCACATCTTTACTGTTATAGAAAGGCCTTATTAAAACTGGAGGTTTCTGTTAATCTTCAAACAAGTTCTTTGTTCTCTAAACCTAGACTAGAGAAGAATTCAGGTGACTTGAATCTGGGTGAGAACTGATACAACCCTGGGAAAATTTTTCAAATAAGTATATTATTTAAAAGTATGCTCAAAATCAAAGCACTGAAGACTACATCAATCCAAATATTTATTCATAATAAACATTACTAATTTCACAGTAAATGAATGAGGTATGACCCTTATACTATGAAGACAAAGGAAAATATAACTAAGAAGAAACTGCTGGACACTATCATTCATTTGCAACCTCTCAAAGTTAGGTTATTATTATTTTTGTTACTAATAAGATACTCCATGCCTCAACATTACTTGTATTGTAGAAAGTAAATAAAATATTTCTGCAGACTTTGATGACACGTGTAAACATTTTTTCAAACAAAATTTAAAAGTCAAAATAACATACATTCTTTTATGATTTACTTTAGAACATAGGATAGAAATTAGTCTCTACAGAGAAGGATAAAATAAAGCCTTCCGAAGAAAATTAGAGTGCAGCATTTTTTTGACAAAAAATACAATTAACGGAAATTATTTTATTAAGACCATATGTTCTTTCCACAACAGCATCCACTGCTGAAAACAAAACTAATGAAAAGCCTCTTGCAATCACAAGATATATTCTGATATATTTTTATATCCATCCTCCAAATTTTAATTTGTTGGGTAAGTATACTCTGGAAAGATAATCTGATGATAGGAAGGTCAAAGCTTGAATTTCTGCCTTCATTTTAGAGTCGGCCATTATTTCCATCTGTCAATAAAAGTAAAATATAATCATACCAGAGTCCTTTGCTACAGTTCTGTCAACTCAAACTGGTAAATCTAGATTTGTTTTATTCTCCAAAGCCATCGGCAATAACCTTTAGGTCAGCCAGAATATTCTGGAGCTGCTACAGCTAAAAATATTAGTATGGATTCCTTCAATAATTAGGAATGGTCTGGGATCTTTATAATTTCCTTCTCTCCTTTTTTCCCCCATGAACTATGATACAGCCATAGACAATGGGTATATAACTATGATGAGGAGAAACTAGATCAGCTCCACCCAGCTGATCTTATCTATTAGCATTCACAATTCAATGTTTCTACAACCATTTACTGCTGAACAACACACACGTTAGTTGTTGGTTATATAAAAATTCAAGGATAGTTCCAAAATATTATGTAAATAGCCACCGCTAAAGTAAAAGGCAATAAAACATACATCTGAATTTTAAAAAGAAACATACTTCTTTTCTCCAAAATGGTTGGCAAGTAATATAAGGTCTCTTCAGGATACTGTCAAGTTTCATTTGGTCCTGTTTTGTCAGTGGAATTAAAGTACCTTTAGGTATATTTAATCTGGAAAGAAATAGATGAAAAAAATCAGTAAAAACAAAGTGCTCCTGTAACTTTAAGGTCACATATATTTCATTTTTATTTATCACACTATTTCAAGAGACTCAGAAATAACAGATGAGAAAATTAGTACAGATCCACTTTTAAATACAGAATTTGGGGGATCTGGCATGTCTCAGATCAGCAAATGTTCAAGATCATAGCAGAAGTCTGTTTTAAGTTGTCTTCTTTCATGCCACACTCACAGGACGATGACAGGAAGACACTGGTTATAAAACAAATGCCGAGAACACTAACAGCATGTGTATCAACACCAAGGCAGCCCCCAGAGCACCGCAGTTTTGAAGCGGCGAGCGCCAGTGTGTGTGGCCAGCAGCAAGATCCACTGTGGGATTTTAGGTTCCACTGAATCCTTAATTCTCCGTTACTTCATTGAGAATTTTCTGGGCCGAAGAAGTCAGTCTATCAATTTTCACTTATGCATTCATGCATGCACACAGACATGCACACATCTATTTAGTTTTACACTTTTAAAAGGTAGATTGTAATTTTATCTTGGTATGTGTTTTAAAAATAGAACATGAGAGGTCCCGGATTTATATTGTGGGCTGCTTTTTGAAGTCACAGATCCTGGATTTCTCAGGGGAGCTCCAGTTTCAAACAGTCTTTTTCAATGTCCCCATAATTATGACCATTTGCCAGTGGCAGCTCCTGAATAGGATGACAATTTGATTGAAAGGGAGGCCTAGAGGATTTCCCTTGAAGCCATGTTTGTGTTGCTATCACACTTTTTTCTTTGATTGTACATTTATTTAGAGTGGCTTTTGAGGGCACTGATGGAATTTATGAGATGCAGCTAGAGTTTCTTCAAGTTTTCCACCTCAATAATCAGATCCTCTGTCCTAAAGTTGTTAGAAATGATATTCCTACAAACAGATGATCCCCAAGGGATTCTGACCATGACATACACACTAAATTGACAAAACTTTGATTCACTAGAGTGTAAGTTGTGTTAGAAATGATATTCCTACAAACAGATGACCCCCAAGGGATTCTGACCATGACATACACACTAAATTGACAAAACTTTGATTCACTAGAGTGTAAACATTCAAACATCGACAACTGAATGTTTTCTCTGGTGCCCTCATTTTGTAAGAAGAAGTGATTACCCAAAACCTGTTCATATTCCATATTTATAAAATAAGCACCTGTTACCAAGGTTTGCTCACTGCTTTAAGAAATACAATAAGTGTTTAATTTCATTCTCACTGGCTAATTAAAACAATAAAATATTTTAAAATATCACATTAGCAGAGATGAATAAAGTGATAACGTCTCATGCTGAAGGACAGATGGGCTCGTACTCTCCAGGGAAAACAAAACAATTAACCTATCCAGAGGGCAGTCAAAGCCTTAAAAATGTGCATACCCTTTGACCCAGCAATTCTGGGAATTCGGCCTATGGGACTAATTAAGGATACGGGGCAAAGATTTAGTTACAAGATGGTCCATCAAAGCACTATCCATTGGAACAGAGACGTGGAAACCACCCAAACGTCCAGCTGCAAGGGGCTGACTGAATAAACACACTCAGAATTGGAACTCAGCAGAAGAAGACATTCAAATGAGGTCTTAGGAATGTATTTATTGATAAGGAAAAGCGATCACATTGTGTTATGTGAGCAAAGCAGACTACAAAGTAGAGTATGACTCCATTCTTTTGGAAGAAGTTATGGCAATGCACAGCAAATAATCAACAAGGGTAAAGCTGTTCATTTGTAGGTGACTTTTATCTTGTTACTTAATGATATTTTTTCTATAATGAACATATATATATTAAAAATGACAAAATTTAGATTTCCCAACTTTAATCTTAAAATGAGATTTTTAAATGAAGTTAAAATTTTAAATCTATGATAAAGTTAATTCATATGGCAAATGGTGTTGTCAATGATTACCATTTAACTAGATTCAGTGTCTTCACACTTTCTAAGTATAAAAAAAATTACTAAACACTTTAACCATAAAGGTAAAACAAAACATGTCTTCTAGCTAGCTAAAGGTTCAATTAACCAGATATATTTAAGTATTTTAGTAGTTGAAACAGAAACATGGATAAATGTAATTCATAATTATATAATCCCGAGTCATTGTGAACACGATAAGTCAAAACCGTTAAGTGCTTTCCCTGGTAGTGAATTTTTAGGCCGAGTGTTCCATATTACAATGAATCATCATTTTAAATATCCTACTTCTGCTAACCGCCTAACCTTCTGATATCAGAAGGGAGGAGACCAAGCCATCTAATAGCTGGAACTGTGAGATTATGGGCTTCAAAAGACATAGCCTAAAATAAAGAGCAGAAGTATATTAGCTAAGGTATGCAGAGAACTAGCATACTTGTTTTTGCAGCACATTTTTTAACTTATTAGGAAGGACCAGTACTGAAGACTTCACACCCCCAGAGACCACAGAAGTTAAGAAAATCACCAGGGGCTTAGCTAAACTTGACTTTCAGTGGAGGTTTTAAAACTGCTCTGTAGTATTTCTGGATTGGTTTCCTATAAAGTAAAACTACAAACGACCCCTCTGACCTGCATTTACTGTTGTTCGTGATTCCATACCTTAACATCTTGCTCCACCATCCTTTTCATCTGCTATAAACATATACATCAGGACACTCAAGGTGTACACCAATGGTTCCCAAACTTCACCATGTGTCAGAATCACCTGGAGGGCCCACCCTTGGAAATCCAGACTCAGGAGGTCTGGATGGGGATTGAGATCTGCATTTCTAACAAGTTCCCAGGTGACGCTGATGTCCAGGAGCACATTTTTGACAACCTTTGACGTGTGGTAGCTGCAGTCTCTAGTGGTGAAGTTTGGAGTTTGGTGATCTTCTCATTTCTCCTTATGGTTGGAATCGGAAAAGTCAGAATTCAAGGCTATATATAATTTTCAGGGTATAACTGGTGATCAATGTTGCTATGCTGAGGGCCCACAGTTACTTCAGCGGGCCAGGAAAGTGGAGGATAATTAATGCCTCTTGCCCACAGGTAATCCCACTCTGTCATCTGCAGTCACACTGGTCATGTTGGAAGCTGGAATCACAGGTCTGAAATAGACTGGCCCTAGACTAGGAGAGTAGCTTCCCTGGCACATTTTGGGGGCCCTTAGCTTACTAGGGGCTGATAAGTAAATGCAGAAATCACTCCAGTGAATATAAAATATCTCAATAGTGAAAAAGGAAAAATATTTTTCTATACTTACCATCGATCCATACTTATAGATACACATTATTTCTATGCCTGTTAAAAGAAAGTTAACCTTAAAATTAGTCTTCTTGCATATTATAGGCTAGATAATTACACCTAACATCTGCAATTTTTATTTTTGTGGACATTACCAATGGAAAATTTATGGTTCAGTTTAATACGGTAAAAACAGCGATAAGCTGCCCCAAATGATTACAGTCATTCATTTTAATCTAATAATCATATTCTTTTAATTATTTTTTTTCGGCCACACTGCACGGCATGTGGGATCTTAGTTCCCCGATCAGGGATTGAACCCGTGCCCACTGATGTGGAAGTGCAGAGCCTTAACCACTGGATGGTCAGGGAAGTCCCAGAATATTTTATGAAAGTGTTCCATGAGCAGAAAAACACAACTACAGATATGATTTATTATGACTGTTGTTTCAAATAGTCCAACAATAAGTTACCATGTGGATCAGCATCTACAAGAGTGAAAATAGGAATGTGAAATGTATCCCAGAGCTTCTTGACTAAAAGTCTTGTGTTCAGATCAGGTACTCCCTTTCCCTGAAAGCAAGTATTGAAATCATTTAGTAGAATGAAACTGATAAAACTATATTCTTATTTTGTTAATAACTTAAAAGTTAGATCCCCTCACCTTAATTTTCAGGTGATGGAAGACTGGTTTTGACTGTGAAAAAATGTACACTATATACAACAGGGTGAAAAAGCCCACATAACTTCATACCTTTGACAATTATCCCAGTCCTAGAAAATAATCCTAAGGAAATATTTCAGCAGAAACAGAGATAAGAAAAATCTGACATACATAAAGATGTCCACTGCAGGGTTATTTAACAGGACAGAAACTATGATAAATAGCCAAAATATCTCACAACAGGGACATGGAGAGGCAGCAGAGCACGGTGGTGATATGCACCAGCTTTGGGGCCAGACAGCCTGGGGTGCCATCTGGCTCTGCCACTTCTTAGCAGCATGAACCTGAAAGAGTCACGAAGATTCTCTGAAGTTGGGGCTTCTTAACACCTTATGAAATTACTATAGGAATTAAATTATTTAATGACTATAAAGCATTTAAAAGAGTACCTGGCTTATATTCAGAATTTAATAAACCTAAGCAGTGGAAGAGTATTATGAAGTCATTAAAACAATAATTATGTGGAAAAGTAATTTAAAGAGCTTTACAATAGTGTTAAGAGAAAAAAGCAGAAAACCAAATGAACCATGGAGCAGAGAAGGAAGCAAGCAGAGAGAAGAATGGGCTTTCCATGCGACCACTCTGAGTTTGAACTCCCTCTCCGCCAATCATTAGCGGGTAAAGTTGGGTTGGTTTCTTAGTGTCTTTAGGCCGTGGTTTTATTTATAAAATTGGGATAAATATGCCTGCCACACAGTTATGGGACTATAGCAATGTGGAGCTGAACTACCTGAAACCCAGTCCTAGTTTTGACCAGCCTTAAGATTGTGGTAAAATACCTTCCTGGGTCCCACTGTCCTATTGTTAAAATGGGGATGATAATAATACCTACCTCACAAGGTTGGAGAGACTTTACACGTTGATATGTGAAAAACAGCACTAAAATGGGAACCCTTATTGTATCCAGTGCCCGGCAGAGCTCCTGGCACATCATGAGCACTTAGTGAATGCCAGTGTATTTTAACTTTTTCCTTTGGGAATGACTACACATGTATGTGGTAGAGGAGACCACAGAGGAGTACCAAAGGCTCCTTCCTAGCCTGGCCCTCGGTTCTCAGCTCCCCTCTATAGAGACAGCTACTACAGGTCAGCTGCTTGTGGGTGTTTCACCATAGCAATGACAGCAGTTATCAGTGGACACCATGAAAGCACCAACGCGTAGGTAGGCAAGGACTAGGAGGCAGCCTACAAGACGAAAGACAAGGTAGAAAAAGAAACGTGACAGAGAGCCGAGCTTTACTTGCGTCTCCAATGCGCTAGTAGCAGCCGTGATTCAAACGCCATCAGCTGAACAGAGGCCAGGGCCCGGGAAGCTTTCTCCGTGGGTAGTGGCTTGGCTTCCTATCAGCCCAGCAAGCATGCACTCTCACCAGGGAGGTGTGAAAGCGGAGGAGGAGTGGACCAAAGCGTGAGCCACAGGACACCCCCACTGAGAGATCACTTCAGGGGTTCAGGTAGCGCCTTTATTACTTATGAGCTCTCAGTCTGCATTTTCCATCTCAACTGTTCTCCCCTCACTTCAAACTGGGCAGAGGCCACTAGGATTTCCTGCTATCATCTCAAATTCGTATTTCTAAAACTACATTCAACATCTTTCTGCCACAAAGAACTGAGCCCTCCCGCCAGGTGTCCTGTAGTACCTATGGTGACGTCATGGTAAAGTTCCACACACCAGAGTCATTCTGACTCCTTCCTCTCATCCCGTGGTCACCACGTCCTTTTGGATTCACTTGGAAATGCCCTTTGCTTAAGTCCTTTCTCCTTAATCATTCCCCTGCCATCCTTCCCCCAGGCAACCACCTGAGAGCCTCTGGACAGGCTCCCCAAATCCAGTTATGTTCTTCTCCGTCTAACTGATGACGCTGCCACACTAGTCCTTGTCATTTCCTTTCTCACCAATCCACTTTTGTAAGCACCTGATATTTACACTATATCAGGATGCCTCCTGGGCGGCGTTATTTGATTTCAGTCAGATTTGAGGATGGTTAAATAAACACCTTGGAAATGCTTGCTCTATAATCCCAAAGGATGCATCATATTGAAAACAGAATGCTGTCCAAGCTTATGGATGATGTTATAAACCCCTCTTACCAATCACCAATGTAGTATGTTAGTCTTGGAATTGTGGTAAAGGTAGATAATATACCGTAACCATGATGCACGGAGACATTTTGGTGCAAAAATTGTCATCTAGGAGCCGCTGAAATGTCGCATCTTTTTCTACAATTAATAGAAATTTTGCATCTGTAATTAAATCTGTGAAGTTAAGGCTGATAAATTTAAGGCACGAGTATTTCAATTTAACCACTAACTAAATAACGGTTATATTTGAAGGTAAACAGATATCTATTCACGCACAGTATTTAGATATGTGTCTCTCCCACTAGATGGTGAGCTCCTAAAAGGATCTTTAAAAAGGGACCATGGTGTGCTCATCTTGACCACTACAGGGTTTGGCTTGTTGGTTACACATTATGAAGGCTTGATTTATCAAAGTCATGGATGAATGAACATTCTAGACGTTTAAATAGCTTTCCCAAAGGATACTCCGAATTCCTTGAATATTAGATGGCACAGCAACAGCCTAAGTTAACAAAACAAGACAGTTTTCATTTTAAATAAATAGCAAGTTTAACGACATTTAAAAATTTATCACAAAAATCCTATATTTTCATTTAAAAAAATACACCTGTTATCAGAGGTCTATGCCTCAGTAAGAAAACAGTAGGACACAGATTTACTTTTCAGTAAGAAAACAGACATAGGACCTAAACTACTTCCCAGAAGGTGAGAATTTCTTGGAAATTTTATAGATATGTGGCTTAAAAAGCAGAAACTGATGAAGGAAAGACTTCCTTATGCAGGATCTCATAGGTGTCATTCTCCTCTTTCCAAAATGGTGAGCTGGCCCTTTCCAAACTTCTGTGCTAGTTCAGTACTGTGGGCTTTCTATGTACCAAGCCTAACAAATAGTTTAGTAACAAACATTAATTTCAGAACCAGAAAATTTTATGAAGATTACATAAATAACCATGCTAAAATGGTCAGGTCACACTCTACCTGAAAACAACAGTGCATTTTAAAAAGGAATGTGTATGTTTGTTTCTTTCAATATAACATTTGGCAAGTGGCATATTTTGAAACTATGTAATGTACAACCCTGTACAGCATATACATATTCATCGATATTATTTTAAAGTCTGAAGCTCCAAACTACATAACAAGGCAGTAAAAAAACGCATTTCAAAAACAAACGATCTGAAATGGAGTGAAAACCTTAATGATGCTTACTGTTGCACATGCACAATTCACCTTGGTGCCATCTTCCTCGACATACCTTAAATTGCCAGCAATTAAACCTTTAGATGTAGATAACTGAAAAAACAATAGACATATCTGAAACCTTTTCCTTGAGTTTACTTTATGCTTCTAAGTCCCTTCTCATGTTCACCTGCTAAATTGTATGTATTCTGGCTCAGACTGGAATTTAAGAAATAAAGGAGAAAATATGTAAGAGCATTTAGAAATGAAAAATATTTGGTAATTCATCTGTTTTGGTTCATTTATCCAAGGGAATACAATGAGAATAGATTATTTAAATTCATAGTGAGAAAAACATAGTATCAAAAATATGAAAAGAAGGCACAGATTACATTTATTCTTCTATTACAATTTTTATATGTTTTGTCTTAAAATGTTTTGTATTAAACGCTACTTACTATATGCAGACTTCTCCTCGGCACTTTTAACATACAGGAAATATCATTGATAATATTGTCCACGACAGTCTGGTTACCAAAGAGTTGGCTGTCAGTGTAATATATGTCTCTATGAAAATTTTAAAAATATATATTTTAATTAACCATATTCTCTTTGAATATAAGTACTGGAGTATTAATTGAATAAAGCTTTAACTGGATGAAGGCAACATATAAACAAAGTAGTTTACTACCCATAGCCTAGTTTTATGTAACTTTTCAAAACATATAATGAAAGTTAATGCCACTAAATCTCACACTGCGTTTTAAAGAGTAATTTATTAGAACAATGTACTTACCGTTTGGTTGCGTAAGTGTTGCTCTGTACTAATTTATAAATCATGGACAATATTTTAAGAATTAGCGCTGGAAAATAAGATGCAATAAACAAGTTACTCATCATTTTTCTTACGATTTCAAAACATACTGCTATCAGGGATTTTAACTGTCCTCAGTTACTTTCCACAATATTACAAAAATTATCTTCCCAAAATAGAAGTGTTAAGTACAGAATAATAATTGCCTGAAGAATCAGATAAAATGAATTGCTCTATGTACAGCAAAATTGAGAGAATACTTTTCCACTGAATCATGCATCCTGAAAATTTCTTTTGAAATAATACTTTACTTCCATGGTTAACAATGCAAAATTCCATAAAATTATTTCAAGTACAGGGTGGCCTATTAAAGAACAAGTAAAATTATTTATCTAGGAAAAACTATAACCCAGAAGGTAACCAAAATTATTTATTTTACTACAGAAAGCTAAGAAAGATTAATTTACCAAAATTTTTAACTGATTTTGGTGAATCACTTTTGATTTTTCTTGTGGTACAATGAGATACCATGTGAAGACCCACAGAATCTTCAAACCTGTCATTTTGTTTAAAGCAAGGGAATAGAATAAAAAACAATTAACTTCTGAACACCAAACAATATGCATTTAATGTCCTCTTCTGAACATCATTTAAATCCCCATTTCTTCTCAATGTAAACACTGATATATTGTATTATGATAACCTCGTTTATAAGCTTAGATAATTCCAGGTGGTAATTAGGTAATTAGCTTTGCAACATACAGAGACACTAAAAGCAAGTGTGTAAAATACATGAATTAAATACCTTTAATTACGATGTGTGTGTGTGTATGTATGTATTTCTTTCCCAGGAAGATATTTAGGGTATGTGAACTATTACCAAATATTTCACAATTTTATTGGCATTTTGCTCATTTTCTTGATTGGTTTATTTAATTGATTGGTTTATTTAATAATTTTACTCATTTAATAATAAGTTTTGAAATGTTTTGTTTAATTTACCCCCAAAGTTACAGTAAATGAAATAACAATTTATACTAACTAGGTTGTTAAATTGAACTGCCAAGCCTGTCCTAAAGGTGGCAGAAGGCACCAGGCAAATAGGCCAGGTGACAGCTGCTTCAAGATCCGTCTTGCAAAATATGATTCAAAAGTTTACAGTTACATTAATTACACTGATCATAAAAGAATACTTAGTGCCTAAAGAGCCTTAAAATTACTTTAATTCTGTTTCTGTAACTCTTATTGAAGACTATTCTTGTAGTGTTTTTCATTATTAAGTGGTGAGGTCTACAGGTTGACGATCTGAAAGAAACAAACTATGTAACTAGGTTCCAGGACTTTGATAAAGCTGTTTGCTGATTTTACCCTCTTGAACACAGGACTTAGCAGGGGGAGATCTGCTAGGAGAAAGAGCCATCAAAATGTGCTCTATGTTCAGGATACATTTATTTTGGTCTCAGTATCAGCACTGGTTGTCGCTCCCCTGAGCAAGTGGTTTGCTTTTGCAGTATAGATGAGAATTCCACTGGTGCTATTTCCCCCTTTTGAGTGCTAGAAAGCTTAGATCCAAGTCTGGAGCCTATTTTTAGCAGGACTGTGAGACTTTATCATATGCATTTTGAATTCTAACCCCTTTGGGTGCTCCATTTTTTGTTCCTAGCATTGTTTTCCCTTTGCCTTATCTTTCACACCTACTTCTAGTTTATAAAACCTGCCTGTATGGTATGTATTTTGTAAACTTCCTTAGATCTTTTTGGCAGGGTAAAGGCAATAAAAAGAATTAAATCCAACTCGAACTCAAACTCAAATAATGACATGGATACTGCATTTAAAAGTAAAAAATGCAAAATGCCCACTTTATATTTTCCCAGCTTGATCTGTTGTCTATTGTGAATGCAGGTGCTTCATTTCTTGCCAAGCTTGTGATTATGTCTTGGATAACATTTTCTATAGATGCAAGAACCTCAGAACTGAAACAATAAATACACCATGATTCAATCTTAATTCTAAATTAGACCTTTACAGTATGTAACATTTCCCCAGATCAATATTAAAGTAATTTTTAGTTTCATTGGTTGCTTTTTAAGACTGGGTGATACATGTCAATAATATTCTCTCCCACTAAATTTTTACAACAGTAATGCATTAAAACAACAACTGTATTTATAGTGGTGAATTACAGAGAAATTTCATTTGCTTGTAATTTTACTTCTCAATTACCAATTGAAGTAATATCTCCCTTTAAAATTAATGACTAGACAATATAATTTATACATATATTTTTATCTACTCTTCGTATCAACCTACTTTAAATACAAACTCATTGACTTGAAATACTACTGATATATCTTTTAATTAAAATTGATGTAATACTTGCTTTGAATTAATTTCCCCAAAATGCAAAGCGAAAATATTTCAAAAGAAAAACTTCGTGCTGTAGCACGTTACCTTAATTGATCTCATGCCATAAATCAGCCCTTTTGAATTTTAGCGACACAAAAAGAAAAAAGTTTAATCACTACCATAAAGGGACTTGGCAACTACTACACCACAGAAAATTATTAAGACTTAGCCCAGTTTTCTGTCAGCTGACTTTTAATTTCACAAGCCATCAGCTTCAAAAAATGTTATTCTGTTATAAACACCGTAAGAATATTGCCTAGGAAGGGAACTCATATTAAATCTAGAAAATGCACAAAATGTAGTGTGCATTTCTAATTTCCACAGAAACATCAGGGTTTTCATTGAAAATGCATGTATCAGAAAATAAATTTTAAAACAGTCCATATTTTCTAATAGCAGGATGCAAAACCTGATTCAAATATCTCATTTTTCCAGCCTGGAAAAAAAAAGTTACAATAACATTATGACCAACTTTAAAACAACCAGATTTACATCTGAAATGTAAAAAGGGACTTCCATCCCTTTCTTTCCTTTACTCTCAATTCTCCCTTAAACTAAATCCTTTCGTAAAAAATTTTTTGTGGGTTTTTCTGGGTCTTTGGTTTTTTGGTAGTTGGTTTGGGCTTAAACATAAAAGGCAGTAATTTGTTTAAGTGAAAAAGTTTGCTGATAAATGGGAAAAGCAGATCAAGGAAGCAGAACAACAGAGCATTTTAAGTAAAAGTGGTGAATAATGTAAACATAATTTCTGTAGTTAACTCCAAGCTGGGCAGCTGGAGAATCGGTAACTGATTTTATCAGCACCGCACTCTGAGCTAACCTCTAACTGTTTTAATCGATTTAAAGAAGTGTACATTCTCTTCACTTCGAAGTCAAAAACCCCATTGTCTCACTAGAAACCACTTAAAATGTGTTGACTTCCTTGTTCATTTTGATAAAACACACTTATTGAGAAGTCACAACATTGATTTTCCCCCTCTTCCAAAAAAAAAATGCCTGAAAACTTCTAAAGTTAAATTTTTACACTTTTTTTTTAAAAAAAAACAAACACAAAGCCAAACTGTGCCCTAACTCCCCCAAACTGTTAGGATTTCAAGAAACTCGTGAACCCAGCTGTGGGGATGCTCCTGGAACATTCTAAATGGGGAACATTCTAGAAGACATGGGGGGGAGGGTGGTCTGTCACCAGGCTTTCTGAGTTCAAAATAAGTTAACAGCAGAGAAAGGGGGCCGCTAAACAAGGGCCTTTCTCGGGGTTCAGGGTTGGCCGGCCCAACAGGCCTCACCCTGTGGCCGCCACAGTGGGAGACGGGAAGGAGGCCCAGCATTTCCCCACAGAACACCTCAAGCCCGGCTTCGCCGAGGAAGCTTTTCGCTAAGTCCCAGTGTCTGCGCCCCAGAAGGAGCCCTCATACCTAGAGGCCAGGTGCGTCCCCCCGCCAGAGGGCTCCCCGCCGCCTTTCCTCAGGGCGGCCAGCAGGGAAGCCCTGTGCCGGTCCAAAACCTGGAAGAACGAGGCCTCAGGACCCCTGGGTGCAAAGGCCATGAGGACCGCCCGGCAATGAAAGTGTCCAAGAGCAGCAGGAACTTGACTTGGCCGGATATCGCCCTTCCCCGCACCCACAGAGCACTTCCGGGAAAGGACGCAGCTCCTTTCCCGCACTTTTTGGAGAGGGCTGACCGCGCATGTGCACTCCTCACCCCCGTCCCCAGGCAGAGCTGGACCAACGCATGCGCATAGCACCTCCATTGAGTGAGGCATGCGTCCATGCGCGGCTCTCTCAGGTGCAATCCGACCCAGGAGGGAAAGTGAGGGACCGTTGCCTGGGCGCCGTCTGGCAAGTATGGGGACCAGCATAAGGGACCAGAGGGTATGCTTGGAATGTGGGACCTAGATTTGGGACCTTGAAATGGTTTTATGTCCTTTTTTTTTTTTTTTGGCTATTTATGGAAAGTAGTACCAGCGATTTTTCACTGAAACAAATAGTTATGGCTATCCAACTGTGTGTCAGATACAGCTCTAGGCACTGGGTTCATCTCAGGATCAAAGCAAACAACATTCCTGCCTTTGCTAACATTTATGAAGTAGTTGAGGGCTTAAAAGCCCATTTCACTCAGCCTCTCTCTTTTAATTCTCATAACCACGCCAGGAGTTTCCTAATATGATCATGGGGATTTTGCAGGAGAGGAGAAAGAGAGGTCCACAAGCTCAGGCAGGCCTGGGTTAACATCCCAGCTCCATCACTTTATTGGCTTGCCAGAGTTAGCAAATTATAATACAGGACCCTCAGTTACGATTGAATTTCAGATAAACAGTGAATACTTTTTTTAAGGATAACCAGGTTCCATGCAATCTTTGGGACATACTTTTACTAAAAAATTATTTCACTGTTCATCCAAAATTCGAATTTAACTGGTCGTCCAGTATTTTAACCTAGCAACCCTGCCCTTGCAGGTTTGGTGAGCTGAGCCTTTACCCCTGCTCTCTTGTAGAGCAGAAGATAGGAATTCTGAAGGCCCGGGGAAGGAGTCCTGCCCCTGGGGGACAATTCCTTTGAGAGAGAGGACAGCAGGGAGAGGCCCTGGAGCAAGGTGGCTCTGAAGCCTGTGGAGGCAGGTCCTTCATGGATGGGGTCCTGGGGGCTTTGCCCCAGAAGAGCCACCTGACATCAGGCCCTCTCCAGAGAGCTGTTTTGTTCCCTCAGTTCCTGGTGATTTGATAGTGTTGAAACAAAACCTGCTTTCCCATCATAAATAACAAACTCCCTCTGTTCCTAATGACGAGTGTCTGTGCCGAGCCTGGTGCTGAGGGCCTTCGTTATTATCAACACAAATACTTCCTCACCACCTACCCTGCACTAGGCAGTTGTAGTTATTGAGGTCACGTCTGTGAGCAAGGCGGACAGAGCCCTTGCCTTTAGGGGACTCACAGTCTAGGGGAAGGGGGGAATTGAGGAGAAATAGGTGAACACTTAAATAATTAAATTGGCAGGGTGACTTAAATCAACACCCCTAAGCTGTAAAAATTATTCTCCCCATTTCACAGGTGAAGAAACTGAGGCTTGGAGAGGCTGAGCAGTTTGGGCAAGATTGCATTGTGGTCGGCGACAGAGCTGGAAGGTAAACCTTGACTCCCCGGTGGAGCTCTTACCGCTAGATTATGAGGCACCACTCAGGGTCTGGCCGGGAATGCATCATAATTTTGCAGGGGTTTCTTTGGTAGCGGAATTACCCCTCCGGCCTCAGCTTTTTCATCTTTCAGGTGAAGGCATTGCAGCAGGTGGGTTCTCCATGAGAAACAAACAAATAAAAGGCCTTTGACGGGAGAGGATGAGTCAATGACACCATTGAGGCTTGTCTGCTGGGAGGCACCTCTCTCCTGGGACAGAAACCATCTGACCACTGATCTCTGTCTCTCAGGAGGGCAGACCCTTCTGTATCACGTAGCGCTACACTCAGCCAGGAGCCAGCGGCCTCACTAGACCTGACATGAAATGAAAGGTCCTGAGCTGGGCGGGGGGCCCAGGGAGGGGATCAAAACAGTGAAGGGAACAAACCCATAATAAAGCTGGCCTTCCTGTGGGGAGAAGCCGCAAGGTGCGGACTTGAAAGGGCCTCTCCGGGGTTCCCACTGTGCAGACCAAAAGGGGGAGGCCTTAGCCCTCCTCCCAGGCAGCTGCGGCCTTGCCCTCAGGTCTCCACCTCCACTCAGGTAACTCCTTCACATCAAAGTGAAGCCCAGCCCCGGGCTGAGAGGAAACCAGAAAGACAGATTCCACCCCTAGCGACAGACCGCAGGGGAGAGGTGCAGATACCACTTTGCAGGGCAGTCCCAGTACCAAGTTCTTTCTTCCTGCTGGCCGGCTGTGCTCAGCACAGGGACAGGGGGTGGGGGGGACTCCCCAAATTGCAGTTCAAACTGCATTCCGCTGGGAAAATGAAAAGCTTGTCCCCAAACCTTACTAGTGGGTCTTTCCTCCAAGCTCAGCCTGTCACTTAGAAACTTGTTTGAGAGCCAGAGCCTCCATGAGGGGTGGAAAGAGCATCGTTGAAATTAGGTGCAATTATCGTTTCCATGTCTAAGGCACCAAAAAAGGGAAAGGAGGTGGGGAAGGATGGGGAGGCCCTTCCAGCAAACCAGACGGGAGAGGATGCTGGGCTTGTTAGATTTTTTTTTAAGTGTTTTTTTTTTTTAAGCAAATGAGAATGAATTTTAACATATTGTAGAATTCTTGAGAGGAAAAGAGTAGAGAAAATGCTATCATAATTTCTTTACTTCTTGGGGCTTTATAAGGTGTTTTACTTTTGTACGTTTCTTTTAACTTTTAAAAAATTATAAGAATGACACATACTTCCATAAAACATTTACATAATTCAGAAGGTATGAAGGAAAAATGAAAGAAACCCTCTCCCAGCTGTAGCCACATACTACCCCACCTCCATTTGTCCTGCTTGGGACTCTGTGATCCTTCTGAGCCTGGAATTAGTCCTTCTTGCCCTGAGGGCCTTTGCACTTGCTCTTCCCTTAACAGCTTGGAATGCTTTGTCCTTTTTTCTCTCCCACCTCTCCACCCTCCCTCCCTAAATCCAACCTGGCTAATTCTCCAATGTCCTTCAGATCTGGTCTGGACCTCTCCCTGCACTGCCCCTAAGTCTTGACCCCTGTTTTCCCCTTGTCTCGACATGCCCTCCTTTCTCTTCCCAGGAGAGCAGGGGCTGTGCTCAGGCAGTGGCCCCAGTTCCCCTGTGCCTGGCACATGGAAGGCACTTACTCAGCTGTGTTTGTTGAATGAATGAATGACTCCCTGTGGGATGATTATCTCTCTGTAATCTCTTTGTAGTATTTCAGCCCAGTCATCCCTCTGCAGATGCCTGAATAAGCATAATTTTTTTATATGAATAGACTCTACTCTGCATTCTTCTGCTATTGCTGCCACTGGTCATAATAGTCACTGCAGTTTTCTGACAGTCATACACTGGGCCAAGTGCTCCACATGCAAAATCTCACTTACTCCCTCCCATTTCTCAGGAGAGAAAGTTGAGGCTCCGAGAAGTATATTTACTGGGTTTCCTAGAGATGCAAATGACAAAGCACGGACAGGAATAGTTTCTCTACTCTCAGCCACTATATGATATTGCCTCCAAGTCAAGGTAATTTAGTACTGATGAATGAATTCACCCATTTTTCATAGCCGGGAATTATATACCTGGATGTATGACGTAAAGCAGAGCAATAAAGAAAGTTAAACTGAATTTTATTAAGAGCACCAAAATATTTGTAAGCTTGTAGGTCATCTGATTGGTGAAGTCATGTTTGTTTGTTTTCAGGGAGAGGGTATGTAATCCACCACCACAGACCCAACAGCAGCTGCCATGATTGGTCAATCACGGCCAAACAGCCAAACTTTTTCCATCTACATCCTCCCCTTTCCCCACCTCATTCCAGATTATTTAGAAACAAATCCCAGGCATCATATTATTTCTTCCACAAGTATTTGAACAAATATCTTTAAAAAATAACCATGATCCCATTATCATACCAAAACTTGCCTTCACAATCATCCTTTAATATCACTGAATATCCCATCACTGTTGAAATTTCCCCAGTCGTTTCATGAATTGTTTTCACAGTTTATTCTTGTCAAAATGCAAGCAAGGTGCATCCATACATGGCTGTTGGTTGATGTGTCTCTTAAGACCCCTTAATTCGGGCTTCCCTGGTGGCGCAGTGGTTGGGAGTCCGCCTGCCGATGCAGGGGACGCGGGTTCGTGCCCCGGTCCAGGAGGATCCCATATGCCGCAGAGCAGCTGGGCCCGTGAGCCATGGCCGCTGAGCCTGCGTGTCCGGAGCCTGTGCTCCGCAACGGGAGAGGCCACAACAGTGAGAGGCCCGCGTACCCCAAAAAAAGAAAAAAAAAGACCCCTTAATTCCACAGGATTCCCTCTTTTCCTTCCTTGCAGTTTATCTGTTGGAGGCAGCTGGTCATTTTCCCAGAGAGCTTTGTGCAATTGAGAGTTTGTGGGTTGCATCCCTGTGGTGTCATTTAACATGTTTTTCTATCCCTGGTAGTTCCTGTAAATTGGTGGTTAGGCTTGGGGACTTGACTGTTTCTAGTTTGATTTTTTTTTTAATAAAAATGTTTAATAGGTGGTTGGAAATATTTAGGGCCTCCAGTCTAACCTCCCAGGGCCACTGTGGCGGGGGCTTCCAGCTCGAGACATTCCGAGCAAGCCTGAGCCTCTCATTAACAGGAGGAGAAGCCAAGCTCAGGAGGCTTAGTTGTGCTCAGCAAAATCCTTGCAGAGTTCAAAATCCCTTCACAGAAGACCACCCCGGAGGAGGAAATCTGGGGAGAGCTTTAGAAGCTGCAGTTCCTTCCAGTGCATAGACGTAGCCTGTGGATTTGCCAGGAAGGCTCCTCAAGCTGGCTCTCTCTCTGCCTGCTAGTGCTCAGGGTGGCCCCAGCCCAGGCTGACTCATCCTCTCTGCCTTGTATTTCCTTCCTCCTCACACCCCACGTGGACTGCTCATTGCTCTCCTCCACCCACCCCCTGTTGACGGAACTGCCGAAGCCGTGACCTAGAGACACCCCACCGCTGCTTTCCATTCCCGTTCCAATGTCTAGTCCCTGCTTTATTTGGAAAATCAGCCGACACTAAGCAGAGACTTGCTTTCATTTAAGAAGACTTTAAAAATTTTAAAGTAATCCTCGTCTTCCTCTTCTGCTGTTTCTTTTCCTTCTTGTATTGTGTGTTTTCCGTTTTAAAGACCTCTTGGCAACCGATTTTGAAAGAAAGAGACCTTTTACGAAAGACCAGAAGGCATGCCCACAGCCACGGTGATAAAACTGATAAAACTCCTCAGGTGTTTTCCCCTCCAGTCGCCAGTCTTGACCGGGCCCAGGCACAGACCAGGAGGGCTTTTCCAGATTTAGCTGTTGACAGGTTCATGATTCATCCAGCACTCAGAGACAAGCGGCTGCCGGGTACCCAGGCTCTTCTTGGCACCGGAGATTCAACGAACAAGATCACCAGGCGTCCGCACACACGTTGCTGGTATTCTGGGGGGGAGAACAGATTATAAGGAAAAAACTAAATACATATCGTAAATTAAATAATGCTGTGTTACAGGGAAAACAAATCCGAGTATTAGGGGAGTGAGTGACTGGGTAGAAAACAACAAAGAAGGTGGACAGAGAAAACCTGAATAATGAGGAAGAAAGACGGAGGGAAGAACACACGAGAAGAGCCTGAGGAGGGCCGCATTTGGAGAGTTAGAAGATCAGAGAGCAGGCCCCTGTTGCTGTGGGGTGTGGGTACCGGAAGGTGGTAGGCGAGGAGGTGGGCAAGGCCAGACCATCAGGGGCTTCTCAGCCACAGCGAGGAATTGGGACTTTCTTCTAAGGCAGCAGTTCCGACCTGGCCGGTTTGTCCCTGTGAGCAGCTGGCAACGTTGGGAGATATTTTTGGCTGTCAAACTCGGGGAGGAGGTGCTATTGACATCTAGCAGGGAGAGGCCAAGGATGCTGTGCAGCCCCCTACAAGGCACAGGGCAGCACCCCCGGCACAGAGTGAGCCAGTCCCAAAGGTTGACAGTGCCGTGGTTGAGAAACCCTGATGCACAGGCAGCAGGAGGGCCCTGGGGGGCTGGGAAGGGAATTGCACTTGCCCCGGAGGGATGTGCTCCTGGACCAGGGTGCTGGCCTTGAAGCTGGAGAGAAGGCAGATATTTCGGGATTCTTTTTAATTAAAGTAAGCCACGGTCAAACATGTCTTGGAAATGCTGTATGCTACATCGAGATATGCAGTCCGGCATGAATCTCAGAGCAAAGCTCGTTGGGTTCAGTTCTGAACATTGTCACTTGCTGCCTGTGTAATCTTGGGCAAGATTCTCAGCCTCTCTGGGTCTCAGTTTCTTCATGCATGAAACAAGGGTAATAATAGTAACTACCTCATAGGATTAGCATAAGAATTAAATTAGTTAATATGTGTAAATGAGTTAGTGTATGTCTGGCCCATTGTGAAAACTCAATAAACGTTATCTATCATTAGGACATGTCCCTCTTAGGAGTGTCCCTGTGCATATCGATGAATTGAAGGCTCTGAGAAGTCCTGCATTAAAAACCTGACTGAGCTTGTTCAACCTGCATTTGCCGAGCTTACTTTTTCATAACCTTTCCCCGTGAACGCTCAGAAAACCAGAGCCCCTTAGAACATATTTTGAAAACAGCTTTATTGAGATATAATTCACATATCATAAAATTCACTGTCTTCTTTTTTCTTTTTTTATAAACTTATTTATTTTATTTATTGTTTTATTTTTGGCTGTGTTGGGCGTTCATTGCTGCGTGCGGGCTTTCTCTAGTTGCGGCGAGCAGGGGCTACTCTTCGTTGCGGTGCGCTGG
>NC_041227.1:5296948-5315881 GCF_002837175.3 Physeter macrocephalus
TCAGTAGTTGTGGCACGTGGGCTCAGTAGTTGTGGCACGTGGGCTCAGTAGTTGTGGCACGCGGGCTCTAGGGCGCAGGCTCAGTAGTTGTGGTGCATGGGGCTTAGTTGCTCTGCAGCATGTGGGATCTTCCCAGACCAGGGATCGGACCCGTGTCCCCTGCACTGGCAGGCGGATTCTTAACCACTGTGCCACCAGGGAAGCCCCCAAATTCACCCTCTTAAAGGATACAATTCAATGGTTTTTATAGTATATTCCCAGAGTGTGCAACCATCATCACAATCTAATTTTGGAATATTTTTGTCCCTCTCAAAGGAAACCCTGCCCCTGCTAGCAGTCATTTCTCATTCTCCCCTCCCCCAGCCGCTACAACCGCTGATCTACTTGCTGTCTTCATAGATCTTCCTGTTCTGGACAATTCATGTAAATGGAATCATACACCGTGTGCCCTTTTGTGACTGACCACTTTCAGTCACCATAATGTTTTCAAGGTTCACCCACATTGTGGCATGTATCTGTACTTCATCCCTTTTTATGGCCAAATAGTATTCCACTGTATGGACATACCACATTTTATTTATTAATTTATTAGTTGAGGGACTTACATCATTTCCACTTTTATCACGAATGCTGCTGTGAACATTCCTGTGGATGAACGCTGTGTGGGTGTGTGTCTTCCGGGTTTTGGGGTGTGTACCTGGGAGTGAAATGGCTGGGTCGTGTGGTAGCTCTGTTTAGCATTTGGCAGAAGAGAGTGCTCTTTGCGGTGTGTTGATGCTGTCATTTTGTCTTCTCTGCTGTTTCCCTTCCTCCTCCTGCCCCTCCTCCCCTTCCCACCCTATCCACCATCTAGGGCGTGGGTCAGAACTTTGCCACTCCCCAGCCGTGTGTGGCCTTGAGCAAGTAATTTACACTTCTCTGAGCCTCCATTTTCTCATCTGTAAACCGGAGATACAGATGAAATGAGGTTATTTATGTAACGTTCTTACTCTCATGTCTGGCCATCAACTGCAACCGTATTCTTGCTAGCAGCATCTGTGAGTGTGCCGGTAAGATCATATGGGTATAAGCATTATATATTGGTACATGTGATTGCAAACAGTGTCATTACCAGGAGTCCTGTGCTTGCCTCCCAGGAGGAATAGGACAGGCTCCTCCTCTTCACTTCCACTGGATTCTGCCAGATGAATCTCTAAGATTGCATTGCCGTGCAGTCTCAGTGGAAGCCCCTGTCACACACATCCTTGCCAACCCTTGATCATGTCAGCATTCTTTACTTTTTGCCTATCTAAGGGTAGGAAGCCGTGCCACCTTAGGGTTTTAATGTGGGTGCCAGGCACCTTACCTGGACTCTTTCATTTAGCACCTACAGACACCCTGTGAGGCAGGTATGAAAATTCTCCCTGTGTCGCAGATGAAGCGGGGGCCGGCCCTTATGACATGGAGGCAGGCAGTCTGGCTCTGCTGCCTGGGCTCTCAGCTGTAGCTTCACTCTGCTTCCCGTGGAGCCAGGACTGGCAGACGAACATGAGGATGACCTCGGGGTGACTACTTAAGACCATTAAGAAATTTAAGAAACATGCTCTTCCTTTCATTCGACAAACATTTATTGATCATCTACTCTGTGCCAGATGCTGCAGACAAAGTAAAGTCCCTGTCCCCAGGGCTTAGAGTCCAGCGGGGGAGACAGAGCAAATAAATCTGTAAGAGCACTTCAGCTCTAGGGAGAAAAACGAAGCAGGGTTAAGAGGCTGCAGAGTGACGGGGGCGACGACTCTGATGGGAGGTTGGGAAGGCTTCTGAAGGAGGTGGCGTTTGTACGGACACCTGAATGAAGTGAGGGGCAGGCCACGTGGCCACCTGCAGGGAGAGCTTTCTTGGAGGAGGGAACAGCAAGTGCGAGTCTTTGGCGGCAGGGGGGGCTTGGTTGGGGTGTTTGAGGAACAAGGAAGCTGTGGTCAGCAGAATCCTGAAGGCAGCCCCCCGAGATTCCAGCCTGTGGTCATTCGACCAAACACAAATCCAGTTACTGCTGTAAAGGGACTTTGCGTTGATAATTAAAGTCCCAAGTCAGTTAACCTTGAGATGCAGAGATGAGCCAGGTGGGTCAGGTCTAATCAGTTGAGCCCTTTAAGAGCAGAGAGCTCTCTCTGGCTCTGGTAGGGAAGTCAAGGGGGACTGAAGCACAGGAAAGATGCCATGTGCTGTTGCTTGCTGAAGGTGGAGGGAGGCACATGCAAGGTGGCCTCTAGGACCTGAGAGCTGCCCCCAGCTGAAAACTGTGAAGGAGGTGGGGACTGCAGTCCTACAACCACAGGAACCGAGTTCTGACAGTTACCGGCAGGAGCTCAGAGGAGAACCCTCAGCTCCAGACAAGAGCACAGCTGGCCAACACCTTGACTTCTGCCTGGGTGAAGGGCCCAGTCAGCCCTGCTGGACTTCCAACCTCCAGAACTGTGAGCTGATAAGTTGGTGTTATTCTAAGCTGCTAACTTTGGGGGTGATTTGTTACACAGCAGAGAAAATGGATACAGAGGCCGTGTGGCTGGAACAGAGGACGGGAGTGGGGCGAAAGAGGAGATGGGGCCCGACAGGTAACGACGGGCCAGATGCCACAGGGCTGTGTAGGTGGTGGTGAGGACTTTGGCAGCTGTGCTGAGGGACACAGAGAACCACCACAAGCATGAAGCTCTCAGCCCTCCTCGCCCACTGCTCCCACGCTTGTCTCCTCTCATTTTCCACCCTGCCCTGTGTTCCTTCCACCACCACACCCCAGTTCCTGATGTCCGTCTACCGATGTGTGCATGTGAGTCAGTTGGGGCGCTATTGATCGGGAGTGACGGGAAAGCAACACAAACTACCTAACCCCCAAGTCCAGGGACTTCAGGCTTAGCTGGATGCAGGAGCTCAAATACTATTGAATACTTTCAGAAATCTGCATCTTCCCATCCCATCCCTCCACTTTGCCTTCTTCTGCCGTCTTCATTCTCAGGCAGGCTCTTCCCACGTGGTGGCTGACATGGTCAGCAGCAGCTGTGAGCTCACATCCTGCCATGTTGTCCCAAACAGAGCGACCCCATCTTTCCTGCATGGTTCCCCTAAGAGTCCTGGGATGATAGCACTGGCCCAGCTTGGGTCACATGACCACCGCAGAGCCAGTCACAAAGGCCGGGGGTGGGGTGGGTACAAGAAATCCAGTGGTCAGGCCTCTGCCATGTGCCTGTTCTAGGACGTGGAGCACAGGGGAGGGGAGGGTAGCACGGGGCTGTAGGTCTGAACTGAGAAAGGGAGGGATAGTCCTTTGGGGTCTTTTAGGTGCTTGCTGGGGTGCTGTGAGCAGGAGAAAAGGGTCTGGATGCTGGGGGGCAAAGCCAGCAGATGTCCACTAGAGCAGCCAGCTCCGTCCATGCCTCTGGGTGCCGTGGGCACGTGGGCGCCTGCAGCAAGGATGCAGCTTCCTCATGGAGATTCCAGAACCTCACACGTGCTCTGCTCAGATCACAGGGCGCTCATTCCTCCCCTCATCATCTCTGCATCCTGTTAGCTCTTGGCACAGGTATTGGAAGTCGTGGGAATACCGCAGAACCCTGCCTCTGCCCCGGTTGTTCACTGGAGAAATAACCAGAGAAGGAAACTCAGCTGAACAGAGGCTTGGACCAACGGAGCAGCCCTGGGAGGCTCATGCCACAGAGAGTCACTGTCACAAACAGACAGGCGCTGAGAGGAGCAGCTCAGAAAGTCTGTCCAAGCCCCAAACAAATGAGGACCCACAGCCAAATGTGAGGCCAGCTGGAAGGTCCCTAGCCAGGGAGGAAGAGAGCCCCTGGGCTGGGGGAGGGTCCGACGGGATGCTCCAACCCATTGCCTGCGTGGAGGGTCGGGATGGGCACCAAGGGCTGCATCTTCTCCTTGTGACTTTTTTTTTTTTTAATTTACTTATTTATTTTTGGCTGCATTGGGTCTTCGTTGCTGTGCGCGGGCTTTCTCTAGTGGCGGCGAGCGGGGTCTACTCTCCGTTGCGGTGTGCGGGCTTCTCATTGCGGTGGCTTCTCTTGTGGAGCACGGGCTCTAGGCGTGTGGGCTTCAGCCTTGCGACTTTTGTTTTGTTTTTTGTTTTTTGTGTTTTTTTTTGTGGTACGCGGGCCTCTCACTGTTGTGGCCTCTCCCTTTGCGGAGCACAGGCTCCGGACGCGCAGGCTCAGCGGCCATGGCTCACGGGCCTAGCCACTCCGCGGCATATGGGGTCTTCCCGGAGCGGGGCGCAAACCCGGTTCCCCTGCATCGGCAGGCGGACGCGCAACCACCGCGCCACCAGGGAAGCCCTCCTTGCGACTTTTGAAAGGCAGGATTGGAAACAGGTCCGGGAGGACAGGTGTGCTGGTTGGTTTGGAGAGCCTCCCCTCCCCAGACACCAATAATCATTGTGCTTGGCCTTACAGTGACCACAAGGACATCATCAGGTCCCCTCTCCCCTGCCACACGGACCCTGCTGGGGCTGGTCCAGCCACACAGCCTCTGTGCTGTTCCTGAGATCCACCAGTCCACTCCTGTCTCCGGGCCTTTGCACCTGCGGTTCCCAGTGCCTGCAGCACTCCCCACACATCACACATCGTCCTGCGGCTTTGCTTCTAGGCTTCTGCTCAAGTGCCCCCTTAAGGACTTTTAGATCAGGCTCAGTTTGCTGCAGTAACAAACAGGCCCCAATTCTCCAAGTTCAGGCACAGCCAATGCTCATCTCTCACACACACTGCATGTCTGGTGTCATCCCCTGGGGGCTCTGGTGGTCACTCAGAGGCCCAGGCTGACTGAGGCTCCGTCTCTACTTATATCTTCACGGTCACAGTGGCCACGGGACTGGAGTGTGGAGAATCACACGGCTCTGCAGTCCCACCGGGTAGTGACACCTATCACTTCCATTCACGTTTCGTGGCCAAAGCCAGTCACAAGTGTCCAGAAGGAGAACCAAAAACTTACAGTGAACAGCGCAATGGTACCCCTTTTCTTAATCACCCTACATCTGCTCACCCCACCCTGCTTTAATGCCCTTCCCTGCACTGCTCCCTACCTGACATTATATTTAGTTGTTTGCGTCTTCCCCTAGAATCTAAGCTCCATAAGGGCGCGGTTTGTCTGGTTTTGTTCACTGCTGTACCTGCAGCACTTAGAACACTGCCTGGTATACAAAAGGGTCTCAAATAAATTTTATTGAAGTGGATCAGTAGTAACACAAATTGTGAATGTCTAAGGTGCTTACCCTGTGCCTGGCACTGTTCATGCATTAATTCATGCGATCCTCATTTCAGTCCTATGGGGGATGTAGGTCTATTATGACTGCCAGTTTCCATACAAGAAACTGAAGCTCAGAGAGGTTGAGACACTTGCCGAAGGTCACACAGCCAGTTGGTGGGCAGAGCCAGCCTCTTGATCTGAGACGTCCTGCTGGGCCCAGCTGCTTATGACCAGGGAGCAGGGTCACAACATCCAGGCGCAGCAATTCAGTGTCCATCACGTGCGGAGACGGGGACTGGAAGCACGTGCAGAAGATAGAGTGACAGCGGCTAAAAAGAAAAATAAAAGTATCACGGATTACTGGGTACCAGGGAGGCACATCTTATTTCATGCTCAAAAAAATCACAAGAGCAAGTGTTCAAATCCCCACTGAGCAGAGGGGGAAACTGAGGCGGTGCAAGGACTTTCCAGGGTGCTGCTACTCTTGAAGGGACAGTGGGACTTTGGCCCCATTCATCCAGACGTGGAGGCTGGAGACCTTACAGCTGTCCTGCTTCCCAGCCGACCCATGCAACCAGGGCATCGAGAAAGATGCGTTTATTTCCATCTGCAGCCCCTCAGCAGTCAGCTGGACCAGCTTTCCTCACCCGACTTTCCGAAGCCCCGTGATAGAGATATAATGCAGGACGTTGCCTTATTGCTCTGCAGGGGCAGTTCTATCTTTCCAGCTCAGAAAAGTAGAGTAATTTTCATGTTTTCTTCCCACACGTGCTTGTACTTCTGCCCCCGTCGGTGCCTCACCTCACCTTGGGCTCCACCTCCCACCCCCCACCCCTTCCTTACCCTCTGTCGCACCCGTGTGGCCGCACGGTTGCAATAATCATACGCATGAAGTGCGTGCAGGGTTTCGGTCCCTAGCCTCACCACTTACTAGCCTTCTGACTCTGAGCATGTTTCTTAGCCTCTGTGAGCCTCAGTTTGCTCATCTGTCACGTGGGGGTAACCATCATACCTGTCTCAGAGGGTTGTGAGGGTAAAATGCATTCACACTATTAGGACACACACAGTAAGTGCTCAATAAATGGAAGCAATCATTACTTCGAAGGCCTCTGGTGGTATCAAATTTCTCTGCTAAAACGTTCGGTGTCTATAAAAATCGGCAGTGTTTTTCATTGCCTCACTGTTTGGAAATGCAAAAAACTTGCAAACACTCAGATATTCTCCAGTGCAAGACTGATGCAGTGCTTTCCGTATACACGGTGGAAAACTCTATAAGCTGATAACAGGAACAAAGTGCATACTGCCTGGCTACCCGTTGGGTGAAAAGGCCAGCTGTGTCACATTATCCCACTTCAGCACATTATATTTTGGGGGACTTCATCTTCTGTATTATATATGTCTGAAATGTTTGAACCGTTTTATAAGGTAGGGATTATTTTGTCTTTAGGAAAAAGGGAAAGAGACGTGAGTCTCATGTAATCACGGTCAGCAAGGATCTTTGCATTTCTGTGACTTTGTCTCCCTCCTTCCCAGACTTGGCTTCAAAGAGTTTTGGGTCCGTAAAGCAGAAATGCTTGTTTCTGGTGTTTTTTGGAACTTGTTTTGCCGCTGAATGGAGAGTAAATGGATCTTGTAGGTTTGATCACAGTCTGCCGTGAGGGCATCGCTCATTTCTCTTCACTTGCCCTGCGCTGATGCTCAGCCCACCCGTCTTTAAACAAAGTTTGGTGCTGCCTTATTTGGTGGCTTTAGTGGGAGTTGTCCCCTAGCCCTCACTGTGGAGGTAGCAGCAGATGAGGCCGTACCCTTTCTACCTCGTGCATCTCTTTCTTCTACCTGCCTTGAAAACCACGCCCACGTGCTTGAAAACTGTTTTCTTAGCCCTGCATGTGGAGGCGGTGCTGGTGGCTGGACAACCCTTGAACTCCACTATCCCAGCACCACTTGGCATCCCTGCCCGGTCCTGTCAGTCAGGTTCATTCGCCAATGCCAGCCGTTCTATCGAGCAAATGGGTTTCATTAAGAGACACTACCAGCCATCCAGACCTTCTCAGGTAACTCATTAGCATATTGTCTAGACAAGGTAAATTCTGGAAAGAAAATAGCAGGGGGGGCAGGCAGAGGGGAGCAGTCACCACATCTGTGGTTGGGGAACCTCTCAGGTGATTGTCCCAAAATCGCAAGGCATCCAATGACCAGTGGCTTCTATTTCTACCGCATTTGATGGGGAGTTGGTTTGGCGTCTCTTTCAAAGGACTGGTTCATGGCTCCGCAGTCAGGACCAGGAGCAAGGACCTCCCTGAGAGTAGCTCAGCTTCCCAGCTGCAGGCACCATTCGCCTTGGTTTTTGTAGTGGCTAATTGCATATGATCTGTGGCCAGAGTTCCCGGGTTCACACTTAAGTTCTAGCTGTGTGACCTTGGGCAAATTATCAGTCTCTCTGGACCTCACTTTCTCTGTCTTTAAGAGGAGGATGGTAAAGTATCTGCCTCATAGGTTGTTAGGAGGATTAAATGAATTAACACATTTCACTCATTCATTCATTAATACAAACATTCATAAGTAAAGAGCATAGAATGGGGCCTAGCACATAGAAAGCGCTCAGTAAAAATTAACTGTCATTATTACTACTACTGTTATTATTATTATCATCATCTTACAGTTGTGATGAAAATGTAGGTCAGTATAAGCACGGGTTCAAAACTCTGGTCACATCTTTTCATCTTTTTGTCCATTTCCATCAGTTTGATCAAAAGTCTGTCTGTGTTGGCTAAAGGTTATATTCTGACCCCCTTCAAGATCCTGGAGTTTGTTAACTGTAACATCAGCTTTGCCTCCATAGAACTTGGCGGTCTCACCTGCAGTCTCCCACATGATCCTTCATCCTCATGCAGAATGCCACCTTCCTCCTCTGGTTGGTGTTGTCCATTCCTGGGGACAGTCTCCCCTGTAAGTCTCCCTCACTACCCTGCCCGCCCCGTCTCTTGCTACTTCTTGTTCCTACAGCTCCCAATTCTGGGACACTCACATAGAATCTTATACGCAGACCTGGCCGCCTACTCGGTCTCTCATCTAAGATCCTTTTCACTCCAGTGTGGGTTTTTGAAATATAACTAAGAAACTATTGATGAAACCTTTACAGGGAAAATTATAAAACATTATTTAAGGTCATGAAAGAAGACCAGAATAAATGGAGGCATATGCCATATTTGTGGATGTAAGACTCAGTATTATAAAAAGAAGAATGTGTCCAAATGAACCTAGTTCCCATGAAATTCCAATAATTCTTTTTGGAATTTGCATTCTCAATGGACTTAACACATCAATTCTAAAACTTGTACGGAGAAACAAAGGGCAAGAATAATTTAGATAAATTGGAAGAAGAAGTTGGGCCGATTTAACTTACCAGACGTAAGACTTGTTACAAAGCTCTAGTTATTGAGAGAAGCTGATGTTGAAACAGTGATGGATAAATAGATGAGTGAAAGGCTTGTTCCATGACTTGTTCCATGAGTGGAGACTTGTTCCATGACTCAGATGACCTTGAAGATAAGGGTAAAAGATGGGCTACTTTAAAAAATAGTGCTATGACAACCATTTTTCCACGTTAAAGTTTTTTTTTTCTTTGATTCCTACTGTGTATCATACTCAAAATTCACTTCAAAGTGGTTGAAAGACCTATATGTGGGAATTCCCTGCGGTCCAGTGGTTAAGACTTCCAATGCCGGGGGTGCGGGTTTGATCCCTGGTCAGGGAGCTAAGCTCCCACATGCCTTGGGGCTAAAAAACCAAAACATAAAACAGAAGCAATATTGTAAGAGATTCAATAAAGACTTTAAAAGTGGTCCACATCAAAAAAAAAAAAAAAAAAAGACCTATGTATGAAAAACAAAACTTCCAAAAAGAAAGCACATGACTTTGTGTAGGGAAGGATTTCTTAAATGCTGTCGGTCGGAAAGGTCAGGAAGACTAGTGGCCAGGCTGTGGGTCTGGAGTCACCACCTGCCAGCAATGTGATGTCAGACACCCAGATTCATCTTTCTGCACCTCGACTCTCCTCGTCAAGGGTGGGTGAACATTTGAGAAGACACTATCAACTGTCTCCCTCCCCCAAGTCCTTCTCCTGGCTGACAAAGCCCACCTCCCACCGTGGGAGAGGAACAGTCGGGCTAATTCCTTGCTAGTGAATGGTGGGGCTGAGTGGAGGGCTCTGCCCCAGTCCTGGCAGACGACACCCGACGGCCTGCGTGCCTTCAGTTTAGGGCAAAGGCTTCCCTTCCTAGTAGAGACGGACAGGACAAACGCCGCTCGTCAGAGTGTTGTCACATCTGCGTGTGACACCTGGAGCTGCAGCGGCATTCCTTGACCATGAGGGAAGAAGCCAGTCTGCAGTTGATGGGGGAGCAAGAAGATGGAAAGAGCCTGGTCCTTGGAGAGTTCACGGGGACACCAATCCCACCTGGGACAGCCTGCCAGCAGACATCGAGTGCCGGGAGAAAACCCACTTTCCCCCTTGTTCTATCCGCTTTTAATCGGCTGACCTGTGACCTGCTATCAGAAGTGTTCTGACTGATGCAACAACGGTCCCAGTGTCATAGGTTTGCTGGGAAAATTAGTGAGGTAACAATGTTTGTAAAACACTTAGCACGGTCCCAGGTGCCTGAGAGCACTGGACAAAGGGCAGCCCTACAGTCAGTGGAACACAGAAGCCCTTCACTGTGGCAGCCGCAGTTAAGCTAACAGGGCCTCAGAGGCACTCATGGAGCACATACAACGTTTAAAGCTCTGGTGAGTGTTTGACGAGCACGATCTCACCGAGTCCTCCTAAAGATCCTTTGCAGTTGGTGCTATGATTATGTTCGTTTTACAGATCAGGAAACTGAGGCTCAGAGAGGCCTCAGGGCCTCAACTGAGGCTGAGGCTCCCAGCAAGAAAGTGGTGGAGCTGGGACTTGAATCCAGGCCTGTCTCCCAAACTCCGGAGCTTGTCCACAGTGCTGGACTGGTTGTCCTGGGACAGGAGCCCTGCTGGTTCCCGCCCCAGGTGGAAGCACTTTTGTGCGATCAACAAACCCTGCAGAATGAAGTGCCCCTCGGCTCCTGCAGATCCCAGCTCAGGGCCTCCGGTCCTTTCTCTTGCCCTGCCTGTGGTATGGCTGGTCCTGACGTGCTCCCCAGAGAGGCAGGGAAGAGCCAAAAATGCCTGGCTCAGACGCCTCCTAATAGAATTAGAATGTTCTTGTCAAGATGGATTTCTTCTGCAGATGGCCAAGCAAGCCAGTACTCAGCTGCCAGAGGCAAAGGACAAACACGATGTGTCACCACAGCTGACACTTTTGTCTGCCGGGCTGAGCCTGCGAAGAGGGGCCTGTTATTTGCACTCCAAATCCAACTTGACTGGCGGAGTTCTGATAATTTTGATAACTTTGGGCTTTCCTCCCATGTTTCTGTCATTTCTCCCCTTCTTCTGAGGCCACTCTCCGTGTCAGCTTGCAAGAGCTTCATTGCTGGGACATGGCATGACATGGTGGCCCCTACCCTCTTGGGGGTCTGATCAGCCCAAGACAGGGACAGCAAGGTGCTGATCTGGGGTAGGGGCCCCCGGAGGTCTTCCTTGACCATCTTAACATCACCTCCTTCATGGAATTCCACAGACCGTGGGGAACCCTGGGTCAGAAACTGCTGTTTCTGTTGGCTTTAAATTCCGTCCCTGGCTCTCTTCAAGGATTTCTTGGCTGGCTTCAACCTGGACCCTGCACAGCAGATTCCCTCCGGAGCACAGGACTGGATGCTAATGAGGTCACCACCGAGCTCCCGGGGGGGGGGGGGGGGGTTTCAGAGGCAGAGAGCAGCTGGGAGGCTGGAGCCTGCAGATCACAGCCTCCCAGGGGTGCCGCTTGTGCGGCCCAAGACTTGGCGTCGGGTTCTGTTGGCTTTAAATTCCGTCCCTGGCTCTCTTCAAGGATTTCTTGGCCGGCTTCAACCTGGACCCTGCACAGCAGATTCCCTCCGGAGCACAGGACTGGATGCTAATGAGGTCACCACCGAGCTCCCGGGGGGGGGGGGGGGGTTTCAGAGGCAGAGAGCAGCTGGGAGGCTGAAGCCTGCAGATCACAGCCTCCCAGGGATGCCGCTTGTGCGGCCCAAGACTTGGCGTCGGAGGGCAGTTGCACACAGACCTGAGTTCTTTTTCTCCTTGTCCAGCGTTCTGCAAACCTGCCCACCCCGTTTTGCATGATTTGCACTCAGGAAAGCCGGCCATACTGTCCTGCGCCTGTGAATCCCCATCTCCACTGGCCTCTCACTCGTTCAGCTACTGCAACTCAGGGTTTAGCGTCTACATTTTATTCACCCCTTTGAAATTCCATTCCGGTGTTCTTGGTTCTTATGTACTGGTCACAGATGAAGGACGTCCTAATTGAGACTGTGCTGAGCTTTTGGCCACTCACTCAAAAGAAGGCAAAATACAGGATTCGGGAGGCCCCTTCCCAGGTCAGCTAAGCCGGCAGGGGAGGCGTGCGTTGATGCCATCTGCTGGGGGCTGCCTGGTCCTGTCTTCACACTGTGCCGTCGGCTCTGAAAGCCGGGGCGGGCGGGGGTGTGTGTGTAAGGAGTCCACCCCCAGGTCGACCTCATCAGCCATCCCTCTCTGTTGCCATTTCAAAACCCCTGGTAGAACGTTCACTGCTATGTGGTGGCATTTACTTTGACCAAAGCATGACAGAGTCACAAATACACCCCCTCTGGTACTTTTCTCACTGCCCCTCTGGTTCTAAAGTTCCACATTTGCAAAGAAACTATAAATTGTTTGCCTTTCAGCTCCTGTCCATCTCCTTCTCTTTGGGCTCCTTCACATCACCTCTGACATTATTACTATAGCTGATACTCTAGCTGACTCTAAGGCCACTGCCTGTCCTCTCCCACTGGAATGGAAGCATCAGGAAGTCAGGGGCCTTGCAAATCTCCATTCCCTGTGTCTAGAATAGTACCCTGGGCATGGCACGAGCTCAACCAGTATTTCATGACCAATTGCGTTCATCCATCCACTAAATATTGACTAGTGGGTGTCCCACAGTGTGTGTGGAGTCCTGTGGAGGGCATGGGTAACAATCAGATGTACAGTTTATGGACAGCTGGGTGCAGATGCTGTGCCTTGTGTGTGTTTCACATCCATCATCGCGTTGAACCGGGGAGCAGTGGGGCTGGTGGTCAGAAAGCTGGGCTCCACTGTCCAAATGCCTGGGTTCAGTTCTGGCCCCAGCACTTGCTAGGTCTGTGACCTCAGGCAAGTTGTTCAGGCCCCCGCTGCGTCAGTTTCCTCATCTGTAAATCCCTCTTATCTGGGGATGCCACTAGTACCTGTCTCATTGGGATGTTGCCCAGATTAGATGAGGTCATGCCTGTAACACACTTAGAAAGATGCCCTGCGCGGGATACAGGGTCAGCAAAGGCAGCCGTCACTCCTCCTTACAGCAGCCCTACTAAGCAGGAACCACTAGGATCCCCATTTAGCAGACTAGGAAACTAAGCCAGCTTGTTAGCAGACAAAGCCAAACGAGACCCACCCTGCCCCTCAGGGGTTTGCAGTGTAGGATAGAGGAGGAGACAACGGTTCAAAAAACTCTGCTATGCATTGCACCGCGCTTAAAAAAGTCAAATGCAGACGATGTACTTCATTTTCACCACTCAGTTCCCAATCCTTACAGAGGGACTGGCTCCAAAGCCTACACCCAGCTCACAAAACTATCTTCCATGGCTTCCAGAATGCCTTGGACTGATCTGTGTCATTTCGAGAGAATCCCAGTTATGCAAGGACGCTTGGGGTGTGACCTCAGCATCATGTGATGGTAAGCATCTTACACAAGTAGGAGGATGTTTGAAGAGTGCTCTGTGAATAGAAGAGTCTCCGGTAATAATATCACAGCCCAGGAGCATCCCCAGTGATGCTTCAGGGTGGGCATACTGTTCCAATGCGTTCACAGGCTAAATTCAGTTATGGGTTTCCTAGCATCTCTAGCCAATGTCCATTCATACATAGACTGTTGCATTTCTGCTGTACGAGTGCTGAGCCTGGGGACTGAGAGGACCGGCAGCAGAGTTCCCACGTGCTTCTTATCCCTTAAGCGGAGGTGAAATGCTCCGTGCAAGGCGAGGCTCTTCGCTACAGCCTCACCTGAGAGAAGCTCCAGGCCCTGCATAGCAGGCTGGAACCTGCCTTAGACGAAGGCCCAAGAGGGGTAGTCATTACCCGGCCCTGGGCTTTGAATCTTGCTGATGGTGGTGTTTATATTCTCAAAACCTGGCTGAGCAGGCAGGCATTTCACTGGGGTGGGCCTCGTTTGAAGAGTTAAGTAATCAGCTAACAGTGTCTGCAGATGATTTCATGGAGACCCCCCGGGAGATGGCCGGGGGCTTGGTCTCCTCTTTAGTCCTGAAGGTCACCGACGGCAATGGGCATTAGTGGGCCGAGGACTGGGGAGAGGAGGTAAAGGTTAATAATAGTCGTCATTGTGGATGAGTACTTGCTGTGGGCCGTGCGGTGCGCACGGCATATTTATAAGACTCACGAATAGGAGGTATTATCCCCGTTTTACAGAAAAGCAAAGCAAGTCTCAGAGAGGTTAAGTAATCTCAGCAGAGATTACTTGATGCTTGATCTCTGATGTCTGGGGTGGATGATTCCAAATTCCACACTCAGCCTTAACTGGTCCTTGATCCATCCTCTGAGGAAAGCAGGAAAGAAGACAGTCTCTGAGAAGGGGAAGAGGAGGAAGAAATGAGAGGACAGGAGGATCAGGGGAAGAAAGGGTTTCAGGTGTAAAGGAGTGAGGTTGGGTGGCCTTGATGATTTGCCCCAAGCCTCCCAGAGGAGCCCGAGCCTGTTGGGCAGGAGTGTCAGCTGGCAGCCGGCTAAGGAACTCCCAGGGCAAATGACGGAGGTGTGGCACTGAAGCAACTTCAAAAGCCATTCTGTGTGTTCTGCCTCAGGATCAGCAGGACTCTCCAGGTTGCAAGTGACAGAAAACCTAATCAAACCAGCTTAACAGAAAAATAAATATCGGCTCACGTAACATAAAAGTGCAGAGTCAATGGCTTCAGGCAAGGCTGTGTCCGGGTGCTCCAACAATGCTTCTCTCTGTGTTGTCTCCTTTTCTAGGCAGATGGTCTCTAGGAAAGACGGTGGTCAGCAGCCCCAGGCTTAGATCCAGTGCTCTCAGCACCTCCGGTGGCAAGAAGTGCATCTCACAAGAGTTCCAACAGGAACTTTAGCACTGAGCGGCATTGATGCTGCCTAACCTAGCCTGGGTGCATGTATTGCAAGCTGAGGATGGGCCAATCCGTTCCAAGTGCCTTGCTTGTGCTAGCCCACTGCATTCTCCTGGACTCAGTGAGGTTAGTGTTGTTCTTACTCCCCTTTTGCAGAGGGGGAGAAAGAGGCTTAGAGGGACTAAGGAAGGACCTTGCCCTTGATCACCCAGCTAGAGCTGCACAGCTGGGATCTGTAGGCTCCGGAGGAGACCACACACAGCGGCTGCGACGCGCTGCCCGCCGGCTGCATCTACCACGTGTCCCTCAGTGCCCACGCTGCTTGTGGCTGAAGACGAGGGGCTTTCCTACAACCTGGGCCCTAAGGCCAGGGCCGCTAGTGAGTTGGGGCTCTCTGGACAAAGTAGTGTCTGTCTTGTCCATCCCCAGGGGAAAATCTGGCTGTACTGGACTCCGGAGATGTAGCAAACGGGGTCTCCACCAGTGTATGTTCTGGAGAGATTTTTTTTTTTACATCGTTTTTTTGCTTGTTTACTTTTTTAAAAATTGAGATGAAATTCATGTCACATAAGTTACTATTTTAAAGTGAACAATTCAGTGGCCTTTAACATAGTCACAACGCTGTGCATCCATCACCACTATTTAGTTCCAGAACATTTCGTCACTCCGGATAGAAACCCCACACCCATTAGGCACTCACTCCCCATTTCCCCTCTTCCCCCAGCCTCTGGCAGCCACAACTCTACTTTCTGTCTCTACAGATTTGCCAGTTCTGGATATTTCATATAATTGGAATCATAGAACATATGATCTTCTGTGTCTGGCTTCTCTCACTCGGCATATTATTCTCAAGGTTCATCGCCGTTGTAATAGGTATCAGTACTTCATTCCTGTTTGCGGCTGAATAGTATTCCGTTGTATGGATATTCCGCGATTTGTTTATCCATCCGTCGGTTGATAGACATTTGGGTCGTTTCCACCTTTTGGCTATTGTGAATGGTGCTTCTCTGAACACTAGTGTCCAGTGTGTGTTTGGGTCCAGACTTGAATGTGTTTTCAATTATTCTGTGTACATATCTAGGAATGGAATCACTGGGTCGTATGGTAACTCCATGTTTAACTTTTTGAGGAACCGCCCAACTGTTCTGAGGGATTTTCATTTCAGTTGAGTTACAACTTTTATATTAACTACGCACATTGTTGGTACACAGCTTGATACATTTTTCCGTGTATATGGACCATTTCCATCCCCCTACGGTGCCTCCTCAGATCTCTTCCCCGGCATTACCTCTCCTGGTCCCCCCAACACTTTCACCATAGATTAGTTTGGGGACTTTATGGAAATAGATGCACACGGCACGTTCTCTTCTGTGTCTGGCTTCTATTTCTCAGCATTGTGTCTGTGGGATTCATCAGTGTTGTGTACCGGTTTATTTTTTATTGCCGTGTAGTATTCTACTGTGTGAACATGCCATAATTTATCCATTCTATTTCTGATGGGACGTTTGGGTTGTTTCCAGTTCTCGGCTCTTAGGAACAAAGCTGCTTTAGGCAGTCCTGTGCTTATCTTTTGTGGGGATAGACACACATGCTTCTGCACATGCCACAGGGAGAGTGGCTGGGTCCCGGAGTGGGGCAGGGATATGCTTAGCGTTAGTACTTGCCGCCCAAAGTTTTCCAAAATGTGCAACCTCCTGTGCTTTCAGGCCAGCAACGCGTGAGCTTTCCAGTTGCTCCATATTCTCACCCACACTTGATATTTTAAGATTTTTGGTGTTTTTATGCTATCCTAAAAGAATTTCAAGAGTCATTAAAAATTGTTGAACACTTTGGGATTTCCCTGGTGGTCCAGTGGTTAGGACTCCGCGCTTCCATAGCAGGGGGGGGCACGGGTTCAGTCCCTGGTCGGGGAACTAAGATCCCGCATGCTGCGAGGTATGGCCAAATTTTTTTTTTTAATTTTAAAAGTCGTTGAACGCTTTGAATAGCTACATTCATACAGTTTAAAATTCAAAACCTGGATAAACGTAAACAGTGAAAAGTCTTCCTCCCACCCAATCCTCTGTCTACCCCATTCCCATTCCAACAGGAAAGCCCTATTAGTAGTTCGTTGTTTATCCTTCCAGATATTTTTATAGATAAAAGGCAAAGCAAATATATATTCCCCCCATTTTAACGTAAAAGGTAGAACATTATGCACACTTCTCTGCATCTTGCCTTTTCCCTTCTAACGATCTCCTGAAGAGCTCTTGATTTTAATACATGAAGAAATTCACTTTGCGGATGTGTCATAACTAGCCCCCCTTGTTGGCTATATTTAGGTTGTGATTGATCTTTTGCTGCTACAAAGAGAACTGCATTTAATAACCATGTACAAAAATGGTCTTGCTCCTGTGCAAGGGGAGATCTCTAGGATTAGTTCCTAGAAGTGGCATGGCTGGGCACGTGAACTTGGAATTTTGAGGGATAGTCCCAGATTACCCTCCAGAGGAATTGTACCACCAGCAACGTATATGGGAGCCTTGCCAGCGTGACGTGACGTAATTATCCCAGCCTTAATCTCCTTAGGGAGGAGGAGGGGCAGGGGCAGAAGGGTAGCTTCCAGGGGAGCTGGTCCTCTTCAAAGGTTTCTCCTGATGCCCAACCCAGCAACTTCCACTGACATCTTATAGATTTTATAGAAAAGTGGGTAGCAAATGCCCGTATCCCCATGGCCTAAGTTCCACAACTAACATTTACTACACTTGCTTTTCCTCATTACCTGTCCTGCTCGCAGACATCAGTATTAAGACAGCCCAGTTTTAAAAGTTATTGTGAAAAGTTTTTAGATAAATGCTAAAGTTTCATAGATTGAGATGTTATAGGACTAGAGTGGAGAGTTATTTTATTCATTCATTCAGATTTTTGAACTATGTGTTGTCATAGTCTTCTAGGACAAGTCTGTCTCTTTCCCTACTCATCCAGAGGGTACATCTACCAGATTTTTGACCCAGGAATTTTAGGGTAGCTTTTCCATGTTAAAAGTATATGTAAAAATTGTCATTGACGTTTGTTCATTCACTCCTTCATGCATTCATTCATTCAGAAACACTGGTTGAAGTCCTTTTAGGAGTCAAGAACTGTTCAAAGTACTAGCAGGCATCTCAAGACTAGAACAGGTGAGCAGTGCATTGTTCTTAGAAGATGCTCAATCGATATTTGTCAGACAATGAAATGAATCTCTAGAGAACTTTCCAGCAATGACATTCTTGGATATTGGTTGGTTTATTTATCATGTTTGTGTGTGTGTGTGTGTGTGTGTGTGTGAGTGTGATGGTTTCAACATATGAGTTTAAATTCCAGCTTTTACAAGTAGTAAAAATTGTAATGTGTACAAATAGATGCACACATTACAAATTTGTAAATTCCGCAGTTTACAATGTGTGTGGTTTGGGATACATTATTCATGTCTCTGAGCCTCAGGTTCTTGACTGTGTAAAGGGAGATAATAACCTAACCTACAGACTTGTTCAGGAGAGGAAATAAAATGAGCCTTAAAAAGTGCTTAGCACACAGTGCTTGCCCACAGAAAGCCCACAGTAACTCTCACTCTAGTTATGCCTATGACCTGGACAGCTCTGCGCCGTCTAGTGGATTCTGAATGGTTGCAGGGGAAGGAGTGTCCGCGGGAGAGGGAAGGAAAGGAGGACTGTGGCCACCTTGGCCCTCTGTCCCGCTGTCTGCTCTCTCCTCTCCCACCCTGAAGCAGCCACATCCCAAAGTGGAGGAACCTGGTCTGCCAGTTCTGAGCCCAAGGTCTCCCTGGTCGGAGCAGCCCAGAGGTCTCTCTAGGTGGCCAGAGCTGGCTGACACAGGGCACTGCACGCCCCGTTCCTGCACCTCTGAATAGCAAGTGTCTCCTGGGCTGGCCCTCGGATCTCCGAGGTCAAAGTCACACTTGATGCGCTGACGTTCCTTTTGCAAAATATGCGACAGCCCTTTCCAGGTCACTGCAGTGGAATTTGACCCCTGGAGCCCGGCTCTCCCCCTTTCCAGAGCCAGACTCTTGCCTGGTCCGTTCCCACCACCTCCTAGAAGCTCAGCCTCTGCCTCCTCTGAGGAGGGCAATGACGGCCGTCTGCATTTCAATGTCTCTTTATTATTATATTGCTATTTTTAGATTATAAAAGCCACATAGTCTTATCGTAAAAATATTGAAGCATGAATGTCAAAGTAAATCCCTTTCCCCAGAAATCAGCATTCTGTGAAAATTCTCTTAGAATTTTTTTTTCATATCCCGACAATATTTTTTAAACAAAAATGAGATAACACTGCATATTATTTCATCACCTCCTTTTTTTAACTTTAGGGACATCTTGGACATCAGTCTAAATCAAGACTTTTTTTTTTTTTTTTTTTTTTTTTGCGGTACGCGGGCCTCTCACTGCTGTGGCCTCTC
>NC_041227.1:5315993-5359121 GCF_002837175.3 Physeter macrocephalus
CCGCGGCATGTGGGATCTTCCCGGACCGGGGCACGAACCCGCGTCTCCTGCATCGGCAGGCGGACTATCAACCACTGCGCCACCAGGGAAGCCCCTCACAGCCATCTTTGAAACAGTCACTATTAGTCCCGTTTACAGGTGTGGAAACTGAATCACAGAGAGGTTAAGTATATATGAGATCATAGCTAGTAAGAACTGTGTTATAAATTTTGATCTAGAGACTTCCCTGGTGGTGGTGTAGTTGTTAAGAATCCGCCTGCCGGTGCAGGGGACACAGGTTCAAGCCCTGGTCCGGGAAGATCCCACATGCCGCGGAGCAACTAAGCCCGTGCGCCACAACTACTGAGCCTGCGCTCTAGAGCCCGCGAGCCACAACTACTGAGCCTGTGTGCCACAGCTACTGAAGCCCGCGCGCCTAGAGACCGTGCTCCGAAACGAGAGAAGCCACTGCAGTGAGAAGCCCGCGCACCGCAACGAAGAGTAGCCCCCGCCCGCCGCAACTAGAGAAAGCCCGCACGCAGGAATGAAGACGCAACGCAGCCAAATAAATAATTTTTAAAAATAAAAATAAATTTTAATCTATATTCTGATATTGACCTCCAGAAAGATCGTTTCCGAGTATGCCCTGCTGTCAGGAACTGAGAACCAGAGCTCACCTTTACCCAGAGCTTCATCGGTGCTCTATGTATCATCCTACTGCAGTCTTCAAAAGCAGCCCATGGAACAGGAACTTTCGCCACTTTACTGATGGGGGAACAAGGCACAGAGGTTAAATGGATGCTGGAGATCACGGGCTGCCACAAGGAGAGTGGGGATGGTGACGCCTGTTTCATTTCCAAATTAAAATTTATGTGCAAATGGTCTTAAGCAGTCCATGGCCACCCACGGGTTTCCTGGACCCCCCAGGTGACCCCTCTCCCTAGTCATTCCCTGCACACGTCGTTGGTGGATTTGTGTTGTTGGTTATGGCAGTGACCGTGCCTTTGGAGGTCTTTGGAGGCGGCTGGGGGTGATTTGGGCGCAGAGCTGGGCAGAGTTTCCTGAATGAAAAGGCAAGACTCTTTCCAGGGTTAGGAGCATGGGGTGGGAGGAGAGAACCCTGCAAAGGTTGTAGATGGGAGTGACCTTCCACTTCCAGAAACAACCACGTGAGTCCTTTGTGGGAGTTTCTAGCACTCCTGGGGCGGCCACCTCCGCGCCCCTCCCCATCTGCTGTCCTGCCGCCGCTGCCCACGCAGTGGTCTTGACTCCTCTGGGGCCCGCAGGCAGGCGTCCACCTCTGGGTGAGGCCACTAAGTCGCTCACACCTGAGTGTCAATTGCTTTACTCAGCTAATTAGATCAGCACCTTGCCTCCTGGATGCCCAAACCTCCCCCGAGGGCTTATCAGAGAGGAGACAGACTTATTTCTGAGGGAAGATAGCCCAAGGCTGATGGGTGGAGCCAGAGCTGCCCTCAGGAATTCCAGGAGGAAGAGGGCAAGGCTGTTTCCCGGCCACTCGCGCGGGGAGGAGGTTGAGGGAGAGTTAACTGGAGAGGGTGGACGGATGGAGGAAGGTGCTAGGCCTGGGGATGGCTTGGAAGAGAGGCGGGATGGCTTGGGCCCCAAGGGGACCGGCAAAGCCCTCAGGGTGGCAAGGTCACTCCTGCCCTGGTCAGGCAGGCCCATGGCTGCCCCAGCTAGGATGTGACCCCACCGCATGCAACGGGTCCCGCGTACCCAGCTTCTCAGTGGATTCTTTGTCTCCTCCTTGGCACATCTTCACCTGCCCACTTTCTTTCTTTCTCTCTTTCTGTCTCGGAGTGAAGACAGCAAGCTCTGGGGTGCGGGTGATGCCCTGAGAGACCGCCAGGTGTCCTCCTATCTAAGATCAAGTCCAGATTGCTCAGTATGGTGGACCTGGGGCTGACAGTCCTTCCGCCTGGAGCATTGCCGCACCTCCGCTCACACCCCAGCCTCCAGCTGCACCCAACTGACCATATGTTTTCTGCTCCGAACCTTTGCACAAGCTGGTCTGTCTTCCCAGAATACCACCCCTCACCCCAGCCCCAGGGACAGGGTAGGGTTACCCCCTCCTGCAACAGCAATTTCCTTGAGTGACCGCTCCCTCTGGGCAGAGTGTCCCTGCCAGCCAGGGGGACCCTTGTGTGAATTTGTACAAGACGCCCCTGTACCACGATTAGGTGGGAAGTTAACATTAGGGGGAGCAGGGGGAGGGGCACGCCGGACCCTCTGTACTGTGTTTGCAACTTTGCTGCAAGTCTAAAATTACTTCCAAAACAAAATGTTAACAAGAAAAGGCACCCTTTCCTCCATCCCACTGGGCTTGATTTCCTGTCCCCGGGGCAGGGTAACCCGTGTGACTGGATCTATCGGACCTGTGGGTCAGGGTCTCTCCTTTGTCCGTCCTCCAGCCCCGTGTGGCCCCCACTGATACAGAGCATGGCCCGATGGAGAAATGGCTCAAAACACACACTCGTTGGCTCATTGATCCTTCTGGTTTTGGCTTCTCAAACCTTTAACACAGTCAGTTTGACCTGTAACCTGCTGTTTGAAAGCATTTTGCTAAATGTCTCTGCCTTAGGCCGAGTCCCCTTGAAGCAGACACTGAGACACGGATTCACGTGCCCGTGACTTCCTGAGGATGTGTGTCCAGGGAAGGTGGACGGGGCAGGAAGACGCCAAGCATGGGGGTTTTCAGGCGTGCCCAGTGCCAACCTCAGGACCCCGCCTGGTGGGAGTTCTGTCCAGAGTGTGAGTGACACTCGGAACTCAGCCTACCTGGAGGCGGGGGCTGGACTCTCAGCCGTCGGCTAAGGGCCGCTGGGACCTCAACAGCCGGGTGTCTTTGGCTCCCTGGGCCTGTGACACAGCAGGAGCAGCTGCCCAGGTGCCCAGCTCTGGAGGGGGAGGCAGGAGGAGGGCACAGGAGCAGAGAGGGGGATCCGTGGAGGCACAGGCAGACGCTGGCACTTGGGATCTGCAGGGCAGACAGTGAGACCAGGAAAATGGACGTTCAATGGGGGAGGAACCTGCCAGAACCCACAAGCATGAGCTGGAGCCCACGAGGCTGGACCGGAACCTGTGCTGGTTCTTGTCCCCTCTGACCATGGTGATGGGGGTGTCTTGCTATGGCCGGGACCTTCACCAAGGAGCTGAACACACTGCCGGCCCAGGAGCTGGAGGAGCTGCAGGAAGAGCCAGGAGAAGGGGGGGCAGTGGCAGCCCCCTGTTATGAGTTGAATTGTGTCCGCCCCAGAAGGTATGCTGAAGTCCTAACCCCCAGGATCTCAGTGCGTGACCTCATTTGGAGATGGGGTCCATGCAGATCCTATCTGGTAATTAGTTGCGGTGATAAGATGAAGTCCTGTTAGAGTAGGGTGGGCTCCCAATCCAGTAGGGCTGGTGGGCTCCCAATCCAGTAGGGCTGGTGTCCTTGAAGGGAGAGGGCAAGGTGGACACAGATACATGGAAGGAAGACGACGTAAAGATGGAAGCAGAGATCGGAGGGGTGCAGCCATAAGCCCAGAACACCGGAGCTGCCAGAAGCTGGGAGAGGCCAGGAAGGATCCTCCCCTAAAGGCTTTGGCCCTAATTTGGTACCTTGATTTTGGACTTCTAGCCTCCAGAATTTCAAGAGAATAAATTCCTGTCATTTTAAGCCGTCTACATTTTGGGTGCTTTGTTATAGCAGCTTTAGGAAGTGAATGCAACCCCCTACCCAGGCACCGCAGACAAGAGAGTTCCAGGAAACAGGTCCCAGACTGGCCACGGCAGTGTATCAGAGCCACCCAGCCTCTTAGATGAACGTCACCACCTCAAGGAGGACCCCTGAGCCGGGCCCCTGCCCAGCTCCTTACTGGTGCCAGCCGTGCATGGTTAAGTGGCGTCGGGTCACTGGGCATCCTTACCGGCTCCCCCGGAAACCATCCGTTCTGGCAAACGAGCGTGCCATCTGGTTCCTTCTCTCTGTTGTCTCAGGCCTAGCAAAGTGCCTGGCACATTGTAGGGCCTTTGGTAACTGACAGAAGGGGGCGGGCTTTGCAGGGAGGGAGACGTGACCATCGCTGGGCTGGCATCGCAGCCTCAGTGGGCGGGGGAGCTGGGGCCTCCTTTTCCCAGACCCGCACTGGTCAGCAGATCAACGTCTCAGAGAAAACCCAGCTTTTCTTCCTTGCTCCTTTGGACAGACAGCCCCCAACCCTGACTTACCAGTTTCCTCCAAGTGCTGATTTATCAGGACAATAATAATCTTCGGAATGATTTATGGTTTGGAGGGGTTACCAGCCTGTAGTGGTGGAGCTGATAGGCGTTTATTACCTACTTAACCATTTAAGTCGAACAAAAAAGGAAAGCCTTGTTGCACAAAAGGTGATGAATGTTTCTGTTAAAACACCCTGTTAACATGATTCATTAACATGACAAAGGCCGGCTTGGTCTCCTGACACCAGCTAGGAGGTTGGAAGATCCCACCAGACCTGAGCTCTGGGGGCAGGGAGTCGGTGGGGGCGGGGTGGGGGGGCCGGTGCCGGAGGGAGGCTCCAGGAATTCAGGGATTTGCTTCGACTCTGCTTGGGGTGGGGTGTGGGGCATATCTGCCCAGGTCTCAGGCCAGCTGCTTTGTGGGATTTGGGTCTTTTTGAGGACCCTGACCCACGTTCACCTCTGGCAGCGGCGTTGCAAGCTGTATTGGGAAGGAAGTAGCTATAAAAAGAATCCCCGAGGTTTCCCTCAAGTCTGCTCCTTATTGAATCATTTCTAAACAGCAGAGGGGTTGGGTAAGGATGTCACGACTGTGCCGTCTGATGCCAGCGTCAGGTCACTCAGCAGCAGACACAGAGTAGTGGATACTGAACCTTTAATGAATAGAAACGTGGCAGAAAGCGATACAGTGGAGTGACCAAGAGCTGGGGGTGGGTAGTTGGAGGGGTGCTGTGGACTGGCCTGGGTTAAAACTCTCCCTCCGCCCTGCCCTCACTGTGCGATCTTGAAGAAGTCACTTCTCTCTGAGCCTCAGTTTCCTTGCCTGTAAAACGGAGCTGACACCTGGACCTAGTTCCAGGGTTGTTGCCAGGGTTCAATGAAAGAATCATAGCAAAGCTCTTGGGTCAGTTCATGGGTGGAGCGTAGCACAGTGCCTGGCACAAGTGGATGCTGAATAAAGGATCTTTGGGGGTATATTCAGGCTGTTTCATGAAATTCCTGGTTTATCAAAGACACCATCTGGGCAGTGCGCTCCAGGATCAGCCCTTCTCTGGAGTTCTGCCAGCTTGTTACTGTTTTTTTAAAAATACAGATGACATTTATCCAGTACCACCTCGTCTTTCTCCCTTGATTCTCACCCCAGCCCCATGAGGTCTGCTCTGTCATCAGCTCCATTTTCCAGATGAGGATAGTTGAGGCTCAGAAAGGGTTAAGTGACACCCCAAATCACATGGCCAGGAGAGGATGGGTGCCCAGTTTGAACCCTAATCTGTCGGAATCTGTGTCTTTGGTATTTAAAAGTGTATCCTGCCAGCTGGGAGAGGCAGGAAATGGGCAAATGTTTCTTAAGGAATCACGTACCAGAATCTTTCATGCCCTTTATCTCATTGAATCACTATGGCAGCACTTCAAAGTAGGCATTTTATTAGTCTCGATTTATAGCTGCTTGCTCACAGAGTGTTAGTCCTTCGGTACAAGGAGTGACTCTGGGGAGGCAGGCCGGCTTTGGGGCAAACCACTTTCAGGTTCAGCTTCACTATGGAGCTGTGTGACCCAGCCTAAGTTGCTTAACCTCTCTGTGCCTCAGCTTCTCGATTGGTAATCCTGGCACCTACCTCCTAGGGTGGTTTGAGGCTCCATGACTTTATATCTCCATGAGGGGCTCATGGTCAGGGCTCAGTACTTGTTTTCTGTGACAACTGGGCAGCGGCAGGCTGGACTCCGGCAACATGGCCCCCTCTGTCCCCACACCCGTCATCCCTCAGAGGGTTACAGCGATCTACAGGGTTTCCATCACTAGAAACTGTTCACGCCGATCTGACCCCACTGATAACAACTCCCCAAAACACACCTCCCTATTTCTCTTTTATTTGAAGATGAAATTCATATTTCTACTATCTACTATAGGTGGGTCTGAGAGAAAAAAAAAAAAAGTAATTTAAAAGCCTGGAATTCAAAACCCGCAAACCTTTGAAGCTAGAGCCAGCTGAAAAAATTGCAGTCAACTGTAGTCACTCATGTTTATCACGAAGAGAAAAAAAGGTTCACTCCAAACAAAGGCGCTTACCGGGGAGAGGGAAAATATGAGAAGTATTTGGTCAAATGCCGTCCTCTGAGCAGCTTACCCAGCAAGGCATTTCACCCACCAGGGGCTTGGCCTCTCCCCCCACCCCAGGAAGTTATTAAGTTGAAAATAATTAAGGTTGCTACGTGATTTCACCTCTTGTGAAACCTCTAGAAAGGAATCCCATCATTGTTTAATTAAAAAACGAAGAAGGGAAAGAAGGAAGGAAAGAAGGGGAGGAAGGAAGGAAGGAAGGAAAGAGGGAGGGAGGGGGGAGGGATGGGGGAGGGAAGAAAGGAAACCGTGTGATGTGCTTAGAGGACGGGGCTCTCTGTGGGGGGGGGGGGGGCGGGAACATCTCTTCTTATCACAGAATGAGCTCATTTCCCACTCAGCTGGAAAGTGGTCCCTGCCAGGCCTTCCCCCTGTTGCCCCCACCCCTTGCCGGCACCTCTGTTTCGGCGGTTGCCTCTTTTCCTGCACCCAGGAGAGAACAAAGGGATTCTGAAGTTCTTTTGGCACCATACGCCAACTTCTTCTAAAGGTACACAGGGTCCCAGTTAGAACACCGAGCAGAAGTTCTGGATTCAGACTGGCTCCAGCGTTTCCCCGTTATGTGGCCTGGGGAAAGGTCCTTGGCTTTTGCTTGACTATGATTTTACTTATGTGCAAAACAGGATCAGTAATATACTTGTTCTGCCTATGTATTTAGACTGAACTCTATTTTTTTTTTTTTGGTAGGTCGAAAATGGCCAAATATCAGTCATTCCATAAGGTTCTACCTGAATCAGTTAAAAAGGAAAGAGCATGGGAGTGTTTTGAAAGTGGTTAAGTGTTGTACCGATACAGTCATTAAGTCATCCCACGGGTAGTTGCTGAGTGTCTCCGAGATGCCAACGCTGGGCTAAGTCAGCGCGTACTGTGGACCCCGCTTAATCCTGCGACAACCCCGGGGATGGATGCGACTGTTCCTCACTTTATGGATGAGGAAACTGAGGCTCATATGTCCAGAATCACATACCCTAGGACATTCAGTGGAATGTAGAGCAGCCAGAATTTGAACTCGAGCAGTCTGGCTTCCGAACCCAAGCTCTTCATCATTAATTAATCAATCATCAGTTATTTAAAAAAAAAAATCTGTATATTCATTCGATAAATATTTATTGCGTTTTTTAAATGGGCCAGGCACTGTTCTACGCATTGGGAATACAGTGATAGGACGATAAAGTCCCTGCTCCTATGAGAGAGAAAGACAACATACAGCAGACGAGTAAAAGGTATTACAGATACTGGTAGTAACAGGAAGGAAGATAAGGGGTGGGGTGGAGAGGCTATCGTATAATGGGAAACTCTTAAAACCTTTGGAATTTTCTGAGTAATAGGGGTGATAGGAGCGTCTTTTGTTATAATATTTGGTGTTTGGCTCTGGTTCCTAACACAGAGCTCCTAAAGCCTTTGGAATTTTGTGATAGGAACATGTTTTGCTCTAATGAGGAGACTGTGGGCAGATCCCTGCATAGCTTCATGATGGGGACTGGTCACCGGAGAGAATGAATCTTGATTAGAAGCTTGGGACTTTCAGCCCTACCTCCGCTCCCCGTCTCAGGGGAAGGGCGAGGGCCTGGGGATTGAGTTAATAGTTGATCATGCTTATGTGATGAAACTTCCATAAAAAACTCTAAACGATGATATTCAGGGAGCTTCCGTGTTAGCGAACACAGCCACGTGCTGGGAGGGTGGGGCACTCCAACTCCACAGGAACAGAAGCTCCCTTTGCAATAAACCAGGAAATGTAAGTAGTCCTTGAGTTCTGGGAACAGTTATAGCAAATTACTGAACCTGAGGAGAGGGGTCATGGGAACCCCCAACTTATAGCTGGTTGGTCAGAAGTGCAGGAGGTCCAGGACTTGTGTTTGATATCTAATGTCCGGTTAGTCTCTTGGGACTGAGCCTTTAACCTGTGGGGTCTAACTCCACAGTGTCATTAGTGTCAGAATTGAATTGAATTGTAGGATACACAATTGGTATCCAGAGAGTTGGAGAATTGGTTGGTGCAGGAAAAAAAACCCCACACACATTTGCTGTCAGAAGTGTTGGGAGTAGAAACAGAACATATAGTTGGTGTCAGAAGTGGGATTTGTTAGAACAGCCCTGGCTCATGGAAACATGTGGCTTGAGAAGAGAGAGGATGAAAGGGTGGGGGATGAGGAACTTTTGATTCCTGGGTGGCCACGTGGTCACCCATGGTGTGGAACCGCGGGAGTGCTGCAGTCAGTTACTAAAAAGTTGCTCATGGAATTCAGAGTTGGATCCAACTCCTATGGAGCTGGTTCACTGGACGCATCAGGAAATGTAAACTAATAAGAAAAAAAGGAAAATATATTCAATGTAATGCTTTGGTTACTGTTGTCTGTGAGAGCTAAAACGAAATTAAAAGAGAATGCTGGGTTGGACCTTGATGCAAGACAAAGCTCAGATTTCAGTCAGTCTGTGCTTGGCTACCACCCTCAGAGCCACCCATAAAAGGAAAAATTATGTGGGGACCACAGAGAGTACCCCCAAGGCCTCTAGTCACCAAGAAAGTAGTCCATGGGAGGGGAGGGAAGAGTCAAGAAACTTTTGAAACCAAGGGGGATAGTGTGAAGGAGTTGTCTCATTTTGTGGGTCAGTGTCATCAGATTCCTGAAGAACCTTAACTAAAATGAATTGGAGAGTGATTAACTCAGGGGCAGTACCCTTAGTGTGTGACACTGCAGAGTAGAAGAGGCTCTTCTGATGGGTGGTCTGGGTGCTGGTATTGGAGGAGGCCGGGCTGGCTGGGACATCTGGAACGGAGCAAGAACAGTAAGGGCAGCCAGAAAGGCAGAGCAACTGTGAACTGTGGCCTGGGCTTCTGGAGGAGGCCAGGGCCACCATCCAGGCAGAGGTGACGGTGGCCGGGGTCTGGGTGCAGGCGTGAGAAGTGGGTGGAGTCAGAATATACCTTGAAGGTAGAGGCGGGCAGCACCTGCTGATAGACTAGGTGTGTGAGAGAGAAAGAGAAGGCTGTTGTTTTGTGTTATTCCAAGTCCACAGCTAATAACTTGCAGAGAGAGGACTAGAGGTCCAGGCTCTTGATAGTGGTCCAATGTTGTCCACCGTTCATTCATCTCACAAGCATTTATTGAGTGCTTGCTGTGTGCCTGTGCCCGGCGCCGAGGCAGACCTGCTCTGCTCTCATACTGCTTATGTTCTCGAGGGGAAGGCAGATTCCAAGTCACAAGTGTCCTAATGGCTACTATAATCACGTGGATGTAGAGAGGTGGGGGGTGCCCCGGGAATACCGGGGGGACCTCACTACCCCAGGCTTCCCTGGACCTGCAGAAGGACAAAGCTGGACCAGAAAGATAGCCAGCGTCTCCTGACCTCTTCCCAGGGGCTGGGGAGTATGCAGAGCAGCTTGCATCCGGGATCTCATTTGAATCTTGGTAAGAACCCTAGGAGAAAGGAATTATTTTTATTCCCCTTTTATAGATGAGAAAACCCAAGGTTCGGGGGAGCAGGGGCAGGTAGCTCAAGGTCACACAGCTGGCTGGGCCGAGACTCACATCTCGAGATTTGGATCCTAGTTTCACCGTCTTCTCTGTTCAGCATTCTCTGATATCAGCCCCTTCCCATTACTTCTTGGAGCCAAAGGGAAGTGATTAATAAATCAATATGTCACATAATAAGCATGGTTTACCCCCAGACAGTCCCCTGTGATAGAAGCAGGTGTGTTTCGGGGGGAGGGGGTGGGCATGCGGGAAACTTGATGAAAGTCCAGAATTTTCCCCACAAAGTCCACATGACCTTTAATTACTTACAGATTTAATAGAATATCATTCCACATGATTTATTCCACTGGAAGATTGATTAGTAATATAACTTGAATTGTATTCCATTTCCCCATGCAATTTAAGATGATTTAGTGCCAAATAAAGACTAACCTCAAAGCCCTTGCTTCAAAGAGCAGCAGTCCCCCTTCCTGTTCGAATGCATTTGGGAGGGAGAAGTTGTGCCTCCTCCCCGCCTCCCCCCCCACGCCCCCAGTCAGAAAGCAACTCCATCTCTCCTAACCTTTAACTAAGTGAGGATCCGGATCCTTGCAATCTTGGCTGTGGGTCTGGGTCCCTTTCTCTTAGCCCAGGGTTTCCCAGCCTCGGTACTGTGGACATTCGGGTCCGAGCCTTCTCCGCTGTGGGCCCGTCCTGTGTACTGTAGGATGAGGAGCAGCATCCCTGGCCTCCACCCTCCAGATGCCAGTAGCACCCCCTGCAGTTGTGAATAACTGAAAATGTCCCCAGACATTGACGGCTGTCCCCTTGGGGCAGAATCTTCACCCCTGGCTGAGAACGACTGATCCGGACTTCACTGATGTGGGGAGAACCAAAGTACGTTCTCTAGAAAAGAACAAATGAGCACAATTAAAATCTCACTTGCACGTGTATCATTAAAAGAGGGGAAACTTTCTCGGGGGGATAAATCACACCCTTTGTTTCTTGTCTCTCTGGTCCCTGTTGTTACATAGACAGCACCCTTCGGGTCCACCTGGGAGACCCTCAGAGGACACTCAGGTGGACCTCAGGTTTTAACAGGGGTGTTGAGCAGGCAGCACGTTGTGACCCGTGAGTGGCTGGTACATTTCAGTCCGTGTCTTCCCTTCTATGTCGGATCCCGCAGGAACCAAAGGGACCCCGAGGCCTCCACATGAAAGCACAGTGGTCAGAATGTGGCTCCCCCAATGCAGGCTGAGTTCTCGGGTCAGGGAAACACATGTTGCACTCAGTACGTTGGCTCTACCAGCTCCTGGGTTTTCAGCTTTTGGGAACCCCTGTCCCTCTGGGATGACATTTGATGTTACTGTGTGTGTGTGTGTGTGTGTGTGTGTGTGTGTGTGTGTGTGTGTGTGTGCGCGCGCGTGTGTGCGTGCGTGTGCACGCATGTTTGAGTCTCTAACACGCTGCAGACACTAATTACGGAAATTTGTGGGACAGTCCGCCTCACGCCAGCCCCCTTCCCTTTTCCATTTTAGACAACAAATAAAACAGCCCTGTTCTCCTTTGCGGCAGGACCACCAAGGCTGAGCAAAGGGCCGCCAGCCCCTCCCGACGGTTCCCTTGTGCTCTGCCCCACTTGGCTCTTTCAAGGACGGCTCAATGAGTGGCCTTGTTGAGACTTCCACTAAGGCCCGGCCTAGAAGGGACCATTAAAAACAGTTTAATCAGAACAAAAGAAGTTCTGTTCTTATTGTCCCCCTGGTTGCAGTTTGGATGCAGCAGCTGAAAATCTATCTGCACTAAGCCACAAATCCGGATCCAGCCATGCCTCGTACTTCGCCCTCCACAGAGATTTCTGGATGGATCTTTGGAGCAGATAATTTACAACGAAAGCAAAATGCAAGGAGAAGCCTTTTTATTTGGCACAAATGTTTCCTATTAAAAGCCTGCGAAAGCCCCTGGTAACTGGAGTGCTCCTTTTCCTGCCCAAGCTCAAGGTGATCATATTTATGCGTACAGAGCACCTTAAAAGAATTCCTGGCTTGGACGCCCATCCTGTCTGCGAGGAACAGTATGGAACCTGATTGTGAAAAAGTATACAGAGGCAGAGGCATGTGAAAGGGAGTGTCTCTGGGTTGATTTTAAATGCCTGCCCCGGAAGCTTTGTGGTCAGTGATTTTCTGCTGCTGAGAAGTTCCAAAGAGGTAGGGGCATTTGTGGTTAGCTTCCTGAACCGTCCGGAAACAGGGAGAATTGCCCCGAAGTGGAGCTGCTTGTGTGTCGTGAGGGGATGGGAATTTTTGTGGCCAGCTTTCTGGGACACAAAAGAAGCTCAGTGCTGCCTATTCTTTGGAATGGACCATCTAAAAGACGTTATTTTTGAATTTTTGGTTTTCTAAAATTCGTTTTTAATTCTATTTCTCTCTGTATTGGCAAAGATGAAATTCCTAGGGAGACGAGGTTCAGAAGCTCATCTTATTTGACCTCGAGGTTCCTCGTCCGGATTTTTCCAGAATGGTCAGCTCGTGGGCTTGTGGGCTCTTTTTGCTGTGCAGGGCCTAATGCAGCTCAGAACCATTTTCATCCCAGCTCATGAGTAGCTCTGAACAAAAGGAGTCAAAGGAACAAGTCTTACTGTTTGGGCCTCGACTTGGGGGAAAATGTGTCTGTTAAGGCCCGAGGAGGACCCTCCGGTGCAGACATCAAAGAACTAGCCGGAAAGCGACACGGGAACGGCTGGGTGGAAGCATTTCCGTGTGATGTCGAATAAAAGCCCCAAAGGGAATTCAGTGCCAGGTGGATGCCACTGATGTTTCTCTCCTGGTGCCCAGCAGCCCCAGAGTGCGGGCCCCCGTCATTCTTTATCCCCTGTGGGATTCCTAAGTGCCCACCTGGGGCAGTGAGGGTTATGAGACTGTCAGGACACCAGTACTTGTGATTAGCCACCATTTCTTTTTTAAAAAAATAAATTTATTTATTGTATTTATTTATTATTTTTGGCCGCATTGGGTCTTTGTTGCTGCGCGCAGGCTTCCTCTAGTTGCAGCGAGCGGGGGCTGCTCTTCGTTGCGGTGCGCGGGCTTCTCATTGCGGTGACTTCTCTTGTTGTGGAGCACGGGCTCTAGGTGCGCAGGCTTCAGTAGTTGTGGCATGCGGGCTTCAGTAGTTGTGGCACGCGGGCTGAGTAGTTGTGACTCGCCGGCTCTAGAGCTCAGGCTCAGTAGTTGTGGCGCACGGGCTTAGTTGCTCCGTGGCATGTGGGATCTTCCCGGACCGGGGATTGAACCCGTGTCCCCTGCGTTGGCGGGCAGATTCTTAACCACTGCGCCACCAGGGAAGCCCTAGTCACCATTTCTTTTTTTAAAAAAAATTATTATTTATTTTATCTATTTATTTTTGGCTGCATTGGGTCTTTGTTGCTGTGCACGGGCTTTCTCTAGTTGTGGCGAGTGGGGGCTACTCTTCGTTGTGGTGTGCGGGCTTCTCATTGCGGTGGCTTCTCTTGTTGCGGAGCATGGGCTCTAGGCACGCGGGCTTCAGCAGTTTTGGCGTGAGGGCGCAGTAGTTGTGGTGCACGGGCTTAGCTGCTCCGCGGCATGTGGAACCTTCCCGGGCCAGGGATCGAACCTGTGTCCCCTGCATTGGCAGGCGGATTCTTAACCACTGCGCCACCAGGGAAGTCCCTTAGTCACCATTTCTTAAGTAATTAGCATACGATGTGCACTTTCCATGGATTTTCTCGCTGACTCTTCCTGGCAACATGGGGGAGAAAAATGAGAGAAATAAGTCTCCCCATTTTACAGATGGGAGAGTGGAGACTCGGAAAGGATCAGTAAACTGTGCAGGCTCCCGCGGTGAGCGGGTGGAAGGTTCTGATCAGCAGGCCTGGGTGGGCTTGAGGTTCTGCTCCCAGCGAATGCCAGTGCTTCTGGCCCACCAACCACACGTTGAGAATCAAGGATTTAATACAGGGGCCGGTCAACGTTTTCTGTAAAGTGTGGTTTACAGATTGTAAATATTTTTGGCTCTGCAGACCATATGGTCTCTGTCCCAGCTATTCGACTCTGCTGTGTAGCATGAAAACAGCCATAGATAATATGTAAACAACTGGCGTAGCTGTGTTCCAGTACAACTTTATTAACTAAAATAGGTGACCGAATGTGGCCTGTGGGCCATAGTTTGCTGACCCCTGACCTAGTCCCTAGACTAGATGCACAGTCTGCACCTCACAGAGATGGAGGGAGGCCGAAATGAGTTAGGCCCATGACGTGCTGAGGCAGATGCTGCTGGGTGCTGGCCCTGTATCCCTTCTCCCCTCCTTCCTTTCTACCAGAACCAGCATGATGCCAGTTAAAAATACCCGCTGATTAGCCTCTGTTGCAGCTAAGGATGGCTGTGTGGCCCTGCGATGGCTGATGAGATGTGAGGATGAGATATGTTGCTATCGGGAAAGGCTGTTGTTTCCCCTTGTCCCCCTCCTTCTTCTGTTCATCCTGCCTGGAAGACTGATGTGATGGCTGGAGCTGGGCAACCGGGAGGACACTGAAACCATGAGGAAGCAAACCACAGGCTTCAGACAGCAGGGCAGGAAGCTCAAGAAGAGGAAGGTACTTGTGGTGTTTTCTGAGAAGCTACATCAACCTTGGACTTCCTACCTGTACACTTCCAGTATGGGAAAAAAACACACCCTCTTTGGGTCAAGCCATTATGGGCAGGTTTCTGTTAATACAGCCACATGCAATACTACCAGTCCAGTCCTGGATGCACAGTGAGTATTTAATAAGTGATGGATATTCAGTGTTGGTAATGTCAGAAGTGAAATCTTTGACCTCTTGGGCCTCTCGAATGATGGGTAGGGTGGTAAGGTGGCATGTTTTGTCCTGGTATCAATTTTAATGCCTTTTTTCCCCTTTAATTCAGTGAGCAGTTAGGAGGTTGGGTAAAGAAGTGGAAAGAACAACGCCTTTGTATTTTTCATGCTGTCATAATTGTGCCTGTTTCTCTCCTTTCCCCAAAGACACAGTTGACCTCTGTCTGAATCATCCCTGTTCCCCTGGGTACTGGTACCTGCAACTCACCCACCGCATGCTTGTAGAGGCTTGGGGGTGGAGACTTCTTGCCCAATATGATGGTTAATTTTAAGTGTCAACTTGACTGGGCTAAAAGATGCCCAGACAGCTGGTTAAACATTATTTTTGGGTGTTTCTGGAAGAGATTAGTATTTGAGTTGGTCAGCTGAGTAGAGATGATCACCCTCGCCAGTGGGGGTGGGCATCATCCGATCCACTGAGGGTCTGAATAGAGTGAAATATGGTGGAAGTGCCAATTCAGTCTCTCTGCCTGGGCTGGGACATCCATCTCCTGCCCTTGGACATCCTCACTCCTGGTTCTCAGGCCTTCAGACTCGGACTGAATTACACCACCAGGGTTCCTGTTTCTTTAGCTTTCAGAGGGTAGATTGTGGGACTTTTTGACCTCCATCATTGCATGAGCCAATTCCTACAATAAATATCGATAAATATTGGTTCTCTTTCTCTGGAGAACCCTGAATAATACACTCCCATGGCATCATTGTTGTTTGTCCATCCAGCAGTCCCTCTCCACCTGCTTCTTACAACAGCAGAGGAGCTAAACCTCGTACTTATTTTCCCAGCCTCCCTTGCAGCCAGGTGTGGCCATGTGACCCGCTCTGACCAATGGGATGAAAGGGAGGTCCCCTGGGGACTTCTGGGAAAATCTTCAGTCCCAATAAAAAGAGAGAGGGGTAGAGGAGAGGTTCCCATGCCCAATCCCTTCTATCTTTGGCGCAGGTTGTGTGAGGGCATAATACCTGGATCTGTGGCAGCCGTTTGTGACCTTAAGGTAACAAGTCAGAGAAAGAAAAGCCAACCCAATGAGGAGGGCAGAGAAGGGAGATGGAGACAGCCTGAGTCCTTGGTGACTCTGTTGAATTTCTGAGCCAATTCTAAAACCATTTTCCTCCTTACCTGTTGTTCTTTGAGATGATATAATAGCTGTATCATTTCAGACACCAGCCAGGGTTTCCCTACAGCCAAACACATCCCAAACACATCACCTTCTATGCAGTACCTTTTTAAGTTTAGTAAGCAGAGCTCTTCACGGGGTCCCCCATCCCCCAACCTCTTCTTCCTCCCCGTTCCCCACCTCAGTCCATGGCACCACCCTTTACCTGGTAATTTAGGCCAAAAACCTTGACATCATCCTTAGTCTCTCTTTCCCCCATGCCGTACATCCAGTCCATCTGGAAATCCTGCTGATCTGTCTCCAAAAGGAATCCAGAATCCAATCAGTTCAACATTCTTACAAACTTAGTGACTTAAAATAACACACGTTTATTATCTTTTAGTTTCTGTGGGTCAGGAGTCTCTGTTAGCCTAGCTGGGTCCTTTGCGGGACTGCAGTAAAGGTATTGGCCAGGGCTGGGTTCTCATCTGAAGGCTCAACTGTGGAAAGATCTGCTTCCAGGTTTATGTGGTTGTTGACACAGTTCCTTGCTGACCGTTAGCCAAAGACCACCCTCCAACTTTGTTCCCTAATGCTCCAGCCACAGGGACCTCTGGCTGCCTTAAACACATAAACATGTCTTGCTTCAGGGCCTTTGCACTTTCTGTTCCCTTGACCTAGAATGCTTTTCCGCAGGGATGTGAGCAGCTCCCTCCCCACTGCCTTCAGCAGGCTCTGGTCAGACACATGTCCTCCAGGAGGGTTTACCTGACTACTGTAGCACTCTTGTCTCTCTCTGAACCCAGGCTCTGCCTTACCGGGTCTTCTGTCTGACAGCCCCATTAGGATAGAAGCTCAACAAATCAGGAATTGTATTTGTTCCTTGTTGTTCATCCTGTGCCCACCATTCTCAGGAGAGTGCCTGCCGGGCACATAGTTATGCCCCATAAATATTTATGGCATGCAAACAGGCTGAACCTCTAGACGGATGAACCCTTGCTCTTGAAGAAGAGGAAGAAAAGAGTTTTAGGTGCAAGGTAGGAGCAAAGACAGGGAAAAGGTAACCCAGCACACAAGCAGAAACCACTGGCAAATGACATCCACCCCTAATTAGCATCTCCGACCACGTGCCAGGCACTGTCATCAGAGCTCAAGGCAGGTGGACTCTGCCGTTTTAGTGAGGGAGGTGGACAAGAGACCAGGAGCTGCACTGAAGCGAGGTGAGTTAGGCTGTGGCAGAAAAAGTGCAGGGGCCTCTGCATCTCCTCTGTCAAGCAGGTATTTATTGAGCACTGACTGTGCAGGGTTCCGAGTTAGACACAGAAAGTATAAAACAACGGTATCTAGTGTGCCTCTGGGACTTCAGAAAGCAATGGGCACGAGGCGTCCGCTCCTAACATTCGGCCAGCAGTCAGGCAGGGCTGGGATTTGGAGGATGGAGAGGCCACGTGGCAGTGATAATTCGGGTTCCCCAGGGTGTCTGTCTGTCTGCAAAACCCCAGCTCGGCTGGATGCTTGACCAGAAAGGGGATTCTTTGATCAGAGGTGGTGCTGGTATCTGCTGTTTCATTTTCACCCACCTGGTATCCCTTCCCCGCTTTTTCTAGTGACAGCATCCCCTTGTTTTGGAGACACTGCTCCTGCCCCACGGCAGGCATGGGTCTCTGGTGAGGCTTTCAGTGCCTCGATCCCCACCCTGACCCAGAGGCAGTCAGGTGACCCAAGTGAGGAAATCCAGGTGCTCCATTAACTGGTCCACGAGGTGAGCCAAGATCTGGACATCCTCTCCTGGGAGTGGATCCCCCCCACCCGCCTCCAGTGTCACCAGCCTACACTGTACGGTGGCTGAGACCCCCTGCCATGCAAAGAAAGCTTGTCTGTGGTAGGAAGAAATGAACGTTCAGACAGACGCTGAATCAAAAGAGAGAGACAGAGAGAAACTAAGCCACAGAGAAGAAAGCACGGTAAGCCCCAGTACAGCCCAGACAGAGCTCCTTTTTAGCGGCACCACTTGGATTTGGGCTGATACCACTGGGACTTGATAGACCCCCTGACTTACTGTAACAGCTCAGGGAAACTCTGCACTTTAATTAAAGACCGAGGAGGCCCGCAGTGAAGAAACCTGTTTATCTTTCTTGAGCTCATCATTTCTTAAACTTACTTGACCAGAAATTCCTTTTTCCACAGGACACGTGCGGACGTTTTGATGACCAGGGAGAGAGAGATGGCGCATTCCAGGTGATGAGACAGCAGAGGTGTGGAGGTAATATTTGCAACGTAAAAACTCCTCTGGGCGATGGGGCTTTGAGGTAGCTTCTTGACGCCAGAAGTAGGGAATTATCTAAATCCCCGCAAACCTTCCTGCCTCTTGTAGGGTTCACTTCCCGAGTGAAGAGATCTGTGTCCACATGGGACCATTTTTACAAGATGACTTCTCTGAGTCACATTCCGTTGTTTTATCTATAAAAATTCTGCCTCGGAGACAGACCAGCTTTTTAAACACAGGATGGTTTTATCTCCTTGGCCTGTTTATTGCTTAATGCCAAGAAGGCTTTCTGAAGACACAGATGCCTTGAACTAACCTCCGAGCAAGGGGCACTCAGCGTGGTCACACTCAATGGATTTTTTTCTTCCTCTTTCAAAAATGGAAATGAAAGAACCGAAAGTCTGTAAATTAAATTTGCTGGTTATAATGATGCTTTTGAACCACTGTAAATCATCCTTTTGTTTCTCGGGTTCCCACCTCCCAGCCCCAGCAAATTCCCACAAGGCATTTGGGAATCAAAGACTATTACCCCATAAAAACAAAATCAGGGCCATAGTGCCAGAGACATGGAGGGACATGGGAGCCACGGATTACGGTGGGGGTGGGGGTGGCTGGAGGCATCAGCAGCTTCTACCCTTCGCCGGAGCCTAAAGAAAACATGTCAGACTCAGTGTCTAAACAGCAGCTGCAGGAAAAGGTCTGGCTCTGAGGTGACTGCAGTCTTTGTAACCTCTTTGATGTCTGGGAACATCACGCTTCCTGGCTTTGCAACTGCAGATAGCTAACTGGGAACACGGTCTTCAGATGCGGCTGGGCAGGGTCTGGCTGGTGAGGATGCTGAGCTTCAGACCAGGAGAAATGGATGAGCACCCAGCAATGCCAAGTCTGAACTCTGCTTGGGGACAGAGGCCCAGGCTGGTTTGGGCTGAGTTCTCTTGGTTCTAAGAATTAGGCACCCGCTTAAGTCAACCCGGGGAATATGTTGGTATCGTAAAGACACTTGTGTCCGGGGATCCGGGCACAGGGAACCATCAGACCCCAGGAAGAACTGGAGTGAGAAGTTATTTCTGGAGTTAAGCAGGCCAGATGCTCTTGAGATTCACCTCAGGGCCTTTGCACTGGCTGTTGCCGCTACCAGGAGCAACTATTCCCTGATTGTCACATGCTTGACTTCTTCTCAGACATCTCTGCTTTTCAGACAGGTCTCCCCGTCCTGTTTCCCTCAGCCTCTCCCTTGGCTCTGTTTTCCTCTTCGGAACTTCTCACTCACTCATTTCTCGTCTGTCCCCCCCAACTAGAATATAAGAAATTTTGAATGTCTTTCCACAGCTGCTACCTCAGGGCCTGTATAGAGACTGCCACATGGTAGAAACTAAATACATATATGTGAATGAATCATGAATAAATACAATCTCAGGGCTGCCAGGTACAGTCACTCAGCGTGTGCACTGCACAAGTCCAGAGGTCACCACTCTCAGACAAGGATGGGAACGGTGATCCAAGGGAATGTAGTGCACAACCTGTACCTCTGGACATGGAGGCCCTGAGCTCCTTGGCGATGCCGGCTTGCTCACAGCCCATCATGGCTGTGTTCACTTCACTTTCTACCTCCTGACCTGGACTCACTCCCATTTTCTCATGATAAGCCTCATTTTTCTGGAATTTTCTACTTTGAATACTCAAGAGAGTGAATCTGATAAGCCTGGCTAGTGTCTTGCTCTAAGCCATGTCATTGATCACTCTGGCCAGCATGGAATGGTGGCCCTTAGGTGGCCTCCTCTAGCCTAATCATCTCTGGCTAGAGAAGGGACAGGGTTGCCTGTGGTGGGCACTCGGGCCCATGCAGGTACTTCACACAACATCCCAGCCAGGTGGTACTGTTATTAAACCTGTTTTACAGGTGAGGAAATGGGCTCAGAGCCTGATATCGGGCCATCTGAGCTCATGTTTGATTTTATTGCTTTGTGGTAGTGAAACCCTGGGAAAACTCTCTCTGAACCTCAGTTTCCTCATCTGTAAAAAGGACTGATTTCCAAAGTGCTATGATGATTAAATGCGGTCATGCAGATAATGTGCCTGGAAACCTAGACTATTTAGCTATTGTTGATAAGAATGTCTGTAAGTGTGTTTTCCTTCCATCTGACACGGAAGTGCTTTACACTCTTGTCTGCAGTGCTGCTGGGGGCGGCCAGTTTGTACACACTCAGAACATTGTGTAAAAATGGGAAAAGTTGGCTTTCAGGGTTTGTGTCTCCAGGACTCAGTTGTCTGGGGGCACGAGCCCTTGGATGAGAAAAGGAAACCACACTCGAATACTTGAACATGTGGCTTTTCTTATCTGTAGCCACTGTTGAGGTTGTTTTGTCACCTGACCCCCCTTGTGATGCTGGGCTATAAGGTGACATTAAGGACGGTGCCTCGGGGACAGGGTACCAGTGACAATCCCAGCTCCTGATTCTGAGTCAGGCAGTGTTCCTGACAGAAACCAAGAATTGCTCTCAGGGAGTGCATTCATTTACTCAGCAATTATTTGTGAGTGTCAGCTATATACGAGACGCTCTTCTGGGCTCCAGTGAACAAATCAGACCAAAATCTGCACCCACATTCCAGTGGGGGAGAGAAACAATAAACATGTGACTATATAATATTTCTGGTGTTGGTAAGTGTTATAGAGAAAAAGCATCGAGAGGAGGAGAGGAAGGCAGGAGTGGGGAGAGATTGATTCTGGTAGGGTGGGCAGGGAAGGCTTCAATGACATTTGAGCAGAGACTTTTTAAAAATATTTTTTCCATTTCTGTAATTTTATTTTAATTAAATTTAATTAATTTATTTATTTTTTGGTCCGCGTTGGGTCTTCGCCGCTGCGTGCAGGCTTTCTCTAGTTGCGGCGAGTGGGAGCTACTCTTCGTTGTGGTGCGCGGGCTTCTCATTGCGGTGGCTTGTCTTTGTTGCAGAGCATGGGTTCTAGGCCCGCAGGCTTCAGCAGTTGCAGCACGTGGGCTCGGTAGTTGTGGTGCACTGGCTCAGCTTCTCTGTGGCATGTGGGATCCTCCCAGACCAGGGCTCGAACCTGTGTCCCCTGCATTGGCAGGCGGATTCTCAACCACTGTACCACCAGGGAAGTCCCTTGAGCAGAGACTTGAAGGAGGTGAAGGAGGGAGCGGTGTGGATATTGGTAGATGAGCCTTCCAGGCAGATGGTGCAGCAAGTGCAAAGGCCCTGAGGTGGGCATTTTACTACAAGGCAGAACCTAGGACACAACTGACGCTTCTTGCTTTACCCAGAAGAGCCCCTTAATGTAGAATTGGCAGATATAAAATACGAAATGTCCAGTTATGTTTGAATTTCAGATACACAATGACTAAGTTTTAGTATAAGTATGTCCCACACAGTTTGGGACATATTTATATTTTAAAATTAATCATGTGTATCTGAAATTCAAATCTAACTGGGTGACCTATATTTTTATTTGCTAAATCTGGCAACCTTACTCAGCGGTCAGTCATTGTGTGAGCTATGGAAATAAAAGTTGTGGGCTGGCTCTATGGAGAGGTATGGCTGGAAGAAATAAGGGAGTCAGAATCAGGCTGCCTGGGATTTGAATGCTGGCTTTGGCCTTCACTAGCCATGTGGTCTTGGCCAAGGTCTTTGACGTCAGTGCCTCCATATCTACATCTGTGAAACGGGAGACGCGGCATCTAATTTCAGGACCATTCGAAGATTCAAGATAATCTGTAATAGGAATTCCCTGGCGGTCCAGTGGTTAAGACTCGGTGCTTCCACGGCAGGGGGCGCGGGTTCGTTCACTGGTCGGGGAACTAAGATCCAGCATGAAGTGCGGCGTGGCCAAAAAAAAGAGAGAGAATCTGTAATGTGCTCAATTAATGTCATTAATGTAACTCTCATTAGTGTTCGCATCGTGTGATAGATGAGCTGAAATCTGTTAATCTTCCCAAATTATCTTTTTACATGACTAACCTATTTAAAGTGAGGCTGTGCCTGGCCGGGGAGATAATAAAGATAAAACCCAAAGTAGAAGACAGAATAATTAAAAAAAAAAAGGGTGGGGATCAGAAACAGAGTGAGGGAGGGAAGAGAAGGAAGAAGAAACAGGGACGGAGAGAAGCACGGTGCGGTGCAGTGAAGAGCTCCCAGGACCCTGAAGGCCAGGAGCCCCAGTTCGAATCCTAGCTCTGCCCTGACTTGCTGTAGGGTTTTCAGCCCCACAGTTTTCTTCTGGGTCTCAATTTCTCTATCTTCAGGATGAAGGAAATGAACCACACACTGGCAGGACTTTGGTCGTAACTTACTGGAAACTCGGTATACAACGGCTTAAGCTATCAAACATCTTTTTCAATAAACAAAGAAATAAACTTCCAGCATAAGTATGTCCCAAATAACACATAGGACATACTTAAACTAAAAATTATTCCTTGTTTATCTGAAATTCAAATTTAACTGGGCATCCTATATTTTTATTTGCTAAGTATAGCAACCCTAGACCCCTTTCTTGCTCTATTGAACCAGAGAAGCTCTGTTTCTGTTTTCTGTGTTGAGCGTCTGTGAAAAGCTTCTTGACCAAAAGTTTCAGCTGCTGAAAAAAAGAGAAGGTCTGTAAGCTTTAGATCAGCATGATTTCCATGGCCCCTCCCAGTTCCCTGATGCTGTATTCTGCAGGGTTCATAGCTGTGGGCAACAGAAACCATCTGGGGCTAACTGGTGCAGAAAAAGTGCTCAGCAAAGGATCTTGAGAGGCTTACAGGAGGCCCAGAAAGGCCAGAGAACCAGGCTTGGGGGCTCTGCAGCTGGGAAGATGGCCCCCAAATGCTCTGCAGAATAATAGCTTCTGGGGTGGATGCCTCTGATTGGCTGAGACTTGGTCACGTGCCAATGCTCTGTCTGCAAAGCAGGCTGGGACACTGCATGTCAGGGTGTTCAGCTCCTATTTGGGGATGGGGTGGCAGGGTCTGCTTCCCAAGATGGGGAATTCCCAAACATAAGAAAAGGTTCAGGGACTTCCCTGGTGGCGCAGTGGTTAAGAATCCGCCTGCCAATGCAGGGGACACAGGTTCGAGCCCTGGTCCGGGAAGATCCTACATGCCGCGGAGCAACTAAGCCCATGCGCCACAACTACTGAGCCTGAGCTCTAGAGCCCGTGAGCCACAACTACTGAGCCCACGCACCACAACTACTGAAGCCCGCACGCCTAGAGCCCGTGCTCCACAACAAGAGAAGCCCACGCACCGCAACAAAGAGTAGGCCCCGCTCGCGGCAACTAGAGAAAGCCCGTGCGCAGCAAAAAAGACCCAACACAGCCAAAAATAAATAAAAAAATTTTTTTAAAAGGGTTCAGATGTAGCTGGTAGGAGGGAGGTGCTTGGAAGCAACAATGACCAACACTCTCGCTCCTAGAGAAAGAATTCTTGAGTTTTGATGTTTCTGGGTGAATTTTCTGACCTGGGCGGGATAGTGAGTTTATCAGAAAATCAGTTAGAGCAGGAGTGCCAGCGGGGAAGCGGACTCTGGAGAGGGTGAGGGTCTGACTTTGCCTGGAGGCGAGGGAGTGGCAGGTTCTGTCTTTTCCGCCTCTCACTCAGTGAATTAAATGGAGCTGCTTAGAAATGCCCCAGCCTTGGTGGTCCTTTGGCTTGGGGCAAGGGGAAGGCTGGGTTAGTCCTTCAAATCCAGCCGAGCCCTTTATAAGGCCAGAGGCAAACTGGCTTCCTGAATCAGACTGGTAGATGGGTTTTCTTTGGTCTAACAGTTCAAAAACAAATGGAATTAGTTGCCAACAAATGCACATTGAGAGTTTTCACATACAAACCCAAATTTCCAGCTTCTCTTGAAAATTAGGACTATCTGGTAACGTTGGGATGAAATTACCGGACGGCATCACCCATGGTACTGTGGTTTCCAGGTCACCTTGGTTCCCCAGCCCTCCCTGTGGTATCTAGGCCGCGGCTCCCTCGCCACCTGTCAGTATGTCTGTGCTCATGGTCCCCTTTAGAGGAAAGTTAGTCGTAACTTGAGACGTGTGCAGCCTTGCCCCTCAGTGTACAGTCCTCAGGCCAGCAGTATCGGCCCACCCTGGGGATTGGGTCAAAGTGCAGAGTCTCAGGCACCCCCGGGACTGGCCGTGTGGGAATCTGCACTTTGACAGCTCCCCCAGAGGTGTGTGTACAGTCCGGATGGAGAAGTGTTGCTTTAGGATCTAGCAGGGGGGAAGAGATCACGAAAGCACCGCACGGTGAGGAGCCTGGGCTGTGTAGACGGATGTGCCTTTGGATAAGGGTTCTGTCGTAGATGAGCTGTGTGACTTTGGGCAAGGCGCTCTCGGAGTCTCGATCTCCTTCCTGCGGTCTGAGAAGCAGAATAGGCCCCTCTGTGCCGGAGGGGGACACGAGCTAAGGCAGCGCGGGGCTTAGCAGGTGCCTGGCAGAAGGGAAAGCCCTGGACTTGTCAGCAGCTCTTATTCATGTCTGGGAGGGAGGAAAGGGCTCCCTCTAAAGCCGAATTGAGAATCGTTAAGTTCTCAAAACCAAATCAGATTTCCTCCAATCGAGGAAGAAATAACAGCCGTGCTAGTGATAAACAAAACCGCAGCTTCCCACTAACTGTTTGGGAGACCCTGGAAATCCCTCCTTGGGCATCAGCTTTCTCTGGAGGGGTGTGTGTGTGTGTGTGTGTGTGTGTGTGTGTGTGTCTTTGTTGTCTGTGTTTTCCATTTGGAGCGGTGGCTACTGCCACGTGTATTTAAGACTAATAAATAGTATCTTACTCCTCTGTTTAAAAAATTGTGCAGAGAAAGTCCCAGCGTGAGCAAGCATGAGTTTATCTCCAGTGCAATGAGAGATTTGCATGGAAAGCAACATTGAATTATAGGTGTGCTAAAATCATTTCCTCTCTAGGGTACATCTCTTTGCACGCAAGGATTTTAAAGCCTGTGCGAGAGGAGGCTCTCGGCCCCTATTCCCTACTGGGGTCTGAGGCCCAGGTCATCAGGCCTTGGCCAGGTGGGTGGACAGAGGGGGCAGCCCTCAGGCTCCCTTGGCTGTGTAGGGCGCCCCCAGGGAGCCCTCAGGCCTGCTGCGTTTCCTCCAGGGCAGATGGTATAAGAGTTCTGCCCATGAAGATGAGGTCCCTATATCTCCCGCTGAATGTGCGTGTCAGCAGAATTCTTTTCTTCTTTTTATTGCTTTGGAGACATATGCTGACTTGGTCAAAATCGCTTCAGCAAGATGTGACTGATGATGTATGAAATGAAAACTGCTTACCCAGTGCTGGGAGGCCAGCGAGTGAGGGCTGTGGACACTCGGCCGGGGCCGGCCAGACACAATAACCCCCCTCACATTTCCAGGCCATCTTTCATCTGGGAGAAGCTGGCCCTGGGGTGGAGCAGATTGAGGAGATCGGGTTACGGCCCAGGAGTCCAGTGCTGGGTGCCCCGACTTGGGGAACCACAGCTGGGGTCGGGTGGCTGGGGGCTGTCTGCTGGGGAAACGAGATAGGCCCCCGGATGGCATGGGGCGGGGGGTGGGGGCTGGGGGACAATGAAAGGGATGGGAATGCGGGGTCCCCCTTTCATCTCTGATCCCTTCTGCCTCTCTGCCCTGCTGTCTCCTGCTCTCACGCTCTCGCCCCTGCCCTGGATCTCTCCTAGTCAGGATACACTTGCTTTCCTCTGCTTGGCCAAAAAGCAGACCATCATGAAAAGCTGCGTTGTTATTTTTAAGCTTAGGAGGCTTTCCTGTTACCATATTTTCCTTTTCATCCAGATGGTAACTAACATCTATCAAATGCTTTCTCTGTGCCCCAGGCACCTTGCAGAGTCCTGTACATGAGTTGCATTAACTTCTGAATCCTCCCAGCAACCCTAGGAAACGGGCGCTATTTGTCCCCCCATTATACAGATGGGGGAACTGAGGCACAGAGAGGTTAAATCCCTGGTACATGGCTGCAAGTGGCAGGGCTGAGGTGTGAACCCAGGCTGCCAGCTCCCACCCAAGACTTTCTCTAAACAATCTCGAAGGCTTTGCTGGTGGCCTCCGCTCTCAAACCAGCATCTGATGTGCTTTCCAGGTAGATATTCCTGTTTGCATGAGTGCATTCATTCATTCAGCAATCAAGCAGGCATTCAGTGGGGGCCTGGTGCAGTCTGGGGGACTCCTTTAAGGGAGGAAGCAGGGGAAATAAAGAGCCCCCCTACCCCCGGCATGAATCACAGGAAAAATAAGGTTAAATAGGGGGTGGTGGGAGTTCAGAGGGAACCTGGTCTCTTCCGGGTCTCAGATATGGGAAGCATATCGTCTCCATCTCTCAGGGGGAAAAGATGGCATACCAGAGCAAGGGGGGTGGGGCGAGGGCTCCGCGAGATGCCTTAGCCTGGCGCCTGCGCAGTCAGCCCTCAATCCCCTGTGCTCTTTAGGTATTGGCTGTGCTTACTGCTCTTCATTCAACAGGTACTTATTGAGTGCCTGCTGTGTGCCAGGCTCAGGTGAGATGCGCAGAGGGTAAACCATAATCCTTGCTTCAGGGCCTTCCCCTGGCCGAGGGGGAACCGTGCAGATGCCGGCCAATCAGTTGTTTTCAGATGTAGACTGGTAGCACCAATACCTGCGGCCTCCACCCACAGCCTCACTTGCTTGTTAAAATCCCCCCCCCAAGAGATTTGACAGTGGATTAAAAAGCAGAGAAGGCTGCTGCAGAGGAGTAGTATTTCAGACTGGAAGAAAGTAACCTCCTTCATCTCAGCTGGCATTGGAGGTGGCACAGCAGTTGCAGTGGCTCTGCCCCTGGAGGGCCAACCCCGGGGGCACAGGCAGCTCTGGGGAGACAGAGCCTGGTGGCCGTTCCTCGCTCTGCAGGGCCTGTGTTGCACTTGCTGCTCTCCCTGCCTGGGATTCCTCTCCCTGGCAAAGCCGTGTCTTTCTCATCTTTCCAGGACTCAGGTCAGTGGCATCTCCTCCCGGAGCTCCCCTTCGCACCTCCCTCCACCTCTCCCTGTTTATCCACTCCTTCGCTCTGTCACAGGCTGACATGATCTGGGTTGCATATGCTCTGGTGGACACTGGACCAGCCAGGGCCCCTCTGACGGCCTCAGCAGGTCCCTATGTTGCTTCTCCCCCTCCACAGTGCCCGCCCAGGGCTCTCCCCCTCGACCTTCCTGCATGCCCCGCTTGGCCCGGCTGCAGCAGATGAGCGCACTGCATCCTGCCTGAGAGAACCGAAGGCTGAGCATGGCCTCCCCTCCCACCCCTAAACCATATGTATCAGCTTCCCGCTTTGTCTCCCCTGGCCTGAAAGCCAGCTTCGTGGTGGAGGCCTCTGGGCCGGGCCACATAACTCGCAGGGCCCAGTGCAGAATGAGAGCGGGGACCCTTTATTCATGGATCACAAAGAGCTGCAATGCGGCAGTAGCAGAGCATTAAGCCAGGCGTGAGCGTGGGGGCCCGGGCACCTACCGGGTCACAGGCCTGCGAGGCCCACCCTGCGTGACACCCAGGAAGTGCTCAACGAACCTTTGTTGAGGGAAGGCGTCAGTGGAAGAAGGCAGGAGGAGGGGGCTTTCACGGTGCCTTGGTTGACAGGAGGGCAGAGGCCCAGCCCTGGGCCGGGGGGCCCAGGACCTGCTCCACCTCACAGCCTGGAACCTGTGTAACAGGGCCAGGATGTGCTTGGAATGGCTAGGACCCACAGCCTTGCATTCCTCTTCTCCTCACTGGGCCTCTGGCCTCTCCTGTCTCCACCCATGTGGACCCTCAGGCTGCCATCTTGTCCAGAAGCCCCCAGAAGGCTGCATGGCAGAACCACCTATGCTGCAGAAAACTCCAGAAGATCAGGTTCCTCTTTACCAGCCCTGGAGCTTCTGCCTCCCCCAAGTGAGGCTTAGCCAGACCCCTCCCCCCAAAGGACACGCCTGTCCCCAAACTCAGCCCTTCACCTTTCACCCCAAACTCCCTCTGGTCACCCTTCATCTAGCGCACCATCTGGCAACCGCTGGTGTGTGAGTTTGCCTCCTTGGGGCAGGAAGGGGAGGAGGCAAGATTCAACTTGATCATGGTCCTCACTGCCACTCTGAGTCAAGTGTTATTTTGCTCCCAGTTTTACAATGAAACGGAGGCTCTGAAAAGCAGTAGTTTACTCAAGGTCCCACAGCGGGTTCTGAGTTGTCCGGGGCGCCTGTGTGCCATGCCCAGTGTGAGCTCGGCCCCAAGTGGGCAGCTCAGTGTCATTCGTGGGATGAATGAATGAGGGGAGGGAAGAAAGGAGGCCAGGAGCACCTGGTGAGGTCTCAGGCACAGACACTCAGAGGTGAACTGGATGCAAGGCCAGCTGTGCACTCCTCAGGTGTGGCCAGGCAGGGGCTGGTGGAGAAGGTCAGACAGTGACCGGGGGACCTCCCTGGTGGTCCACTGGGTAAGACTCCACGCTCCCAGTGCAGGGGGCCCGGGTTTGATCCCCGATCGGAGAACTAGATTCCGCATCCGCGTGCATACCGCAACTGAGAGTCCGCATGCTGCAACTAAGAGTTCGCATGCCGCAGCTAAGAAGTCCGCACGCCACAACTAAAGATCCCGCATGCTGCAAGTAAGACCCGGCGCAACCAAAATAAATAGATAAATTTAAAAATAAATAAATATTAAAAAAAAAAAAAAAAAAGGCAGTGCCGGGCTGCGATATCGGGTCTCAGGCTGAGGAGTGGTTGGGCCCCAAAGGAAGGGAGGTGGGGAGGAATTCTCCAGCTCACACAATTTCAGTCATTCAACAAATAATGTCTGTGCAGCCACAGTGGCTACCAGGCCCTGGGCTCAAGGACATCTGAGAGAGTCCCACCTCGGCCCCCAGGGAGCTCTGTTTCTAGTGGGAAGGCAAGACAATAAAGAAGGCACGAATAACTCAAACAGTAATTCCAGACGGTGGGAGGAGGAGTTAAAGAAAATAGAACAGGTGTGCTTGGGGATGAGGAGGGGAAGGGACCTTATCTCCGATGGTCTGGGAGGAAGTGGCACCTGGAGGTGGAGGGTTGGCCAGATGGCAGGGGTGGGGAGGGAGACTGGGAGGGGGGAGAGTTCCAGGCAGAAGGACTGGCAAGTGCAAGAACAAGCTGGCAACAAGTTCGGGGAGGGATCCGCGTTTCTGGAGTAAGGGGGTGGGGGTGGCAAAAGGCGAGAGGGGCTCGGGTGCCACCTCCACCAGGAAGCCTTCTCTTATCGCGGCGCTTCCTCCACACTCCCCCAGCTTGTTCTACCGCAGCGCAAATCCCATGGGTCCCGCTCAGGCCTCCTTCCCTGTCCGGACTACGAGTGCGGAGAAAGCAGGGCCGGCTCGGATTCCTCTCTCCGCATCCCCGCGGCGCCCGGCCCGGCGCTGGGCACCCTGTGGGCACTTGGTAAATATTTGCAGAGCGCACTAGAAGGAATGAATGAACCCATTGGGCGCCGCTGGGGGGAGGGCGGGGCCGAGGGCAGGTGGGAGGCCGCCGACGCGGGAGGGGCCCTTGGAAGCCCGTCCTCCTCCTCCCCCTCCTCCTCCTCCTCCCAGGCCCCAGCGCGTACCACTCTGGGGCTCCCGAGGCGGCCTCTCGTGCGATCAAGGGCGCGCAGGGCTGGGAGAGCGACCTGGGGCCCCTCTTCTGGGCGCCGGAGTTCGGAAGAGGGTGGGTCCCCGCCGCCCAAAAGCAAGAGCGCGAGAGGAGCCGGAGGAAGGAGCGCCCGCTCGCCCGCCGCCTCGCTGCCACCCCGGCGCTCGCTCTCCCGGCTCCTAGGTTTGCTGGCTGCTCCTCCCACCCGCGCCCGCCTCTTTGCTCGCGCTCTCGCTCGCTCGAGCCGGTTTCCGAGCCCCGCGGTGCGCCCGGGCGAGTGCGGGGCGAGGGGCCCCGGGGCCAGCGCCGAGCCGGGGGCGGGGGTCCGGGCAGAGCGCAGCCGGCCGGGGAGGGGCCATGTCCGGCGCGGGCGCAGAGGGGCCCGTCTACAGCAAGTGACCGAGCGGCGTGGACGGCCGCCTGCCCCGCTCCGACACCTGGGGCGGCGCGGGCCCCGGTGCCGGGTGCCCGGAGCCCGGGTCGCGCGTAGAGCCGGCGCGATGCACGTGCGCTCGCTGCGCGCCGCGGCGCCCCACAGCTTCGTGGCGCTCTGGGCGCCCCTGTTCCTGCTGCGCTCCGCCCTGGCCGACTTCAGCCTGGACAACGAGGTGCACTCAAGCTTCATCCACCGGCGCCTCCGCAGCCAGGAGCGGCGGGAGATGCAGCGCGAGATCCTCTCCATCTTGGGCTTGCCCCATCGCCCGCGCCCCCACCTCCAGGGCAAGCACAACTCGGCGCCCATGTTCATGCTGGACCTGTACAATGCCATGGCGGTGGAGGAGGGCGGCGGGCCCGACGGCCAGGGCTTCTCCTACCCCTACAAGGCCGTCTTCAGTACCCAAGGCCCCCCTCTGGCCAGCCTGCAAGACAGCCACTTTCTCACCGACGCCGACATGGTCATGAGCTTCGTCAACCTCGGTGAGTGAAGGCGGGAGGGAGGGGTGCGCGTCTTGGCCAGGAGTCGCTTTGGGACAGGGAGGGCGCCGCGTCTTACATCCAGCCCGCCCATCTTTCCACTCCCGGTAGTTTTCAAAACGGCAGTGCCTGGCCGAGGGTCTCCCACCCCTCTGCCTTAGTGGACCCCAAGCTGCGCGCGCGCCCCAGGTAGGGCGAAACGGGCTCATCTGGCCTGTGGGAGTTCGGGGGAAGTAAGGACCGGTCTCAAGCCCTGTCTGGGTTAAGTCGGCGACTGCACCTCTGGGGCGGGAGGCGCCGGGCGGGCCGCGGCTCAGTTCAAAGCGCGGGGCTCGGTCATGTGAGCTGTGCCCGTCCGGCTGGGCCCGCGCTACCTGGATTTAAAGGGCCCTGCTCCGCGAAGCTGACTTCCCGCCCTTTCTGAGCCCCTCTCTGCCCTGCCTGGCCCTGGCATCGCGGGCGTTGCGCTCCCTTCCCCGCCCTGGCAAGCCCTACCTGTCCCCTCGCGGTGCGCCCGCCGTAGCGTGCTGCGCGCCCCGAGCGCCTCGGGGCCCCTTTCCTGACCGCTGGGCGCCCCTCTCGCTCTCAGCTCTCCTGGCTGGAGCTGGGGAAAAAACGTTGCCATTGCGACCTTTCTATTTTAAATATTTAATGATAGGTCCCGGCCCGGCAGAATCCATTTTCAGCGTTTATCACGTGTGGCGCGCAAACCACGGCTTCTGGCTATTGGGTGGCGAGGGATCTCCCAGCAGACGCCGCCGGGGGAGGCTAGGGGAGCCGGCTTCCGACTGGAGCCGCGACGGCCCCGGGGATCGGAGGCTGGCGCTGCGGCGGGGGTGGTGCTCTCGCTCCATCTGTGCACATTCACCAGACTTGCTGAGACTAACCCCCGACTGCGCGCTATAGGGCTCAGGATCAAATATTTGGTTTCTGAGATAACACGCCCCGATAGCGCTGTTTCCCGAGCCGCTTTCATTCTACAAGTGTCACTTGCTGCGAAAATACGAACGAAGTCAAGACAGCAAACTCACGCCCACCGGCGCTGTGTCAACAGGGAAATAATGATCCTGAAGCCCCCCGCGGGGCACCTGGGGCGTGGATGGAAGGCGCCGGGAAGCGCGGATCAACCCTTAATGCTTCCCGCGCCAGATAAGGTCCCTGGAGTTCCCGGGACGCCATTGTCTTGTCCTTAATAATAGCCCAAAATCAAACAGTGAAACGAGTTTCAGCGAGCAAGGGGTGGGAGGTTTAGATGCCGAAATGACTTCAAGAAAGTTTAAATTATACTAGGCAGCCTGTTAGAATGAGACAGCTCCATATGTCCTGATTTAGAACAATCTCCAAGATGTATGGGGTGGAAAAAAGCAAGGTGCAGATCAGTGAGGTTACATCCGTGCTTGTATATCATGCTTTCCCACTGGAGGAAGACGCCCTGGATTGGAAATAGATTTTATGGGGGCAGGGCAGAACTGGGGCTGGGGCCTTAGGGATTTGGGAGCTGGGGCCTGATTTTTCATTGTCTGCAGTTTTGTGTATGATTTTTTTTTTTTTTCAGTGTGTGTTTGTGACCTATACTAGAAGCTAAAGAAAAATCCCAAATACGTACATATAAATAAATCAATTAAAGCAGAGCTCTGTATCCATCCTGAAGCCAGGGGTTAACCAGGGCCCTTTTTCTGGCTGGGGATTTATGGTATCTTCTGTTCTGTTGGATACCTGTGACTCCCAGTGAATGCCAGTAGGTCCCAGTGGCGGCCTTCAGAGCCTGGCTGAGGTCATTAAAAAGGTATTTGTAAGCCCTGGCTTCTGTGGAGGGCTCTGCAAACGCAGTGCAAAAAGCACCCTGCTGCTTACGGACCAACCGCGTGGCCAGACACGGGCCCCTCCCATGCCAGAAAAGGACCAGGTTGCCAACTGGGCAGCTCTGGGAAACTTGGGGCAGGGCTGTTTGCTGCCCCTTGGTAGGGGGGAGCAAGCTGGGACTTGTTTGGGAAGACCACAGCTGGGTGGTTTTCCTCCTCTGGCTGTACACACACCTTTCAACCCGTTAGTCCCATTTCTTTCATCTTGAAAGGACAAAGACCGGCTTGTCTGAGCCTCTTAATCAGTCAGGCTGGCTTTGGGCTTTGTGGGACAGTCCTGACTTTCTCAGGTCTTGCTTTCTGGAGCATCACTCCAAATTAGATGGCAGAGTGGCTTTTAACAGAGTGCACTGACCTTGTTTTCTTTCTTTCTCAGTCCCTAAAACTTTCTCGGTGATTAGTTTGGTGAAGACCTGGACCGCAGTTGGGCAAGACTCTTCCTGTAGATATTTCTAAGGCTGCCCTCTAACTTCTGCTTGGCAGCAGCATGGGACGAAACCGCCTGCCCCTGCCATTTTGTGGGGTTCTGGGATCTTACCCCAGCAGGGGCTGGGTGGGTAGCAGTGGGGTTGGAGGGGGCGTGTAGGAGACCTGCTTGGAAGCTGAGAAGACGCACACGATTTTTCCTTGGATTTGCAGATCATACCGACCTGTAACATACAAAGTTTTCTAAAGATGCGTTTAGTCTCACACTTTACCAAGAGTGAGCAAAACGTCGTTTGTTCATATGCAGCTATTGCTTGTTACCTTGCAGGGGACCTGGGGGAGACCTTGAAGGGAGACTGACTTTCTCCACCGCCCTCTCGTCCCCTCAAAGCCCCCTCCTCCTTCCACCACCCCCTCCTCCCTCACTGCATACCGCCGCTGTCCTGCAGTCTGAAGGCTTTTGCAGAGCTGGTGCGTTTATTCTTCCGTCTGCAGCCAAACTGGTTTTTGTTCCTCTAAGTCGTTCTCCTCAGAATTCAAGCTTTTTGCCAGGCTGAGTGGGATCTAAACTAGAGAGGGAACTAGAGGAGAATTTATGACAAAACCAGGTGCTGAGAGTGAGGACCTCAGACCGCACCTTGTGACAAAGACCAGCCTGTACAATAAAGCCCCTGTAATGCTAGCTGAGCTGCCGGAGGGAGACTTACATCTTCCCAGGCTGGGCCTCTTAAGTTCAATGGCGAGATTTGTAAACTGGTTTGGATTAACAAGCCCCCAACTCCTCTGTGCAGACTTAAGTCTGGAATTCAAAACAGGCTACCCTCTCTTAAACTGTCCCCGGGCAATGGGAGTTCTGCAGACTGAACCCCCAAGATAGCTGCCCTGCCCCCCCGCCCCCTTCTTTCTTTGGAGAAATCCAGCAGCTTCTTTCGGGATCTTCTAAAGAAGCCCCTGGCACTGGGGGTGTGCGATACACATTTATCTCTGGTCCAGGTTCTGAAGGAACCAAATTTGTTTAATCTTTGAAGCTAAATTAAAAAAAGGGGAAGTTGGAAACCTATCCTTATTGGGCTCAGTGTCTAAAAGTGGCTTTTGTTAATGTAGCCGAGGAGTGGGGAGAAGGCCGTTCAGTTTTACTTTTATTTTATACCATCTGGCGATCCTTTTTGTTGACAAGTGTTTGGCATTAAGATCTCTCCTTTTGCCCCTTCAGAACAGGCCCTACCACTGTAGAGTATTAGAAAAAGATTCTGTTACAGTTTAAAAATTTCCTTCAGGGAGTGCTTTGCCGAGGGAGCACAGGCTACAGGCGCTCGCAGCTGTAACCTGGCTTGTGTTAAAATTTGGAAGGGGCTGCCCCGCATTCCAGCACTGGAGTGCCGGCCCTCACTGGTGAGCAGCCAGAGGTTAATATAGATGTCACACAGCCTTCCCTCCTTCTTTCTTTCTTTCTCTCTTTCTGCAGAGTGTCTTCGCCATAGGAGTGCACCAACAGCTGTGTTTTTAGTAACCCTTTCAACATCACTTCTTTTAAACCTCAGTTTCCTGCTTATATAAATCAAAGATCTTCTCCCCCCTCCCCCCAAGGGTCTGTGTGACCCAGATTTGAACTTTGGGGGGTCTTTGTATTTCCCTTCTGGAATCAGAGCAGGTTAAGGCCGAAGCCTGGATGCCAGCTCGCGTGGCCAGTTTTGGTGCTTATTCCAGAGTTGTCACTTGGCTGTGGGGCGGCCCTTGAAGGGGTAAGGGAGGAGGCCTAGGGAAGCGAAGTGCGGGGAGGGGGGGTGCTTCTCTGAACGCACAGAGAGAGGAAACAGCTTCTGAGATGCAGCTCCTGCGAGCTTCGGGGTCGGGGCCTTCCGTAGCTTCGTAGCCTGTCAAGCCTCTGCCGAGATAAACACAGCTGGCCCGCGAACCCTTGACCACCAGCGTGCCTGCGAAGTGAGCGAATATCACATGTCCACGGAGCTCGGAGACGATGATGGCTTCATTCCAGAGAGAGCCTCGTCTAAGTTGATTGATCACCCCTATCGCTTTAATATCTTTCTTTTTTTCCCTATTGGGTAAGGTCATATTTGGCCCATTGCAAGAATCAGAGTGTCCTAACACTCCCCCAGTCTCCACCCTTCCCCAGCCTGCGCATCCATTTCACCAGCTGACTATTTTGAATGGAGAGCCCTTTGCACCAAGTGGCTGGCCACGTTCATTCTTTGGCGATCACTCTTCAGACCTAGCTGGGGGCTGTCGGCACGGCTGCTTTTTGGCCGGCCTCTGCTTTAATGCACTCTGGCAGTGTCACCGGGGTTAGGGCGCAGGCAGGGATGTGTGGGACCTGTCACGTTATTGTCAGAAGGAATGCACGGATTAGCCCGTAAAACGTGGCGGTGGGAGAGCGCTGCAGCTGTGTACACTTATTATAAAAGATTTAAGTCCCACTGGTAAAATCAATACGTTGAATTGCATGACCCTCTGCTTTTAATTAGTTTAAGTCAAATGCGCCGGTGCCATTTTGCCTCCTCTCGCCTTCGTGGGGTGAGGAAATACCAATATTTACACAGAAACTGTTAATTTGTGGTAAAAATGATAACACATTTAGCTTTGCACACCCAAAGTGCTCCGACCTGATGGATCCCGGATCAATGTGGAGCCGTGGGGTGATGTCACCTGGGCGAGGGAGCAGGGCGGCCACATCAGTGACGTTTGTCGCCTGGACCCAGGATGGGGTCGCAGGTGCCCGTACCGGTGGGTGCGGTGCGTGAAGAGGCTGGTCTTTCAAGAAACCAGCCGACTCTGTCTTTGCGAGCCAGATATGTTGCGATTCACCCCCATGATGTCAAATCTTTTAAGCATCCTTACAAAATTGTGAAGCGAAGCGGCAGTTGCCTTTTTGGTTGTTTGGCGTCTGTTCTCCCAGCATGCTGGGCCCTTTGTACTGGGCAGCTCAAGGCACAGTGCTTTATTTATTCCAGAGACTCAGATGCTTTTCTTTCCAATTCCTGAAACAGTTTATAGAGGAAGGGGGGTGCTTTCACTGCAAATGATCCCGTGTACAACCACAGCTATTATGTGAACCGTTCGGTACTAGCTGTGTGTTCAGCTGCACTTGAAATCTGGGTTTTGCAGCAAATGGCATTTGACAAATAATATTTGACAAAAAAATGTGACTTGGTATTTCTTAATATGGAACAGATATTTCCCAGTTAACCTTCCGCGGGGAAAAATTGCTCTAACCCGATGTGAAATGGCAGTGCCGATGAATACCAGGGCCGCCGCTGTGTGATTCCCCCGCTCTCCAAGGTGGAGTGTTTGTGATTTGGGGGCATATTAGCAGTGCATGAAGCTTGACACTCACTTATGTGAAACTCAGAGTAGCATGTGCGATGCCGTCCTTTCAACATTTGTGTCGGGAGGCATTGCTGGGAGCCGAGAAAAGCCTTCGCTGATCCGCGTGGAGTGGATTGAATTAATGACAACTCCAAAAGCACCAGTTTTAGGGTAAATTGCTTTATTGTTTCGGAGCCAGGGTGCTTATAATCCGGTTCCTGTACAAACATGTTTAACGTGTGTTAATGCATTTGCAAACCAGGGCCTCTCAGCACAACCCTGCTTTTCATTAATTGATGTCGGTAGCATGGTACAGTATTTCAAAGAGCTGGCCAAGTATAAACTGTGTTTCCAATTTCCTTCCTTTCCTGTGTTTGGAATGCCAATGTTAATTTGTTCCCATGCAGGAGCAGGGGCTGCCAACTGCGGCTTTCTATAAAGGGCTTCACGGTGAAGGCTTCCAGCCCTCGCTGATGCTTGGGGCTGCCTGGCCAAGTTTCCTGACACTTTGCAGCTAATTCTGGGTGATATATGGAGTGGGGGGTTGGGGGGCTTCACTGCCGTGTAACGGAAGTTCTCGGTGACAGCAGAGGGTGTGACTTGGCAAGAGAGAACAGAATGGCATCCACACTGATTCTCTTTAGACCCAGCTTCAACCCATGTGTCTGTTTCCACTATGGTTGCCTATTAGCTGTGTGACCTTGAGCGTGTTACTTAACGTCTCTGAGTTTGTTTCTTCGTTTTAGAAACCTGGTTAAGAATCCCCTCCTCCACAGACCCTCACGAAGACAGAATCATATCTCTGGTGGGTAGAGTCGGGCACCAAGTAGGTGCATAATAAATGGTAAACCTTGTTTGTATTTTGGTGGCCAGATCACTATTCACTTTGGTATAATAGTCCAAATTTCCATTTTTAAGTACTTGATCTTAAAGTACCAAGATTAAGCCACCCATGTCGTTTTAGAGATGTGAAGAAAATGGCCCCAAAGATGTATATCTTTGTATATATGAGTATCCCCCACCAACCCCCGACACATGCATTTTCCTCCTCCTCAGAGATCAGTGAAATTTGAGCACACCAAACTTACTTGAGGATAAGTAGAGTCTAATGCTGACTTTCCCTCGATTTTAAGCATCTATGGCTATTTAAAAGCTTTCCTACTAGGGAACCTAAAACTTGTATGAGGGGTGTACAGGAACTCTCTACCATCCCTGCAACTTTTCTCTGAATCGAAAATTATTCCAAAATAAAAACTTTTCATTTCAAAAACTCGCCTTACCGACATATTTCTTCCCACCCCTTCCTGGAAGGTGGTCAAAGTACAAATTGTCTTTTCCTTCAAGGGAGTGACAAGCCCAAAGCATTCATTAACAGACCAGCACAACTTCCCCACTTTTTATGGGAGCAGGTGTAAGACTGCCCCCGCCCCCGCTCTCCCAGCTGGGGTTGAGATAACAAAGTTCCAAGTGGATTCAGTGCCTTTAGAAGCCTCTGGAGACCAGAGGACGGTGAAGGTCTCCGGGGCCTGAGTCTCGGGGTGGGCTTTCTCACACAAGGTTTCCCATAAATTCTCTTCAGCTCTTTCTGTACCGTTAGAAAACTCTGACTTAGCCAGTATTAAGGTTCCCACATCTCTGAGGTCCCGTGTTCTTCTTTCACGTCTTTATCTCCCCAGAGCAGCTTTCAAGTTCCAGCCTTTTGTTGTCTGGCTTACTTAAATTTGGCTGTGAATAAAAACTTGCGCTGTTTCCAAAGCTGTGTACTTGCACGTTTTTAAACACTGCAGTTAGGCCTGTACCGCCTTGTGATGCCAGCCTCTCTCTCGCCGTCAGGTAGTTTGAAGAGAAAAAAAAAGAATCCAAGCCGTTAGCATGACCGTCCACCTAGAATGGCCCGGGTGCTCGTCTGCTCAGCAATGTAGCAGTGCACTCACAGGCAGGAGGGTTATTCTGTGGTTTCGATGGCTTGTGTTTTGGCTTCTGATAAGGGACTGCTTCTTGATTATTTTCTCAGACATTCTCCCCGTCCCGCTCTAGCACTGCCTTGCAGACTTCTCATGGCACAGAAGGTACTCAGACATGGGCAGCTTGAGTGCGTGTGGAAAGGGGTGAGGATGTTACACGGCAGCGTCTTCAAGTGTTTTTTGATCTTGCATCCCCGCTGGGAAATCTTGGAGTACACGCCCTAGACGGAAAGAGATCGTATAAAACAGAGGATTAAGTAGGAGGCACTAAAGATAAAAAAATACAAAATTCTCATGTTCGTCAATACCCATTTTAACTCATGCATCGTCAGTAATTGATGCAAAGGTTACAGGTTCAATTCCTTAGCAAGACAAATGTCATTTTGCTATGCCTAAGATTTTCAGCGTGGTGGAATTTGATCTTTCGCAGCTCATGGTTCAACAGCTTGGGGTCAGCGAGCTAAAGGTCTGCTCCTAAATTTTGATTATTTTCGTCCTTCATCTAGTCAGCATCAAGAGTTCACAAAGAACCCCACAATCTCGGCAGCTGGAAACCACAGAGCTTTGTTGTTCTTTTGTTATGGCTGCATCGTGGGTTGGCAGGGGGCTCTGCACATTTGGCCGGGCAGGAGGGTGTTCAGACCTCCAGGCCGATGGAGCTGCCGCCCTCTTGAATGTCACCCGTTATGGTCGCAAAGGGAAAGACAAGCGTGGCTTGTGCACGGGCTTTTTTCATCTTTCCGGCAGGAAGCTACACGGGCGCTTCTGCCTGCATTTCATTGGTCACAGCCTGTCACATGGTCAGACCTGACCCCAGGTGGCAGGAGATGACAGTCCCACCCCAAGCTCGGAAAGGGGAGCATTAGAAAGAGCCTGGGAAGGGGCACTCGTGACGACCACCCTGTCGTAGGCGAAGGCTCTCTCACGGGGTAAAACGATGGAAATAGAACAGGTGACTTGTTGGTTGCGTTACTGAAAACAAGGTCTGTGTTTTTCAGTCTCATCCATCAGTTATGCAGAGATGTTCGTTGAAGCTCAGCTAGTAAATTCCCACCTTCCCTGACGTCCATCAGTTCTTGAAATGTACTTAGCTGCGATCATAATATTTCCCGCCCCATGTCCCAGTGGATCCCTCCTGCCTCCCCTAAGTGCTTGCACCCCGTTTTGGAGACCAGTGTTTCTAGAATCTTCCTGATCACTGAGGCATTCACGTGGTTCAACAAGAATAACCACTTCTCTCCATTCCCACTTGTAAAATGACTCGCCTCTTTAGGACTTGTCTTTCAGCAAAAGCACGCTTCAGCTGCACTCGGGTTCACTACCCAGAGAATTAAGGAGCCCGACTCTGGTCCCAGCTCAAGAGGCTCTTGCCCTAGCCGGTGTTTGCCCGGGCTGTGCAGGTGACTGTCTTGTCATGAAGTCTTGCTTTTTCTTCCTGGGCTTCAGAGGCACTTCCTCGTCCAGGCAGGATCTTGCAAGGCTGAACCTAGAAACTGAATTCAGAGACTCCTTCATTATCTAAATGCATCGCTGAAGTAAATCATAGTGATAACGTGGGAGGGTTGTGATCTTTCTGTAGCACTAATGGATTTATAACAGCCTCCCTTATCAGGCTCCTTATTTAATTCTCTCAGGCTCTGCAAAGCAAGTCGTATCATTCCCATTTTAAGGAGGAAGAGACTGAAGGGCCCCGAACTTGCAGAGCTAGGAAGTGGTGGGGTTGGCATCTGAAACCAGCTCTTGCTGAATGTAAACGCATTCACTCTTCCTCCTGGCCCCGTGGAGGTGTGTGAATGGGGGAGACGGGGCACGAGGGCAGTGGTGATGAGACCACCAGAACAGCCTCCAAGCCCTTGACCTTGACTTTGTGGTTCTGTGCTCTGAAGAGGAAGAGAAAGATAAGCAGCTCACGCCTTCCCCTTCATTATCCATCCTGCTTGTGGAAACTCCCCTCTGCTCTGTCTCTATGGCTTAAGAATTATCGACAGGGCAAAGGGCCCCGAGTGCCCATGTACTGGGGCTCCTGCATGCACCCCACACCCACTTGATGGGAAAATTCCAGTGGCAGCTAGGGACTGGTATTTTAATAGCGATACCTCAAGACGCTGTATTGAAAAGATCATGGAGGTGGTTTTTACCGTATGTACTGGAATAAATATTGGATATTGTTTGTAATAGCATCAAGTCACCACCAGCCTAAATGTCCATGAGCAGGGGATCGGAGAAATAAATTTGTAGTAAATTTATTTATAAATGTGTAATAAACCAGAAGGGAATGCAAGAATTTCTTTTTTATGCATCAACTTAGACTCAAACAGAATGTCAAGAGGGAGAAAGCCAGTTGTAGCAGGATGTTTAGGGTGTAAGCGTTTGTCGTTGTGTCAAAACAGACACACACAAGAGCACCGGATAATACTGTGTATCGTTTGTGGGCTCATATATGTGTGGTAACACTATGGAAACACGGCGGTACGACTCACACCAACCGCCTTTGGGGAGGCAGGCAAGGGATGGGCTTGGGGAGAAATTTTAAATAAATTCCAACTGTTCTGGTCAAGTTTCCTTTATTTTAATAGTAAGAAACCATTCGGAAGTGCAGTGTGGTATCCTGGACTGGATCTTGGAACGGAACAAGGGCAATAGTGGAAAAACTGGTGCAATCTGAAAAAAATCAGGAGTCTGGTTAATAGTAACCCATCGATATTAAATTCTTATTTTTGACAAGTGTCCCACGGTTATGGAAGATGTGAACCTTGGGGGAAGCTGGGTGAGGGTCCACGGGAACTTTATACTGTCTTTGCAACTTTTCTATAAAGTTATTCTAAAATTAAAAGTTTATGGGAAAAACAGGAAGCAACCGTGATATTAACTCCTGCAAATTCTTAGTTGTGGGTACCTGGATATTAGTTACATTTTCCTCTGCATTCTTCTTTGTGATTACATTTTTCCAAGCGCCAATGGATCAGAAATCTCTCCTACTGGAGACAAGAGCGTCTTGGCCGGAAGCTCAGCCCTGAGGTGGCTCTTGGTGGTGTGGCCCCAGGGAGCCCGTCTTAGAGGGTATTCAGGGTATCACGCCCCAAAGGCCAATAACTCATCAATCCACAGACCCATTAACATGACGGGGCCTCAGCCAGCAAACGAAAACCCCACGTGGCAGTGCCCCGAGACCTTTAAAACTCTCCCTGCCTCGGTTCACGAGATACCCCGTGTAAGGCAGTCCTCCGTTTATAAGCAAGAAAGAGAGGGTAGGGGGTCGTTTTAGGTCTTTCAGTTTTCCTCTTGGTCCTGAACTTTGTGAAATGTCCCCCCACCCTCTTCCCCCTTCTCAGGTTCCATTTTCTGACTCACTTGACCTAACATTTGTTGAGGGAGAAGCCCTTAAAAATGACAGTGGGGCCTCAGAACCTTCCAGGGCTAGTAAACGTTTATAGGGTGGAGGCACTCGTTGGTCATTTCCTTTAGGAGGAAACAGTAAATGAAGCCACTTGCCTTATACCTGCTCAAACCCGGATCTCCTAATTGTCTTAATATACTGGGGGCGGAGGGGGGGGGGGAGGAGGGGGCGGGGGGATGGGAGAGGAGATCCAGAAATCTCTGGGTCTCATGTGCCTCAAACACCCTAGGAACTTGGAAGTGGCCTTTTCAGGTAGGTGTGGAGCAGGGTTTCCCACCCGCAGCACCGTTGACATTCTCAGCCCGACTCTTCTCTGCTGGGGGGCATCCTGTGCGCCGTAGAACGTTGAGGGGCGTCCCTGAGCTCCACGCATGCGCGGCCAGGAGTGGCCTCCAGTTTGACCACCACGGTGTCTCCAGACATAGCCAGACGTGCCCCGAGGGGCAAAGGAGCCCCCGGTGGAGAACCACTGGCTTAGGGTAACTTTCCTCCAACTTGGAAACTGACTTGGGAGCCTTTGCTTCAAACCCATTGGCCCATGGCCGTGAGCGCGGAAAGCGGCATTTTCGGATGGATGGATCGTTTTCCGGCTGAAAGGAAGACACAGCGCAATCAAAACGTGAGCCCTCTCTTGGGGACCCAGCTCTGCCTGGATTTGAAACAGCCTGGAGATGAAAAGGAGGTCAAATCTCTCAAGAGCAGGCATCGTCTCCCGGGAACCAAAATATTTTTACAGCACCTTTTGCCCGATGATACTAAAAACTTATTAAACACACACTTAGAACTGGTCTCTCTTTATCTCCCTCCGCCAGCTCCTCAGGAGGAAATAGGGCAAACCTCTCTCTTACCTTGTTCCCCTCCAGCAGGTAACTTGCTGGGGGGAGGGGCGGTGAGCAAGGAAGCTGCATTTTCCATTTCTCACTGCAGCTCAGAGCTACAATAAATAACGCAGGGAGACCCGCTGATTTTTGTGCAGACTGTGAGCCAGAATGGCTTTTACATTTTTCGAAAAGGGTGATAAAAGAAGACTATTCCATGATGTGAAAATGAGATGAAATTCAGACTCCAGCGTCTATAACGCTTTATCGGAACTCGTTTTGTTTGCGTCTTGTCTGTGGCTGCTTTCATGCTCCATCCACAGAGTTGAGTGGTTGCAACAGAGACGGTGCGGTCTCCAAAGCCTAGAATATTTATTATCTGGTCTGCTAGAGAAGTTTGCTGACTCCTGCTTTAGACTGCCCATACCCTCTACCTGGGGAAGGGTAAATAGGAAAAAAGTCTGAGTTTTATCTGACCCCTCTGTCCTCTGCAGACGTCCAGTGACACGTAGACAACCCTGTCTCTTCCTGGATGTCGGAGGGCCTTCTCTGAGTTTGAACAAACTCTTAGTTAAACAGATGGCTCTTCTGAAGACTTCCTGGCATCTTTCACGTGGGTCGTGCATCACACATTCCCACCAAAGTGATCAGGTAGACTGCACAGCTTTTCCTACATTCTCTTCATCTCAGCAGCCCCGTCCCATGTTCTTTTTTTTTTTTTTTTTTTTTTTGGCGGTACGCGGGCCTCTCACCGTTGTGGCCTCTCCCGTTGCGGAACACAGGCTCCGGACGCACAGGCCCAGCGGCCATGGCTCACGGGCCCAGCCG
>NC_041227.1:5359421-5456371 GCF_002837175.3 Physeter macrocephalus
GCGGCATGTGGGACCTTCCCGGACCGGGGCACGAACCCGTGTCCCCTGCATCGGCAGGGGGACTCTCAACCACTGCGCCACCAGGGAAGCCCCCATGTTGTCTTTTTAAAAAAATTGTCCTAAAACGTCTCAGGTGGGTCGTTAAGACTGGCTCTGGGGTCGGGCCTGAGTCTAAATCCCACCTCTGCTACTTGTTAGGTCTGTGACCTTGGGCAGGTTATGAAACTCTGGGTCCCCATATCCTCCTCTGGATTCGTGTTGGCGCCTGCCACCTGGGCTGCTGTGAGGATCCGTCCCCTCCGCGGTGGCGGGAGGAGAGCGGAGCATGGTGCCCACGTGGCAGCTGGTGCTCCATACGTAACGTTAGTGGCCGGCAGCAATGCTGTCACTTGCCTGGCCAACAGTCGGACCACTCTGGGGGTGGCCTGCCTGTGCAGGTCCTCCGTGCAGCTCCCCCTGGCGTGTGGGGCAGAGTGCGATGCACCGCCTGGCACCTTCTGGGGATGCGAGCCGCGTGGGCACGTGTCCCGCCAACTGAGCGCTGTGGGATTTGGGTCGGGGTGGTCCTCCCTTAGCCGGGATGCCCCGTGATGAAGCTGGAAGCTGGCCTCTGTTGACTGGGCACGAGGCAAACCAGAAGCTGGTTTTGTTATTATGAGTCCTTTTATACTAGAAAGTTACCTCTTGCTGATTATAATCTGTGTTTATCCATGCAGAGGTTTAAGGAAACACCAGATCATCAGGACTAGCCCTCCGTATGTCCGCCAGCTTAGGGTACAGACAGCGCCTCAGATTTAGACACTTGTCTATGGGCTGGCCTACTCTTTTTTTTTTTTTTTTTTTTTTGCGGTACACGGGCCTCTCACTGTTGCGGCCTCTTCCATTGCGGAGCACAGGCTCCGGACGCACAGGCCCAGCGGCCACGGCTCACGGGCCCAGCCGCTCCGCGGCATGTGGGATCTTCCCGGACCGGGGCACGAATCTGCGTTCCCTGCATCGGCCGGCGGATTCTCAACCACTGCGCCACCAGGGAAGCCCCTGGCCTACTCTTTAAAAAAATGAATAATAAAAATTTCACAGTAAAATTTTACCCTTTTCTCTCTCTTTTTTTTTTTTTTTCCTGAACTCTGTTTATGTCAGACTTAGTAGCATTTCCTGTGCCCAACATTTTTTGATATGGGCAACTGACCTCCACCTGAAGTGAGGACCCACCCATGCCGGTCATTCTTCAAATAGCACGATTTCCACATTTATTCTTATGTGTGAGGAAACTGGGACTCAGGGGTGACAAGTCATTTGCCCAGCTCTGGGGACAGCAGGTCTGTCTGGCTTTGAGTCCCAGGTCACTGGTGTGTGACCTCATGCAGGTGACTGAAGACATTCAAATGCTCTGGGACCCAGCTTCTGTCTTAGTCAGCTTGGGCTCCCATAACGAAATACCATCTCCTGAGTAGCTGAAACATCAGACGTTTATTTCTCGTAGTTTTGGAGGCTGGAAGTCCGAGATCAAGGTGTGTGCATGGCTGGGTTCTGTTCTCTCTGGCTTGCAGACAGCTGCCCTCTTGCTGTGTCCTCACATGATGGGGAGAGGGCTCAAGTCTCTTCCTCTTTTTATAAGGGCAATAATCCCATCCCTTCATGACCTCATCTACACCTGATCACCTCCCAAAGACCCCACCTCCTAATACCATCCTGTTGGAGGTTAGGGTTCAACACATGAATTTGGGGGACCCAATTTAGTTCATAGCAGTTCCCCCCTCATATGGTGTGGCTTAGGGCCCAGGGCAGCTGGGATTAAATGGGATGATGGCAGCCATCTCTCAGTAAACAGGGGCTGCTCCTGGAACTGCCTCTGGAGCCCAGTCTGCTGCAGAATCTCTTTTAGGTCCTTCTGTAAACATGGCTATGGCCTGATGTCCTGATTCGTCCTCACTGGGGACGCCTCTAAGTTCCTCTCCAGGTCCAACTTGGGTCCTCACATTTAAGACCCTGCAGTTTCCTAAGTAGCTTCACGTTTGAAAAATCGTATTTATATTATTTATTCAACTCCCATTATAGATTTTGACGAGGCCTGGACATTTTAAGAACACTGTGATGCTGCATTTGCGCCTTTGTGGGGGCAGTGGGTCAGACAGAAATTGGGCAGAGTGAAAATTACCCTTGGAATCCCTTAGGAAGCTGCCATGTTGGAGATACACACACTCTGTATAAGTCCCTGCTGCTGGTTTTTCTTCCAGCATTGGGGTAGTTTGCCACTTCTTCCATGGCCCATGAGATGAAACAGCTGGCTTAAGTTTAGTGCCATATTATACCAAAATACCTTTAAAAAAAAATTATTTATTTATTTATTTATTTTTTGGCTGCATCGAGTCTTGGTTGCAGCACACGGGATCTTTCGCTGGGGCTCGCGGGCTTCTCTCTAGTTGTGGCTCGCGGGCTTAGTTGCCCCGCGGCATGCGGGCTCTTAGTTCCCCGACCAGGGATCGAACCTGCGTCCCCTGTAGTGGAGGCGGATTCTTAACCCCTGGACTGCCAGGGAAGTCCCCGAAAATACCTATTTTTAAACACTAGCACCACTCTCATGAACAGGAAGTGCTGTAAGATATATACCTCCCAAAGCCTGCTCCTTGTTTCTGTGGAGAGGAATGATGTCTCATTTAGGACTTGTTCTAAGTCACAGTATACCTGCCTAACAGCGGCTTCAGCATTAAAAACATGTCAATATCTCCCATAACAGCAAGTCTTCTGCAAAGTGATTCCAAGTTTGGAGTAGCAGCTCAGTAATATCATCCAGGTATCCATGAGCTTTCCCCCTTGCCTTCACCATCCTCAAATGCCTTATGTCTGTTACCTCACGGTTACAGGATGGCTGCTACAGCCCCAGATATCACATCTTCATATAATCTCACGTTCAAGGCAAGAGAAAGGGAAAGGGTCCAAAGAGCTCTCCTTGCTTATCTGTCTCCTGGCTTCCTAGACATTCCCTAGAAGACTTCTCTGTAAGTCCCCTGGCCCAAACTGGATCACAAGGCCAGATCTTGCTACAAGGAAGGATGGAAAGGAATGAAACTGGCTTCTGGCCCACACAGCAGGAGGGGAAGCGTGGGGAAGGAAAGTGCATTGGAAGTGTTCGTTATGTAGCCACATTCAAATAATCTAAGTTGTTTCTCTCACCCTCTTTGTCTTTGCACATGTGATTTGACTCGACTCTTCACTATGCCCAGATAAATGGGGACCCTAAGCTAGTTTCCAGACTGGTTCACAGGGCCAGATCTTGCTACAAGAAAGGATGGAAAGGAATGAAACTGGCTTCTGGCCCACACAGCAGGAGGGAAAGCGTGGGGAAGGAAAGTTCATTGGAAGTGTTCGTTATGTAGCCACATTCAAATAATCTAAGTTGTTTCTCTCTCCCTCTTTGTCGTCGTTGCCTGTGTGGTGTATAGGTGGATTTACAGAAGTTATTTGCACATGGGATTTGACTCGACTCTTCACTATGCCCAGATAAATGGGGACCCTAAGCTAGTTTCCAAAGTCTCCAAATAATAGCGTGCCGCAGTGAATATATGCAGAAGTTGGGTTGCATGTTGGCATTAATTCAACCAGACCCTCTGCAGCCCATGGAGAGACTTCAGTTTCTCTTTAAACTCGAAACTGTGAGTAGGTATACCTCTCGCCCTGACTTTGAAGACTGCGTGGGATTCTGGCCAACAGCCAGTTGCCTGCTGAAAACTATTTTTATTTTATCACCATCTCCTTAGACAAGTGGCAAAACTTCTTGAAAATGATCTGAAAAGGTCAGAATCATTGTCCCATGGAAGAAGACAGAGGCCAGGTGGGGCTTGGTCTGAGTTCTGCTTGTGGGACAGGTGGCTCCTGTTTCCCTCTGGGTAGAGGATGAACAGATCAAGATACTCAAGGCATGTTAAGAATCTGTGTCATTGTTGGTGAGCCGAGGGTGGAGAGCTACTTGGACGGAAGCCCTGCTATCCTGGTAGAACCTTGTTTGTATTCTGAAAGCCTGTAAGAACTTTTTCCAGCAAGTGGGTTCTGGGCACATGGGTTACTTCTGCTTGTTTCCAAGAGAGACCAATGTGAGAGGGTCTGGGTGTATCCCTAGGCCCACTGGTTGGAAGAGATGATCAGTGGAAAAGGAGGTAGAAGGTGTTTTCAGGTGTTGTTTCTGTGCAGTGTGGGTTTGGTGTGAACAAAATTATATGTAACAGAATTTTTTGGTTGCAGGCAAGAAAATATATTCAGACTAGTTTAAGGAGAATAAATAGGAAATCGATGCATCCCCAAGACCTGGGAAAGGACATAACAGCAACTAGAATGTCCTTAGAGAGTCCAGGGGTTATTCTCTCCATGTCCCTCACTGAACAGCTTCCCTCTGACCTCTGCCCCACTGGATTCCTCTGCTACCCTGCCTATTGGGAGAAAGATGGCCACCCATAGCAACTTGTAGTCACAGCTCTCTGGCTAGCCACATACTTGCCTTACCAGCTTCCCTAGCAGGATGGAATGGACAGGGGATGGTGTTCTAACCAGTGAGGTACCAGAGGAAATCTGCTGGGAGTAGAAAGGGGTGGGAGATGGTTCTGAAAAATATTTTGCTTCCTGATGAGTGACAGATGAACAAACAGAACAGTCTATCCTTTTCTCCCTTTTCTTACCTTGAATGTGGTTCTGTGAAGATGTGATGTTTGGAGCCATGGCAGCCATCTTGTGACCATTAGGCAACAAGCTTAAGGACTGAACATCAATGTGCAGGCGATGGCAGAGCAAAAAGACAGAAGAAACTTGAGTTCTTGATGACTTGGTTGAGCTACTGCACCCAAATAAAATTCCTCGGGAGGGACTCTTAGCTTGAATTACATGTTCACTCATGAATCGGCTGGGTCTAGAAGGTAGATCATGCTACATAAATAAGGTTTCTTCTGAGAGTCAGCCTTTGGCCCCTTGTGGCTGGGTTGGGGAGTTGGGGGTGTGTATACGATCTAATTATTGCTAAGTTAGCCATAAAAATAATAATAATCTTTGTAGCTAACATTTGTGAAGGGCTTACTATGTGCTAAGTACCCTTTATCCTCTTTATCTATATTACTAATTTAATTCTCATAACAGCTGTTTCAGGTGGGAGCTATTACTATCCTCCTTATTTTAGAGATGGGAAAACTGACCACAGAGAAGTAAGTAGCTGGCCCAGAAAGTGTACTTGAATTTGGAGGTCCAGTTACTGAGCCCTCCCTCTTAAACTTGATCCCGAGCTGCTCCTCAGGCTTGAAGGATGGGTTTGGAGCAGGTGAATAAACAGCCTTGCTAACGGGAGGGTCATAGGTCAGGGCAGTAGGATGCCACATACACGTTTCCCAATTAGGTGCTTTAGGCATAATATCCCATTTCTTTGATTATTGATGCTTCTGAAACCAAGGTGTCTTAAAATTGATAAAGGTGTTAGTATCTTTTCCCCGAACAGCTGGTATGAAATTGTACCTCTTACCATAGGGGGACTAAGGTGACAGATACTTCTTGAGTACAACTGGAGATGGATAAAGCCAGCCAATACATATTGCTAATAAAACTGTTTATTGAAGTTTAACTTGTGTACAGAACAGTGCCCGAATCTAGAACAGTTAGGAATTTCCACAAAGTGAACACACCCAGGTACCAGTGCCCAGATCAAGAAACAGAACGTGACCAGCTGCCAGAAGCCCCCTCACAGCCTCACCCAAGGGCGACTGCCATCCTGTCTTCTAACGCCATAGGCTAGTGTTGCCTGTTTTAAAACTGTATCCATTTAATTGTACAAGTGTTCCCTTAAATCACTACCAACCATTTCCAATTATTTGGAAAGATGACCCCACTTAGACCTGTTTCACGTAAACCAGGGGAGACTCACTTTGCAAATCTATTTGCCGCTCGGCCGGTTACATTCAACAGAGAATCCAAACTGTAATTGCAGAACCATTGTTTGGTTTGACCTCGGATTCTCCTTCACTTACCAGAAATAGGTTCAAGGGACAAAAATGCAGTTTTAAGGGTGTTTTGATAGTTCAGCTTGGGAAGTCAAGTTCAGTTTGTTGCAATGTGAGCGTGAAATGAATGAGGGTCTTGAAGTTTGCTGGTTTCCACCAAACTCTTCCCCTGCAAGCCCCGGGGGCAGCTTCTGCACATCTCTTTACAGTCCTATTTGCAGAAGTGGACGCTGATGCCTCTGTGATGAGTGTTTTGCTCCGAGTATGGGGTTTAGAGAAGACTCTTATTGTGAAAGGGAGATGAAGGAAACACACAACAATCTCTTCCTTAGCTGCACCTGCACTGCTCTGGCCTAATGAGTTTAGGTTGATGGAACCCAGACCTCAGGAAGGATTATAAATTCTCATTTGATTTGATTTGCTTCTAAAATACCTTAAACCAGCTGTGCCTGCCCAGCTGACCCAGGAGTCTCTGGCTGCTTTGGGGGAAGGTCTGAGCAGGCACCCTCCTGTCCTGGGGAGGGGCGCATGGGTGCCGCACTGCCTCTCCCACCCCCGGCCGCTCCCGGGGCCTGCTGTGGTCTGGCGCTTGTCCTTGTCATGTCCCATGATCGCTGGCCTCTGTCTTCTTGAATTCTCATGACGGTCCCATAACTGGGGACCTCTTCATGTCCCCATTTTATTGAAGGGGAAGCTAAGCCTCCCAGAGATGGGTTAACTTGTCCTGAGTCACTGCTGGTGATTGGCAGAGTCCGAGTCTGAACCCAGGCCATAGGGCCCCATCTCAACCCCAATTCTCTGCTGCTTCTAGAGCTGAGTGAGACCGAGAGGGGCTTTTCTGCCCTCCTAAGGGAACCCGGGGGGAAAGTTTCCAAAGATTGTTCACTGAGATACTTGAGAACCTGCCAAGTGCCAGGCAAGTGAGTATGGTGGATGGAACAGTGGAGAACAACAAAATAATCAGAGCTGACATCGTTCAAGACTTTTCTGCACACCAAGGACTCCACGGACGGGCTCTATTCTGGCGGTTCTCAAAGTGGGGTCCCTGGACCGGCGGCATCGGTAATCTCCTGACAAACTGTTAGAAGTGCAAGTTCTTGGGCCCCACCCCAGATCTCCCATGTTACAAATACTGGGAGTCGGTCCAGTGGTCTGTGTGGTTTTTTAAATTTTATTTATTTATTTATTTTTGGCTGCATTGGGTCTTCGTTGCTGCGCGCGGGCTTTCTCTGGTTGCGGCGAGCGGGGGCCACTCTTCGTCGCGGTGCGCGGGCCTCTCACTGCGGTGGCTCCTCTCCTTGCGGAGCATGGGCTCTAGGCGTGCAGGCTTCAGTAGTTGTGGCACGTGGGCTCAGTCGTTGTGGCACACGGGCTCTAGAGCGCAGGCTTAGTAGTTGTGGCACGCGGGCTTCGTTGCTCCGCGGCATGTGGGATCCTCCCGGACCAGGGCTCGAACCCGTGTCCCCTACATTAGCAGGCAGATTCTTAACCACTGCGCCACCAGGGAAGTCCACAGTGGTCTGTGTTTTAACAGGCTCCCGGGTGATTCTGGAGCACGCCGAAGCTTGAGGATCCCTGGTCTGTTTTAATCCTACACCGACCCAGTGAAGCGAGTGTTATTCTCATCCTCGCATTTGACAGATGAGAAGTAACTTGCCCAAGCGCCCCGTGGGTGGCAGGGCCGGGACTCTCCCCGCCCCCCCACCCATCCTGGCTCCACGTTCAAGCCTCTTACGTTCTGTACCTGCCTTCTCTCAGGTCTTACTCTGGGAGTTAAAACCTAGAAAAGAAGATGGTTAATAAACAGGTCAATGGGCCAATCAGTCACTTCCTTAAGCCCTAGGAAGGAAATGAATGGGGAGGGGCGACTGGGAGGGGAGGGAGTGAACGGCCCGGCTCAGCTGAGGGGAAGGGGTCTTGGCGCCGGTGGGCCTGAAGCAGAGCCCCTGAACTTGTTGGGTCTGATGGTTACCCAGCCTGACGTCACTCAGTTAAGTGACAAACTCCCAGGTGGCCCTGTGACTCGGGCAGGGGTCGTCATTCCTGTTTTACAGATGGAACCGAGAGCCCAGGGGCCACCAGCGTCCGTCCCAGGCCTCTCCCACGGCTCCGGGATTAAGTTCTCCCTACTTCCATGGAATTTCTCACACTGGGAACCTGTTTTTGAGGAAGAACCTCCCCGTCTCTCTGAGAACACGTATTTGGACCCTGGTTTGTGATAAGCTCTTTATGTCGTCATGCTGTTATCAGAAACAGAGCAGCGCTGTCCAATAGCACGTTCCCCGATGATGGAAATGTTCTGTATCTGCCGTCCAGTACAGGCGCCCCTGGGCACATTTAAACTGATGACGCTGAAATAAACGTAAACACTGCCACACCCGGCCACATTTCAAGTGCTCAGTAGACACATGCGGTTAGTGGCTGCCATACTGGACCGTGCAGATGTAGAATTCAAGTTTAGGTTGAACTACATATAGGTCAAAATTGGTGGAAATTTCACAACTTTTTATGGTACAACCTAACAGAAGTGAAAGGAGACTTCAGACCAATTAAATCCATTCCTTTGTTACTGAGGGAAGAACTGAGGCCCACGGAGCCTGGGGTCCCACCCAGCCGACTGAGAGCCCAGGTGGGACCGAAACCGCCTGGCTCTCATGAGGCTTGTGTGTCTGTTAGCTCCCGGATTCTCAGCTCAGCGTGGCTGACAGTTGAGGCTGGACCACCCCCTGTAGTCGGGGGCTGTCCTGTGCACTGTAGGATGTTTAGCAGTGTCTTGGCCATTACCCACCAGACGCCAGTAGCACACGCTCCCTAAGCTGTGACAAACAAAAAGGAATGCAGGCATTGCCCAAGAGCCCCTGGGGAGGGGAGGGGAGGACAAAATTGCCCCTGGCTAAGAATCACTAGTTTAGCTGAAATAGTAACTCGTTTCCATTCTTTCCCCTCATTTTCAATTAGCTAAGGATGGGGTGGGGACCCAGAGGTCCCTGAGGGCTGGGTTCCCCCTCTCTGGGGAGACGGGGTATCCCTGGGTGAAGGATGGCTGCCTCGATTTATGGCGGAAAGGTTGATGTAAGCTCACAGCCTGTTTTTCTTTTCAGCTCTACCAGCGTCTGGGGCTTTTTAGGCAAACAACTGGCTTTGGCCCTAGAGATAATTAAACCCATCTTTTCTCCGTCTCCCCGCCCCATCCCCTAAACCCTTTGGTCCATTCAATTCACAATGATAACATTGTTCAGGCAACAGCGCACACATGTTGACGCTGGGGTGTTTAATCTCGCGGGGCAGCAATTCTCTGCTCCACCCCCTCCACATCTGCGAGGCTGCCACGCTTATGACAAAGCGCCTGGCCGCCAGCGGGCTCGCCTCCGCACCCGCGGCTCGGGACGCGGCCCCCTGCGTCTAACAAGGAGGTAGTGTCTCCGAAGACCCTCTCGGAGCGCCCGGCGCTGGGGCTCCAGGTGGTCTCGCTGGCAGCCAAAGCATTTGGTGGAAAGTTCGAGAGTTGAAGCGGCAGTTCAGGGGAGACAATGCCGCTTGTGTGCCCTCTGCCGGGCGGGGCCCCTCCCGGGACCCCAGCCCCTGATTTGGGGGGCTGGGGAGGGAGGATGGGGAGACGGGTTAAGGCTACACCACCTTCAAGCGGTCGGTCGGCCTCCCTCGGGGTGACTCTAGCACCAGCAGGAGCAACATTTACAAACCAGAGAGGGACCTGGGTGGGATGCAGGGTCCTCGCTCTCTGAGTTTAGCTTTTAAGGAGATTAATGTTGTGACTGCGTCGTGCGTGCTGAGAGCTTGGTGTGTACTTCAGGGATGTCTTTATTTAATTGTCTCCATGGCTAAGAGGTTGGTGGTGGCTCCCGGCATGAGGGAGAGAGTGTGGCCAAGTGGTGAAGCATTCAGACCAGCTGTGTGGCCGTGGGCAAATGACTTTACCTCTCTGAGCCTCAGTGTCCTCATCTGTAGAATGGACACGATGCACGTGCTTACTTCTGAGTGGGGGTTTTATAAGGATTCGAGGAAATGATGTGTGTGTGACACATGTGATGTGGTATCCAGGCCAGTGGGAGGGCTTTGATAATGGTACCCGTCCTCCTCATATCGTTAGGATGGCTGCTATCAAAACAAAACAAATCGTCAGAAAATAACAAGTGTTGGGGTGAGAGAATGTGGACCAATTGGAACTTCTGTGTGCTGTTGGTGGGAATGTAAAATGGTACAGCCTCTATGGAAAACAGTATGATAAGTCCTCAAAAAATTAAAAGTAGAAGTACCATATGATCCAGGAATTCCATTTCTGGGCATATATCCAAAAGGATGGAAAGCAGGGTTTCAAAGAGAGATTTGCACACCCGTATCTGTAGCTGCATTATTCACAAGAGCCAAAAGGTGGAAGCAAGCCAAGTGTTCCCTGACAGATGACTGGATAAACAAGACGTAGGGTATCCACACCATGGAATATTATTCAGCCTTGAAAATGAAACCAATTCTGAAGCATGCTACAACACAGATGAACCTGGAAGACATTGGGCACAGTGAAATAAGCCAGCCACAAGAGGATAAATAATGTGTGATTCCACTGTACGAGGTACAGAGAGCTGTCAAAGTCATAGAGACCGAAAGTGGACTGGTGGTTGCCAGGGGATGGGGTGGGTGCAGAATGGGGAGGTGTGTAATGGGGCCAGAGTTTCAGCTTTGCAAGAGTAAAAGAGTTCTGCGTATTGCTTGCACAGCCATGTGAATGGACTTAATGCGACCGAACCGTACACTTTAAAATGGTTAAGACGGCAGATTTTATGTTATGTGTGTGTTTTTACCACAATTAAAAATAAAAATTTAAAACGGTGGCTGTTACCTAGCTCAGGGGTTGGGTAGGTGACAGAGCTGCAGTCCAAGTGAGCTTTTATCCACCTCTCACCTCTAGCAGGTCAACAGAGGGCTCTTTCCCCCAGAGCGGACAGTCAAGAAATACTTGTAGAATGAATACAGTAGGGGTGAGGAGACACCGAAATATTTTCTTGGCAGTGTTTATCATGTTAGACTTTGATGCAGTTTTCCTCTTCTCTGTTTAGGACCGTCTCCCTTCCTCTGTAAGAGCAGCACGGTGTATCAATGCTCATGTTATTAAGAGAACATTTTCCTGTTGGGGTCGTTGGTATGTCTCTTCAGTTCTCTAGGACTCCCAATTTATGGCATGCCTCTGGCGGCTTTTTCAAGCTCCTTAATCTTGCCGTGTAAATCTTGGAATGAATGAAGAGCCATCATCAAATTTCACATCCCTGAAGCTGCAGAGCCATAAATTGCCGAGTGACAGCAGCCTTGATCACATCAGCTCCAGTGAATTCTGGCGTGTGCCAGAACCTTCTGGATGAATTGTATCCCCGTAGGACAGGAAGGAGCCTGGGGTGAAAGTTTCAGAGTGAAATCAGGGTAGGGGGATGCTGGGCCACAGGATCCTAAGAAGTCAAGGGTCTTTGAAAACTCAGCTCCAGTTTCTGGTTATGTTTTGGACTTTGGTTGGTTCTCAGAGCCTCGTGAAAGGCATTCGGGGGTCTGCCCCCAGCCCACAACTGGAGCTCATGGTGCAGTCTGAGCTCAGGGAAACCGGACGCTGAGTAAAGAGCAGACTTCTAATGCTGGACTTGCAGTTTTTACTTGGAAAGTGTCACTTTGCTTATAAAATATTTAGTCCTCTCTCATAGTTTGGCGGCATCTTTTGGGGACAGTGAGAGGACCGCATGGTCTGGAAAGTTAACTAAGCTTTTTCTAAAAACCATGAAATTTTGGAAGGAACAGCTGGGCCATTAACTTGCTTACTACTATTTATCAGGTCTTCCTAGCCCTGGCCGGGAGACCGGCTCAAGGAGGGAATGAAGGCAGCTTTGTACGGGCTGACAGTCCCCGCTCCACGATGCAAATGTCTGTCCTCTGCCGCTGGCCATGGTCTTGCTCTCTTTGCCTTTTCTGCACGGCTGTCTCCACCATTACCACTTCCTGGGGTCTCTAAGCAGCCGACGATCAAACCCCGTGCGTGGTCTCCCTATATCCCTGTTATCTGACTCTGGCTACCATCCGGTCACCTTATCTTGCCTGTCTCTGGTCCTGCTCCTTTCCCTGGACCGAGGTCTTGCGGTGGCCGTGTTTTCCACCTCCCACACGGCCCCCCAGTAGTGGTCCGAGGCGGTGCCCACCTTTCTCATTGGATGTGCATTTTCCCCACAAAACTAGATGTACAAGTGCAATCCAGCCCCCAACTGGACATTCAATCGTCCAGTCAGACTTCCCACTTGGATTTCCCACAGGTCACCTCAGGTTTAGCTTTCTGCCTCTACGCGTGTTTTCTCCCCTGCTACTTCACCTGTGGAGTTCTTCCTCCTGTGCTTATATCCACCACTGGCATTATTGCCCACGAGGCTTTCCTAGCCAGCACTGGGTAGCCCTTCTCGATTTCCCTCTCTTCAGAACGCTTGCCCTTGACCGGTCTTTGACTTCTGTCCATTCCCAATCCTGCTTCAAGGTGTTTACCCAATAGAATTGTGTTCACCAAAAGGAAGGATGTTCATTGTAGCCCGATTTGTAATAGTCCCAAACTGGAAACTCCCCCGATGCCCCTAGGGGAATCAGCAGTGGCCTCTTCATACAATGGGGTCCAATACAGCAGTGGAAATGAGTGAATTACCACTCCGCGTGGCCACAGAGGGTGCGCGCGGACACAGTTAGGTGGAGGAAGCAGAGGCAGAAGGCGAAGCCCCAGGCAGGCAGAGTGAGTCTGTGGTGTTGGGTGTTCGGGTGGTGGTAACCTTTGGGGGTGAGCAAGGGGCCGGTGTTTGGGAGGGGCCCGGGGGGGTGTCTTTGGTGCTAGTGACGAATGTGCCGTGTCCTGCTCTGGGTGCGTCTGCATTGAGCAATTTCACCAAACTTCATGAACACGTAGGATCCGTGTGCTTTACTGCATGTATGTTATCAATAAAATAGTTGACTTAAAGACTAGAAGAGGATTACACGAAGTAATATATTGAATCCAATAGACTAATGGAGCCCTACTAAGCATCAGGCTGTGCGGGGCACTGGAGGCTCATGACCGAGACGTCGTTGCCCCTGTTCCCAGAGCTCGGTCAGGGGGTCACCTTATACTTGGAAATTATCCACGTCTGAAGAAAGCAGCTTTCACGGCAAATGGTCACCTGGACATCCCCACTATTACCTGGGTGTGTTTCCTGCCCATCCATTTCTGGGTGTGTATATAATTGGGCTCGATTGTTTTGCTCAGAACTGCCTTGGTTGCAAAGGACAGCAACCTGACTCTAATTAGCTTACACGGGACTTGTCTGAAGGGTCTCCACGTGACTCACAAATTAGAAGAACTGAAACCTCAAACTTCAGGAAGGATGGGGACCACCAGGCCAGGGGATCGAGCCTGGAAGGCTTCCCCCTTAATTCTGAGCTCTGTCCTCTTTGCCTGGAATCTTCTTTCTCACCGGCCAGCTTTCTTCTGCACGGCGGTGGTGTGTGGCTTCCCAGAGTGCCACATTACATCCTTAGGGTTTAAGGCAGAGAAAACAAACGGGGCTCTTTCCCACCAGGTGCCAGTAAAAATAAAAGAAATCTTGTGTTTGGCCCAGCTTGGGGCTTGTTCCCGCCCATCCCGCAACTCTGGAGAAGTAGGTCATGGGACAAGATGGCGGCTCCCTTGGGACCATTTGCCTTGATTGCAATAGCCACGATGAAGCTCTCCAAGACAAAGAGATGAACGTGGCACCTACTGGTGACATCACAGTGAGCTGTGCCTCAGCACGAAATGAACCCTGAGGGAGCAGGAGAAATATTGCATCTTCTATATCTCTTTTCTCATGTGTATAAGAATTTATTGTATTCATTTATCTTTGTGTATTATTATGTCTGCACATCAGTATGTGTATATCGGGGGGGGGCATACCCCTAATTTTTAGGGTGTTAAATACAGTTCTGTAAAGCATGGCTCTGGAAACCTCCACCTAGGTACCCTTTATTTATTTATTTTTAAATTTTATTTATTTTTGGCTGCGTTGGGTCTTCGTTGGCGCTCGCGGGCTTCCTCTAGTTGTGGAGAGCAGGGGCTACTCTTGGTTGCGGCGCGCGGGCTTCTCATTGCGGTGGCTTCTCTTGTTGCGGAGCACAGGCTCTAGGTGCGCGGGCTTCAGTAGTTGCAGCACGTGGGCTCAGTAGTTGTGGCTCACGGGCTCTAGAAGACAGGCTCAGCAGTTGTGGCGCACAGGCTTAGTTGCTCCGCGGCATGTGGGGTCTCCCCGGACCAGGGCTCGAACCCGTGTCCCCTGCACTGGCAGGCGGATTCTTAACCACTGCGCCACCAGGGAAGCCCCGCTTAGGTACCCTTTAAATGCCTGCTGCCCTCTGCAAGTCTGCATGGCAAGCTGCCTTTGGTTATCGTAATCCACTTGTGCAGAGGACCCTAACTTAGGGAGGGGCACACTTGTTCGTATCGTGTGACTGTAAATGGGAAGAGAAACCCTAGGTGCTGAGAAGAGGGCAAACGCTCTTGGGTGATGCTTGGGGATCAGGCTTGACCTGTATGTGGGGCAGAGGTCTTGCCTGACGTGTCAGAGGGTCATGAGAGGGGATACCCAGGTCGGTGGCCTCCTGTTCCACCTGCCTCTACCCTTTATTGGCACCCTCCAGCCCAAAATTTGCCCTCCCAGGGCCAGCTTTGGGGTTATTATTTCAGGCTTTTGTAAAAGAAGGACACCAGAATCGGCTTTGGGGACAGTCGTGAAGCTGGTTTCTGTCAGGATGGTTTTTCTGGAATCTCTTTTCTTTGGACTTAGCTTTTGGTCTCAGGGGTTTGGACTTTTTTAATCTTTTGAAGATGAAAGTCCTTTGTTCATTCCTGTGAATTCTATCAGTCAGTGGTGTTCTAGAATATAAAGGACAGTGGGAGAAAAAGCTGGTTTCCTAGGTTCTGGGTTTCCTTAGGTTGCTTTTCTTAATGGGCTCGGGGAGATATCAACTCTAGACATTTAAAACTCGAGTCTTGGGTAAATCAACTACAGTCATTTAACAACAAAGTGTGAAGACAGTTTTCTCCCTAAAATACATGCATGTTTCCACCTGCTTTAGTGGTGACTGTTAAGCCATCTTGATCCCTGAGACTGAAATGGTGTAGATTCCACACGGTGGAGCGGTTTCCTTATAAAATGGAAACCTTGGGAAGAGGAGATCTGGGATTTGCTTTGAACTTTGAATTAGTCGCTGCTCTTCGTTTAAAAAATGCCTGTTTTTTCTTTGATAAATCACAAGATTATGTAGGTTTCAGGAAGCACAGAATAATGACAAGGTTCATGCCTCTCATTGTCTTAAAATGATTAATGAAAGAAATTCACTCGAGAACCGTCACGGAGCACGTGCCTTTTTGCACTTCTGGGCTCTTCAGCCATCTTCATTTGTAAATTGGGGGTCCACTGTCCCATTCTCTGCTTGGGTTGACGGCTGTGTTTGCCAGTAGGAGCTGTGGCGAGGCGTGGTCTGTCCCCGCGCTGGGAGCAGGGGGACCGGGGTCTGTCGGGGTCTCGCTGAGGCCCGGGCACTGTACCCGAGGCTCCTGTGCACGATGGCGCGAAGCAGGCTTGCTCGCTGAATACTGAAGCGTCGCACACCTCAGGGGTTCTTCCTGGCCTTTGGGGGTTTGGCTCCGCTGGGGGAGAAGGGAAGATGGTTGGAAATGGAGACTGTATCTGTGTAGTCGGTCAGCATGGGGGGGGCCGCTCCCGATGGTCCTTAGCTGCATGTCAACTCCCGTAAATGGAAATATCTAAGGGGGTGTTTCGAGGAGTGGCCAGAAGGATGGGGTGGGGTGGGCGGGAGACGGCTAAGCGTTCACAGTGAAGGGGGCTCTGCAGGAAGGCAAGGTTTGCCGAGGCTGGAGGAGCCACGTGTTGGCTGCTGCTACCTGGGGGTCCAGCAAAATGGTGACCACGGGGTGTCCTTTCCATTTGGTTGTGGGTGGTCTCTGGTGACCTTGGCTTGGGCGGGGTGCTGGGGCTGGGGGCGACGCGGCTGAGTTCACTGCGAGCGGGCTCGGGGTGGGGGGGCAGGGGCGCACCCTCCGGCTGCCCGCCGGGGCGCAGGGATTCTCTCCAGGAGTTGTCGCCTCCCCTCAGCCCCCCACCCAGAGTCCCCCGCAGAAGAGCACCAGAGGAGAACAGGAGTCATCCCCAGACGGTGCCCACGCCTTTGGCAGGACAGACTTGTCGTCTTCCATCACCCCCGCCCCCCCGTACCTAAAAGTGCTTGGGCGCGATAGCGAACACGCACAGCTCCACTTCTGGGTGTGCCTGCCCCCCGGAGACACGGGTGCCCGGATGAGCACAGCAGCACTGCTCTCAGAGCCCCAAACCGGAAGCTACCCGAATGCCCGCGTCCTGCAGGATGGATCCGTGAACAGGGCTGTAATCGAACTGTGGAGTATTACACAGCAACGAGGAGGAGTGAACGCCCACAGCAACATGGATGAACCGCACAAAGGGCTGTTGAGTGAAAGAAGCCTGGCACAGGAGAATAGATACTGTATTGTTCCCTGTTTATAACGTTCAGAAACAAGCAAAACTAACCTCTGGTTTGAGAAGGTGGGGGGAGAGGAAGGGGGCACCGGGGATGTTCTGTTTCTTGATCTGGGAGAAGGGTCCCTGGTGGGTTCACGGTGACAGTTCACTGACCTGCACCCCTACGGTTGGGCACGTACGCCACGTATGTTGTAATGCCGTGAAAACGTTGTGACAGGCAAGCAAAGGAGCTCGCCTTGCTGAGCTGTCAGCACTGCCACTGAGATGTGTGGTTAAGGCCTCGGGTGGGGTGGGACCTGGGTTTGAGTCCCAGCTCCCCGACCCGCGGGAGGCCACGCCTCGCCTCTTGGGTCTCAGGCGCACCCCTGCCCCTACCACCGCGGCACTGTGCTCACCTCCTAGGGTGACGTGAGGGCTAGAAGGGTGACCAAGACTGGCCCGGGGCGTCTCCCTGGTGACAGAGGCCCCCTTACCCTGGGGTCCCCTCCCGAGGCTCACTTGATTCCCAGTGGGTGGCACTTCGTAGAGGCTGCCACAGTAGACCCTGCATCCTCATCTTCTCCATAAATCAAAGTGGAAGTGCCCTGGGCCAGTCATATTGTTAAGGTTTAAAACAGATGTTTGGTTTTTAAAGGGCCTTTGGGCTGCCAGTGCCGTGAACCTCCTTCCTCAAAGGCATTCACGCATTCCTGTCCTGCTCGTAGCTGTGGCAGCCCTAACCCCCCCGGCCTGAGGGCTTTCAAGCTCAGAAAGCCGAAGAAGCTCGAGAAGCTCTCGCTGGTCATGTTCCTCCTCCCTTCTGGCCAAGCTGGCTGCACTCTCCCTCCCTGTCTCTCCGGTTCCCCACCCCCGAGGCAGGAAGTGGAGACTGGGCTGCGTCTCCCAGGAAATGAAGGGCATGTGCACATGCTGCAGGCCCACCTGGGCTTGGCCATCCTGCATCTTTGCAACGCCGATGGTGCTCAGCTTCTTTGCTGCTGCTAGTCCAAAGGATGCGTGATCCTTGGGAACCAGGGGCCCACTCCCAGAAGCGTTGTTCTTGGACTTATATCCACCTTGGTGTTCGCCGTCCATGAGGTGGACGTAATGGCTTAGTCTAGTATCACTGCCAGTATAAGGGAGAAGGGCTGGGTCCCTTTACCTTGTTTGGTCCCGAAGTCCTTTTCCAAACTCCCCACTCTCCCTGCCAAGACCCTGCCATTCGCCTCTGTTTCTGCTTTTTGTCTAAGGCTGTGCTTGTAAACCCTGGCTGCTATTAGAGACACCTGGGGTGCTTTAAAAAGTACAGGTTTCTGGGCCCCCTCCCCAAAGCTAGTGATTCATTTGGCTCTGAGAGGGGCAGGGGGTGCCGGAGCCCACTTTGTGCCAGTCTGCTCACCACTGCCCTCAGTGACTTCACTTTGGTCGCTTGAAATCTTCCCAGATGAAAATTGGCGAACACCACAGATCGGGTCCTAGAGAGCCAGTTATTAAACATTTACCCGCCCCCGCTGGGCTAGGGCATCAGCGTTTCCTCAGAGTTCCCATGGTGATTCTCACACGCAGCCAGGGCTGGGTACCACTGGCCTAAGGTAACCCACGATAGGCACAGTAAGGGTGATGTTTACACTGTAGCTCACAGCTATCCAGCCCTTCCAGTGGTTAAACTATTTATGTGAATTGGATCACTTCACTCTCACAACAACCCATGAAGGAGGATTATTATTCCCATTTTTCAGATAAGGAAACTGAGGTCTGGATAGCTTACCTGGCACATGGCCAAGCCCACCCAGCTCTAGGTAGTGGCTGAGTCTGGATTTGCGCCCAGGCCTGAGTCCCCGGAACCCAAGCCTGTCCAGGGCCTCTGGGATGACTTGGTCGGCACCCCACTCTCCCCGGCAAGTTGCTGCAGAGTTCATTGTTCTTATTGTCCAAGGTGACCGCGGGGTCTGAGCCTGTGACCTGTAGTCTCTGCTGCAGATCAGCCTGGGACGGGCAGCCATCACCAGGGGTCACCAGCTCTGGGCAAGTCTCTGTCGAGCTGAGGCAAGATGCTTGGACTCTTGAGCTGGGAGAGTGAAACCCAGTCACTAATGAGCTTTTGGTGCCGATGTGTGTTTTCTCCCCTTTCCAGTGGAACACGACAAAGAGTTCTTCCAACCACGCTACCACCACCGGGAGTTCCGGTTTGATCTTTCCAAGATCCCAGAAGGGGAAGCGGTGACTGCAGCCGAATTCCGGATCTACAAGGACCACATCCGGGAACACTTCAGTAACGAGACATTCCGGATCAGCGTTTACCAGGTGCTGCAGGAGCACTTGGGCAGGTGGGTGCTGTACCGGTGCCTGGGAGAGGTCCTGAGCTTCTTCAGCTACAGAGGAGCTGGTGGCTAGAGGATGCGACGAGCCTGGTCGCGACTGCTCCCGCCCGTGGAGCACCAGCCTCGTGCCAGGCCCTGTAGGGAGTATCTTTTTTTAGAGATGGTGTATGGTGTATGTCTCCACCTCTTAAAACTATCACCGTCAGCAGAGCAAGTTAGGAATAGGGGACAGCCAGGTGAGCCTGGGATTGGGTGGCCCCCGTGGGTAATCATGGGTAGTCTGGGTCAGCCCGTGTCTAGGGGGACGAGGGAGAGGAAGAAGCGTTTTTGACGGTCTGCCTCTCTCCCATTCATCACTGAAACCCAGCATGTGATGTCAGGCCACCGACGAAAGTGGCCATTTGTAATGAAATGCTAGGGGATAAAAATCCCCAAATCAGAAATAAACAGGCAGAGAACTCGCAGCCTTCCAGGAGTCTTGAGGTCAGGGACCAAAAGCTTGTGTTGAAGGACTTTAATTTCTTGAGACCCTTCCGTTTCGTTTCAAAGTCCTCTGAGAGGTGAGAAGGCCGAGAGAGTGGGCTGGAACTTCTGACAGGGACATCCTGCAGTCCCGAGGTGGTGCTGCCTGGTGGCTGGAGTTGTGGACATTGCGGGCTGTTGGACTTCTGCTCCCACTGGCAGTGCCTGCCACTCCTCATAACGGAAGAAAGGTGGCGTGGACGCCCCCTCCTGCTGGGCTCTCCTAGCGTCTTCAGCGGGAAAGGGGACCTCGTAGCACATTTGGGGACGTAGCGACTCTCCGCGCCTGGCTTGGCGAGCACTGTCATTTGGAAGGTCCTCTTAAATGCTAAGAAAACCAAGCGTTTCTTGAGTGTTTCCAGTGTTTTGCCTTCGTTAACTGCCTGTGCCCCCAGTTTCTTGCGTTGTCTCAAATCAGCAAATAGGTGTGCGTTTAAGTCTTTTCACAAATGGTATCTCGTCGTAGAGTCTCTCCTGCACCTGCTTCCGTCACTAAACCTTGACCATCCTTCCATGTCCCTTCCCGGGGGGCATCCTTGTTCTTTTCATCACCACACGTCTCCAGTCGTGTGGGTTGTGCTCTAAGGTATTTAGCCAGTTTCCTGCGTGCGCAAGGTGGCTTCTCAATTTTTCCGAATTATAGAGGGTGTGGGTGGGGCGTATAACACGTGTGCTTGTCTATCAGTCGGGTATAGTTCTAGAAATAGAATTGTGGGGTCCGGGGGCGCATACATTGGTGACTGATAGATTTTGCTGAACTGCTCCCTTTGGAGGTTGTATCAATTTATGCTTCTGCCAGCCACGCAGAGGGGGCCTGTGGCCCCATGTGCCCCCCAGCATGGGCTCTTATTGGACGGTTTTGATCTTCGTCTGTCTGATGGGTGACACATGGCACCTCAGTGTGGGTTAAATTTGGATGGCAGACCCTCCCTGAGGGGATGGTACCTTTCTGGAATGCGGGTGTGGCTCGGAAGGGGGGACGGGCAGCAGACAGCCTTGGCAGTCACCCCCGAATCTTACTAAAGGCACTCAGGCGCCCCTCTTCACCCTGATGGGCTGGACCCTGGCCCCCAGGCCCAATTTCAACAAGAAGCGTTGAGTTCAGTCCCCCAGGGTAACATATGTTTGCTCTGTACTCTGACAGATCCCCCGGGACTCTTGAACAAGAGCACATGTTTGACTTTTTTCTCGTGAAGGCTGACTAACTGGGGGCGAGGCAGGTACCCAGAGGCTATTTGTCAGTAGCACTCGATCGGTCCACTTGTGCAAAAGCCAAGCCCTGCTCACACCCCAGGGCCTCCTGGCAGGCTCCCCAAACCTGCCTCAGAAACCTCCATCCAGAGGTTTAACCTCAGGAATGTAGCTGCCCCGATGGGCTTTGGCTGAGCAGGACAGGAAGGGTTGGCTGGCGTCACCTGTGCAGCTCTTCCCCCAATTTCTCCACGCAGGAAGGCATTCGCCCTCCCTGGCCGGTGGGCTCTGGGGTCAGCTGGGATGCTGCTGATGTGGGCCCCTCCCTCACGTGCGTGGGAGCTTGCTCCGTGACTGGAGCGTCCTCAGGCCCCGCCCTTGACGCGAGGGGCGCCCCACCCCTCGACCCCACGCCTGCCGTGCGCGCCCGCTCCACGCCACGCGCTGGGAAGAGCAGCGGAGACCCAGCAACGGGCGAGACGGGCGTGGCGTGCACGTACCTCCCTCGCGGTGCGGGCGGGCTGCGCAGAGGCCACTGCATTTGGAGAGACCCGTGGGAGCCCAGCCGTTTGCTTATTCAACCACTGCTGCTAAACAGCTGGGATAAACCAGCCCGGCTCACGGGGGCAGGGACCTCGTCTCACCTCTGTGTGAGGGGTGTACCGGTTTCCTGCCCTCACGAAGCACCACACACCGGGTGGCTTGAAACAATAGAGATGTGCTCTCTCACAGTGCTGGGGCCTGGAGGCCTGAAATCAGGGTGTCAGCAGGGCTGTGCTCCTTCTGAAATTTGCAGGGGAAGATCCTTCCTGCCTCTTCCAGCTTCTGGTGCTGGCCGTCGACCGCGTTCCTGGCCCTCAGCTGCGCCGCACCCATCTCCACCTCCGTTGTGACACGGCTCTGGCATCCTCTCTGTGTGCCTCTCTCCTCTTCTGATAAGGAGACCAGTCATCCTGGCTTAGGGGCCGCCCTGCCCCAGCATGACTTTTCATTACGTAACTAATTATAGTCATAAAGACCCTAATTCCAAATAAGGTCACATTCAGAGACACCAGTGGTGGGACTTGAGCGCATCTTTTTAGGAGACACAATTCCAACCATAACAGGGGGTGAGGACGGGCAGTCAACAAATAAGCAAGTAAATAGGCCCCCCCCAGCCAGGTAAGGTGACGGTGGTCCTTGAAGGCCTGTTGAGCTGGGGATATTTGAAGGGCTAGAAGCATCTGGAATGGGGTGCGGGGAGAGTATCTCAGGGGAACCGCAAGGGCCACCGTCCTAAGGTGGAGACAAGCATGTTTGTTAGGAGGACAGAGCGGAGGTGATGATGCTGGGGTGGGTGTGAGCCACTGGGCCCTCACTTGGAAGAAACCCAAGCCTTTGGCTTCCCTAGCGCCTGCCGGCAGCGCCTCATCCTCCTGCCTATGTCAACCTGCTTGCTGACTTCGTGGGCACCGGCCCCGTAACAGTTTGAAGTGGCTGCCTCCTCGGCCCTGCCTTAGCGCCATGGGGTGGATCCAGACGCCCTGGGAGGGGAGAAGGCCTGAGTCACTGCGGTTGGAAGAGGGACAGGCGGGACAGGACAGCTGTCAGTGGCTCTGTGGCCGGCATGGCAGGTTGCCCTGAAGAGCAGCTTGGCCCCTGGCCATCTCTGGGGACGCTCAGGCCAGCGTTGGGAATCCCTGCCTCAGGGGGCTTTGGGCTTTGCTGGGAGACCGAGTCCCCCGTCAGCAAATGTTTGAGTACCTGCTGTTCTGGGCGATGGTGGACGTGACCAGACCCCAGTCCGAGCCCTCGAGGAGGTCACATTCAAACAGAGGAGGAGACGCGGGAGGACATGGCAGGTGCAAAGTATAAAGCAGAGCAGAGAGCGGACCAAGAAGCAGCAGGAGGGCAGGAAGGGGCTGCTTGCTTTAGATTTCTAAACTTCCTATCTATACTTTTTTTAAAAAAATTATTTATTTATTTATTTTTGGCGGCATTGGGTCTTCGTTGCTGCGCGCGGGCTTTCTCTAGTTGCGGCCAGCGGGGGCTGCTCTTCGTCGCGGTGCGCGGGCTTCTCGTTGTGGCGGCTTCTCTTGCGGAGCACAGGCTCTAGGCCCGTGGGCTTCAGTAGTTGTGTCTCGAGGGCTCTAGAGCGCAGGCTCGGCAGTTGTGGCGCACGGGCTTCGTTGCCCCGCGGCATGTGGGATCTTCCCTGACCAGGGCCCAAACCCGTGTCCCCTGCCTTGGCAGGCGGATTCTCAACCACTGCGCCACCAGGGAAGTCCGCTATCTATACTTGAAAGAAGGAAACAAGGCCCTCATTCTCCAAGAGTTAAAAGGTTAACATTTTTTCCAAAAAATTACCGATTTTTTTTTCTGGGTAGGTTCTGTTTTTGAGTCCAGAAGCAAAATGATCCTATTATGTTATTCCCTAGGTGGGATAACCCAGCTTTCGAGATTGTAGATTCGCATCCCGACATTACGTACCAGTGTGACCTTGGGAAGTAGTAACCCCTCAGAGCCTCAGTTTCCTCCTCTGTACAATGGGGATAATAACTGAATCTATCTCCCAGGGCTGTGGTGAGGATAAAGGGAATTAACATACTTACTTAGAACATAGTAAGCGCTCAGTAAAGGTTTACCAGCTATTAGAATCATCACCATCACTGCCACCATCACCACCACCATCCCTGGGAATGCAGAGACCTGCTTAGGAAAATGAAGGGCTCCAGGTCTGGGTGGTGGCACTGCCTTTGCCCTCTATGCTAAATCCCTTAATTTCGCAGTTTCTGATGGGGATGGAGGCCTAAGCTTGCTTGGAGGTGGAGTGCTTGTTTGCATTTCCACAGCCTGGGCCACGCATCCTCTTCAAGCAGAAGGCCTTTGGCTCATCTGACCCCGAGAGGAGTCCGGATCCCGCCCCCGCCGCCCTGCTGTGTGGCCCCCTGCTCCCTCCGCTAAGGGAGCCGTGGCCTCCCTGACACCGACCTCCCAGCTGCGCAGAGCTCGGAGCTGGGACATCTGGCGAGCCTCTGCCTGAGCTCCAGGAAAGCCCTGGGCGTGCCGGGGCTTAGCTGGCTTTGGGTCGGCCTCAGCATCACTCCCCCTGTGGCAGCCACTTTCCACAGGCTCCTCTTGATCTCTTGGAATCCAGATTAAATTCCGATAATGAGCCGAGCTGGAGGCCTTCCACGGCCTTTGGGCTCCACTTGCAGCTGGAGAGGCCGCCCTTGGCCGGCTGTTGGGTGAGCGGGGGCCGAGAGGCAGGTCTGGGGATGGTGGCCTTGGCTCCAGTGGCCTTGCTGGGGAGGGTGGGGGGCGGCGAAGGGCTTGGAGTCTTGCCTTCCTTTTCGGAACCCTGGGTCAGGGGCTGGCCAGTCGAGGCTCGGCTTCCAGGAGCTGGTCCCACTCTGTCCCCCTTGGCTCTAAGTCTGGTTCCAGCTCAAGATGAGGCTGTTCGAGGTGGGCGTCCTGCAAGCTAACGGGCTTCATCCGTGGAACTCAGGCTGGGCATTTTCCAGCCGCACCCCGCCCCGGCCCTCTCCTCGCAGGTCCACGCTTTCTCCCCGCAGTGCCGCTCCACAGGTAGGGGGTCCAGCTGGTCAGTGAGACACCCTGGGGCCCGTGGGCCAGCAGAACCCGCTTGCAGGGAGTCAGTCACTGCCAGGGTCGAGATGAAGTTGACAGCTGGATAAAAACTGTCCCTCGGTCTGTCTCAGGGACCTTGGCTGCCAGGAGGGTGACCTCAGAGTGGTCTCTGGGGCCAAGATTGGATCAGCCGTAGCCTGAGTCACTCTGAGGAAGAGGGAACTGTCCCCGTGACGGGCCGGAGGGGGAGGGGGGCCGAGGGGCTGCTCACCAGTTCCCTTCACCCCAAGGCAGCCGCGGGCATTGAGGAGGGTGGAGGCCAGCGCTGTGCCCGTGCTGCCCACGTGGGGACCTTGTAACCTGCAGCCCCGCCAGCAGCCCCGCCCCAGGGCTCCCAGCTCCCCGCACAGAGGAGGTGCCACGGGTCTCCTCAGCCGGTGTCCCCACCCTCCAGGAGCTCGCACGCCTGCTGCAGCTCCTGCCTTCCCTCGAGAAGGAAGCTTCATCCAGAGCTTCGCTGACCCAAGCCCAGGGCCATCCTCGCCCTCTAAAAGCTCAGCTCAGTGACACGGCTCCTCCGGCATCAGGTGCAAACGCAGGTTCCAAGTCAGGTGGCTGGGGTGCAGCCTGAGCTTCTGTGTTTCTGACAAGCTCGCAGGGGATGCGATGCACGGAAACGGCTGAGAAGGCGCCGGGTGGACAGGGCCTCCCGCGGTGGGGACGCTGTGGTCCCCGTGCCCCACGGTGACCTCAGGGCGGCGGGTCATCGGACCCTTCCCAAGTCTTGGTCGCATCAGATAAAGGTGAAGGACTTGGTAACGAGACTGCTTTTTTTTTTTTTTTTTTTCATAAATTTATTTATTTAATTTTGGCTGCGTCGGGTCTTCGTTGCTACGCGCAGGCTCTCTCTAGCTGTGGCGAGCGGGGGCCGCTCCTTGTTGCGGTGTGCGGGGGCCGCTCCTTGTTGCGGTGTGCGGGCTTCTCATTGCGGCGGCTTCTCTAGTTGCAGAGCACGGGTTCTAGGCGCGTGAGCTCAGTAGCTGTGGCTCGTGGGCTCTAGAGCGCAGGCTCGGTAGTTGTGGCGCACGGGCTTAGTTGCTCTGCGGCATGTGGGATCTTCCCGGACCAGGGCTCGAACCCGTGTCCCTTGCATTGACAGACGGATTCCTAACCACCGGTGGGGACGCTGTTGTCCCCGTGCCCCACGGTGACCTCAGGGCGGCGGGTCATCGGACCCTTCCCAAGTCTTGGTCGCATCAGATAAAGGTGAAGGACTTGGTAACGAGACTGCTTTTTTTTTTTTTTTTTCATAAATTTATTTATTTAATTTTGGCTGCGTCGGGTCTTCGTTGCTACGCGCAGGCTCTCTCTAGCTGTGGCGAGCGGGGGCCGCTCCTTGTTGCGGTGTGCGGGGGCCGCTCCTTGTTGCGGTGTGCGGGCTTCTCATTGCGGCGGCTTCTCTAGTTGCAGAGCACGGGTTCTAGGCGCGTGAGCTCAGTAGCTGTGGCTCGTGGGCTCTAGAGCGCAGGCTCGGTAGTTGTGGCGCACGGGCTTAGTTGCTCCGCGGCATGTGGGATCTTCCCGGACCAGGGCTCGAACCCGTGTCCCTTGCATTGGCAGACGGATTCCTAACCACCGCGCCACCAGGGAAGCCCACGAGACTGCTTTTTATCTGACTTCAGTCACCGTGAGCATGTCTGGACAAAGGGACGTGGTCGCACCGCAGGGCACTTCACCTTCCTTGCGGACCTTGGAAATGATCCTGCGAAGGCTTGATATCCCCATTTTACAGGTGTAGAGACCGGCTCAGAGGGGAAGTAACTTACCTGAGATCCCACAGCTCAAATGGGGCAGAGGCAGGGCTTGGCCTCAGGTCTCTTAGACGCCAGGACCCGTGCTCCTGGCCACGGCAGCACCCTGGTGCTTCTTGCTGGTACGGATTTCCTTCCCTGGAGAAAACAGGCTCAAACAGGGCGACTGTGAGTCCCCAGCTGTGGTCCTCGCCCTTGGCTGTGCATTAGAATCACCTGGGGGGCGCTTTTCCCACTCTGGCTACATCAGGGTCTGGGGTGTGGCTGGGCCTCGGTATTTCCTGAACTCCCAGGTGATTCTCTATGTAGCCAGGTCTGAGAACAGGTGGCTGGGCTCTCTCTTCTCCCTCCCCTGTGGGCCGTCTTACGTGCCCAGGAGAGAGAAGGGGAGAGATTTCTTGTAGCCCAGGCCCCCAAGTTCCTCTTGCCTTGGTCTCTCCAAGAACACTGTCTCTCTCCCATTGGACTGAGCCCCAAGTGTGGTCCAGGCCCTGATTAACAGTCTCAGTGGCACAGGGAAGGGGCAGGCTGAGGGTGGAGGTCCTGCGGGCTCTGGTTCTGAAGGCCTCCGGAATCTCCTGGAGCCTTCCTGCTGCCACGGAAGGCCTACGTGCCCGGGTCCACGTCTCCTGGCTTTCACCTTGCATCGCTACACCTCCGCCCCAGGGCGTGAGCTCTGGTTTTGAGCTGCTTTCTCGGGCGTTTCTGGTTCAGCTCCGCAGAGGGCAAGGAGGGAGCACAGGCTTCCCAGGCTCGGCCGGCATGTCCTGGAAGGTCCAGGGAGAGCAGCTTGGTCCAGGGCACCCAGGCACTTCTGGCTGCCTTCCCTCAGGCCCCCTCCAAATCCCAGCACAGAGCGGCTTCAGCAGGACCCAGGGCCCCTTGGGATGCACTCAGGTGTCCAACGGGCTCACTCTGGAAAAAGCCTGCAGCCGGCGCCCCGCCCCGCTGAGCCGATGGCAAGCTGCTGTGTCCAGCCCGCGTCATGCCAGTCAAATTGCAGTTGGGCTGCCCTGCTCGGCAGCCCGGGACCAAATGTCCACATGTCCGTTGGTTTCCTGGCCTGCGGGCTAAGGCCATCGTGGGCCTTGTGGCTTTTTAAAATCTTGGTGCCTTTTGTTTCCTTCCGTAATTCACCCCCAAACTGGCTTCGCAGGGAAGATACGAGCGGTGGTCAGGGAGTTGGTGGTGACAAACTCTGTGCATCGAGTGCTTGCAAGCTGCACGCACGCTAAGTCCTCACGACGCCCTTGAGATGTCTGTGTTCTCCCACTCTGTGGATGTGGTCACTAGGGCACAGAGAGGTCAAATGACCCTCCCAAAGGTTCCACCCTCCCTGCAATTCAAAACCAGGCACTAAGTAAAATTTCTGGTTCTGGGGCCCCATCCCCAGAATTCTGATGTAACGGGTCCTGGTAGCGCCTTGACACTGGGTTGTTTTTTTTTTTTTTTTTTTGGAATACAACTTTAGTTAATTTATTTATTTTTGCTGTGTTGGGTCTTCGTTTCTGTGCGAGGGCTCTCTCTAGTTGTGGCAAGTGGGGGCCACTCCTCATCGCGGTGCGCGGGCCTCTCACTGTCGCGGCCTCTCTTGTTGCGGAGCACGGGCTCCAGACGCGCAGGCTCAGTAGTTGTGGCTCACGGGCCCAGTTGCTCCGCGGCATGCGGGATCCTCCCAGACCAGGGCTCGAACCCGTGTCCCCTGCATCGGCAGGCGGATTCTCAACCACTGCGCCACCAGGGAAGCCCAACACTGGGTTTTTTTAAAGTCCCCAGAGTGGACTTGATCCCTGTCCTTTCCTGCTCCTTTGAGGATCTGCGGGACCTTGGAGGAGTCACGTCATCCGTTCCGCGCGGGTGGAGACTCCTGCCCCGCGTCCCCTCCTGGGAGTGCGCGAGATGTGGAAGATGCTGGTGAGTGCCAGCGCGGGATTCCGCAAGGTGAGCGGATGGCAGCCTAGATGCCTCTTTGGGAGAGGAGGTTACAGATGTTGGCGCTGAAGAGCCTTTATGAGGAGCTTCTTCTGTGTCTGCCCTGTTCCCACCATTCCATATGGATTTAATGCTTGATGACCGTGAAGGTCAAGGAGACCGAATGTCCCGTGAGTCAGTCCCCTTGCAGACCCGCCTTGTAGGAAGGGCCGCTCCTTTACATCTCGTCCATTTGGCAGATGCCTTCGAATTCACGATGTAATATACACGCTCCCATTTGGATAACAGTTCTCTGAACTGAGAGAAGAGTTGGCTGCCTTTGCTGACGGTGACGATGACAAAGTTCAGAGCACTCAGTAGGCAGCACTCTGTCCTTCCCATCACAACCCCCTGAGGGATGTACCATCACCCACCCCATTTTACAGACAAGGAAACTGAGGCACAATAGCAGGTTAGGGTTAAGGAAAGGAAGTGTGCATCTGTCCCCAGTCACCTCTGGTTTTCCTCCTTGGCTGGTGGATACACATTTCCTCTTCCCTTCATGGCAATCCTAGGAATCGGGTAATAGGAGGGAAACGTATTTTCTGCACAAGGAAACTGAGGCTGAGAAGATGGAAGACCTGCCCCGCTTGCCCCAGTGATGCTGTGTGGACAGCTGGTAAAGACCAGGGGCTTTGGAGGCAATTGGATTTGTCTCCCACTCCACCACTTGGAAGCTGCGTCAACTTGGGTGGGTCGTGGCCCCCCATGAGCCTCATTGGGCTTTTCCGCAAAGATCTGAGTGGGAGCCGTGGTGACCGTGATGGTGGCCCAGCAGCAGGGCCGGAGACGAACTCTCCATGAGGGCAGGCGTCGGTGTGTTTTGCTCACTGTTGTATCCTTAGTACCTGGAACCTGGCATATAGTGGGTGCTCAGCAAAACACGTGTACGTGAAGGATCTGCCCTTCCAGCCATGGGCTTCCTGACTTGACAGACTGTGGCTGCGTCTTGTACAGAGGAGTTTCAGCACCAAGCACGGGGGCTGGTACGAGGCCGTGTGAAACAGGTCCCTGCTGGCCGGGGGAGCGCTGGCCCTCCTCTCACACTTCCCACACCTCCCACCTTGGGCCTGTCAGTCCCAGCAAGCCTTCCAATGTGTTCTCTCCTCCAGAGCTGAAACCCGAGAACGCCTCGTTCGCAACCTTTCCTCAGCATCTGAGCCCAATTTCCAAAAAGTGAAAATTGCCCATAATTATAATACTTTTCAATCCCAGGGAAGTTTCCCTGTGATGATTATAATTATATTATTTTGAGCTTGTGTGCCAGTGGGTACCCAAGGGTGGATTGGTTCTCATCTGCAAGTAGGGGACATGTCAGCGTGTGTGCCATGGCCCCGGATTCCCTACACTGGAATGAATTTTGGAAGAATGGGCTTCAGTATTGGGGGCTGGCTGTATAACTTGATCCCGGCGCTTTAATTCCAAAAGCACTTCATACTTGGACCTCTGCTCGTCCATAGGAGTCTATTTTTCCAAATGTATTAACATCTGTGTTTCATATCAGGGCCTGTAATTGCTTTAGCCTTTTTGGCAGGAGACAGAGAGAATTAATATTTTTCAGTTTGGTCGTGAGCAGTGGGTCATCTGTAGCTGGGAAGAAAAGTGCCTGCTCAGATGTGAGCTCAGTAAGGATGGGAAACGCAGGCTCACCGGGAAAGGGACGTTTTAAAGGAGTCAACCGTGGTTAAGGAAGCCCTGGGTTATTTCAAGTTCAGGCTGGAGGTCAGCATCTGGGTAAATGCTCAAGGTTCTTCCAGACACTGGTCCTTCCTTTGTCTTCCTATTGCCAGCCCCCAGCAGCACCATTTTCTTCTTTTCTCCACAATGTCCCAAGGCTTTGCCTTTTGTCACTCCAAAAATGGAGGAAGGAAAGCTGACACCTGGCCTGCAGTCCAGCGAGCATGCCACCACACCCCATCAGGGACCCAGGGCAGGCATCGCTAATGGATCACAGAGCTCCTTCCTGCCTACCCGGGCCTTGGCCTGAATCCTCAGTACAGCTCCGCTAGATGAGGCAGCTGCTGCTGGTTGAGTGAAGCTGCCATCCCGTGAAGCCTGCTGGCCACCGGTCTCAGGTCAGGCTTCCCTGAAGTCAGACCCTGAGATGAAGGCTGTGTGAAAGTGCACGATTAGAAAACGTTTCCAGAAAAAGCAGGTGCATGGGGAAGTGGGCCTGGAAAGACAGGCATCCAGGCAAGGGGGTGGTGCCGGGCAGAGTCCCACGGAAGGTGACTTTGGCTCCCTCGTCCTGTAGGGACTTCTGGAGGTGAGTCGTACCCCTCCCCCAACTCACGGGTCAAGGAGCTGAAGTGCTTCTACCTCCTCATCCGCCAGTGCTGTTTGAGGCAGGTTTCTCAACCTGGCATCACGGACATTTGGGGCTGCCCTGTGCACTACAGGGTGTTTAGCGTCCTCCCGGGCCTCCGCTCGTGAGATGGCACTGCCGGGGTGCGACAACCCAAAATGTCTCCAGGCGTTGTCACATGTCCCCTGCGGGACCCCTGGGTCGGGGGAGGGGCACTTCCACCCTGGATGTTCACAGGTGAAGGGCTGCTGGCGCCTGGGAGGGAAAGCCCCCGGGAGCCCAGGCAGAAGCATCTGAGATGCTGCGCTTGTGGATAAGCCGGAGGGGGTGCTGCTGGCCCTGACCCGGGCTTGAGTGGGGAGTCCCTCCCCACCCTGTCCCCTTCCTGCCTCCCATTCATCTTGCTCACCGCTATCCTCCCCCTAAAGCCCCACTAAGCTCCAGCCACGTACCTGCTCACACGCGTCCATCGGCCCCATGGTCTGGGATGGGAGGGCCCAAGCTGAGCTGTTGTCAGGACCCCTGGGACCACGTTTAAAGAGAAAAATACAGATTCATGTGTTTAACCCCAGCCAATCTGGTGTAGGGACCAGAAGTCTTTGTTAGTATTCTTTTTTAAAATCTTTTTTGAAAAGGTTTTTTTTAGAGCAGTTTCAGGTTCACGGCAAAATTGAAGGGAAGGTACAGAGACTTCCCCTATAGCCCCCATCCCCACACGTGCACAGCCGCGCCATTATCCACATCCCACACGAGATGGTACATTTGTTACAACTGAGGAACCTCCATCGACACATCATTATCACCCAGGGTCCCTAGTTTACGTCAGGATTGACCCTTGGTGTACATTTTATGGCTTTGGACAAATGTGTATGACATGTATCCATCATCGCAGTATCTTTATGTAGAGTATTTTCAATGCCCTAAAAATCCTCTGTGCTCTGCCTGTTCATCCTTCCCCTCCCCTCAACTCCTGGCAACCACTGATCTTCTTACCGTCTCCATAAATTTGCTTTTTGCAGAATGTCATACAGTTAGAATCATACAGTATGTAATTATTATTATTAATTGTTAAAAAAGAAGCTCCCAGGACTGGTCACATACTTTCTGAGACCCAGTGCAAAACGGAAACGTGGGACTACTTGTTAAAAATGCATTAAAGGGGACTTCCCTGGTGGTCCAGTGGTTAAGACTCTGCGCTTCCACTGCAGGGGCCACCGGGTTCGATCCCTGGTCAGGGTAAGATCCCACATGCCATGCAGCGCGGCCAAAAAAAAAAAAGCATTAAGGATTTCAAGGCAGTGACTGCAGAGCATTCAACCAAGCACGGAGCCCTCGTATGTGTGGGACCTTGGGTGACTGCCCAGGTCACATGACCATGAGGCTGGCCCTGCAAGTGACCTGGGTATAGATATCCGTTGCTGTCTATACGGGCCACCGGGTTCGATCCCTGGTCAGGGTAAGATCCCACATGCCATGCAGCGCGGCCAAAAAAAAAAAAGCATTAAGGATTTCAAGGCAGTGACTGCAGAGCATTCAACCAAGCACGGAGCCCTCGTATGTGTGGGACCTTGGGTGACTGCCCAGGTCACATGACCATGAGGCTGGCCCTGCAAGTGACCTGGGTATAGATATCCGTTGCTGTCTATACACATATGAATGCTTCTCATCTGTACCTTGAAAGTCCAGTGCTTTAGTCCAGGGGTGCATACCTTCCACAGTCCAGCTCCAGCCTCACCTCCAGCTGCCACCTGTATACACACACACACACAGAGACACACAGATACACATACAGACGTATACACACACAGAGACACACAGGCACGCAACACACACAGAGACACATACAGACGTATACACACAGAGATACAGGCATGCACCATACATAGATACACATACAGACGTATACACACACAGAGACACACAGGCACACAACACACACAGAGATACACAGGCATGCAACACACACAGATACACATATAGAGACATATACACACAGAGAGACACAGGCACACAACACACACGGATACACATGCAGACGTATGCACACACAGAGACACACAGGCACACAACACACACAGATACACATATAGACGTATACACACACAGAGACACACAGGCACACGACACACAGGCACACAACACACACAGATACACACACACACACACACACACGACCTGTGGTCCAGCCAGCTTGGCTCTTGCACACCCGCCCTTTTCTCCAGAGATACCTTGTTTTCTGGCCTCTGCTTTCCCCCAGCTGGTCTCCCCTCCCTGTCTCTTCAGTCCTCTCACTCTAGTTTAATCCCTCCACCCGCCTGGAAACCAGAGTTTAGAAAAATATAATTTACTTTTTATTACTAGATCTTACTTTTTAGAATGGGTTTAGATTCACAGAAACATTGACTAGATGGCACCCAGAGCTCCCATACGTGCTGTACCCGGGCTCCCCTGTTAACCTCTTCATGAGTTTGGTGCATTTGCTATAGTTAAGGAGCCCATGTTGATGCACTATTATTATGAACTGAAGTCAATAATTGACCCAGATTTTCTTGGTTTTTACCCAGTGTCTTTCTTCTGCTCCAGGACCCCATCCAGGACATCACATGACATTTAGTCATCACGTCTCCTTGGGCACGTCTTGCCTGTGGGTTTCCTAGGCTCTGCTTGTTTCTGATGACCTCGACAGTCAACCAGCTTTTTTTTAAAAAAAAATAAATTTATTTTTGGCTGCGTTGGGTCTTCGTTGCTTCACGCGGGCTTTCTCTAGTTGCGGCGAGCGGGGGCTACTCTTCGTTGTGGTGCGCAGGCTTCTCATTGCGGTGGCTTCTCTTGTTGCAGAGCACGGGCTCTAGGCGCGCGGGCTTCAGTAGTTGTGGCTCTCGGGCTTCAGTAGTTGTGGTGCATGGGCTTAGTTGCTCCACAGCATGTGGGATCTTCCCCGACCAGGGCTCGAACCCGTGTCCCCTGCATTGGCAGGCAGATTCTTAACCACTGCACCACCAGGGAAGCCCCTCAACCAGCTTTTGACAGAGTGTTTGTACATAATCCTCTCCCACTGTTGCTTCGTCTGTCTCAACCTTACCTCTTTCAAACTCCAACTCGAATCCCGCATCCTCTGAACCTGGACGCAGGTGGTCAGGATTGCTAGGTCCTCAGCCTGGAGCGCCCTGTGGCCTCTGGGGCTTTCGACCATTGCACACCACCCCCTTCTGGTGCCTAGCACAAAGCCTGTGGTTTCGCTTCTTGAATGGAAACTAGATTATGAGAGCCTTTTAGGGGGTAGGATTTTAAATTTTTTTGGCTCTTCCTCAGAACCTAGTTAGGGACTCTTTAAAGATGACACTTGGGTCCAAAAGCAGACTTCTTATTTCCCCTTGATGTCATGAGGTTAGGGATTTGAGCTCAACCTTTGGCTCCAGGGTTGGGCCTCTAGGCAGGGGAAGTGGAGGAGTGCTGGTCTGTGAGCCAGGTTTTCGAGCCGGACTAAGAGTGAGAACGAGCAGCCTGCAAGGGAGTCGGTCATTGTCAAAGGGAAGGAAATGGGATTCTCCTCGGACAGCGCTTTCCGTCAGAGCCCTGCTTTGTCAGGCATTACACATGCAGCAGATCGGGGTGCATCCCCGTGACCCTGAATTCCTAGGAGAAGAATCTGTGAGGCCCATAGTCTTGATTCCTGGGCTGGAAGAGGGACCACCCACCGGCTTCCCCTTCAGCGCCGGATCTTCTCTCCCAGGTCCCACCCCTACCGGCAATCGTGGGAGGGGGGTTCCTGTCATTTCTCCTGCAGCCCATGTCTGGCCTCCAAGGTGGGCAACTCCTGCCGTGTTGGCCTCGCCAGCTGTGACCTGGGACAGGGCCTCCGTCCTTCCTCACTGCAATGGCTGACTGGCGCTGCATGCGAAATGCTCCGCTCCACACCGGCCTCTCCTGCCCAGGGCATTCTCTGCCCCAGGAGCGTGTGCAGCTCACTGCAGAGTCAAAGCCCCTCACCTTCCATCGCAGGTGGATATATACCCCAGCCTCCTCGCACCCAGGAAGCACCACGCTGAGCTGTGTTCACGCGGCGCCCCCGGGGCCCAGCGGGTGTGAGCTCCAGATGCCCACAGCTCCGTGTTTTGGCCTCTCTCCATCCCTGCCTCACTTCCTGCCCCACTCCAGGTGGTTCCTGGGGTCACTTCTCAGACGAACCACTTGCATTCAAGTCCTTGACTCAGGATCTGCTCCTGGGGGTCCCCAGAATATGACAGAGGACGAGAGAATGTGCACCTGGTAGGCTGTCGGGGGTTCAGCAGCGTAAGGCCCCTGTGGCACCTGGCACAGCAGGTGTGTCCTCAGCCTCGCCTCTTCCTGCCACCACGCTTTGGTTTAAGGAGCCACAGTCTCAGACACCCCCTCCTTCCTCTGCATCGAGTTTCGGATCTGGCCTTTGTTTTCGAAAACCTTAGCTGTGGTGCTCACGACACTTGCTTCTGTCTGCAGACTCCACTGCTGAGTTCATTTCCTTTCTCCCTTGTCTGCCTGGTTCACTTAACTTTTCTTGGTCTGGGTTTGGAATCTTAAAACAGCCTGTGGTTGTTCTTAAAAAAAAAGTAGGAAAGATGACACAGCACAAAAGCTGGGTTTGTGTTGGTGTGTTTATTCCTTGAGTGTGCGTGAAAGAGGCTGCATTTACCTTGTGCTATTTCGGTCCGGAGCTGGAGGCTGGAGGAAATGGGGCAACCGGGGAAAGTCTCGACAAATGAGTCTCCCATCCTCGGCGTCTCGCCCGCCCGCCTCCATGATGCCAGATGCAGGCAGCTGCCCAGCCACGTGGGATTTCCCATCTCGGACCTCCGTGGCGCTCCCCACAAGGCCTGGTTGTTCTGGGGCAACCCCGGGGGCCTTTATGTTTCACCTCCAAGCACTGACATCCCCAGCGCGGCTCACTTCTCATCGTTTGGTTTCTGTATGGATCCCACCCAGGGTGAACAGAATGCCAGGTCTCCAGGGTTCTGGAAATTCTGGGGCCCAAACCTTGGGATCTTAAGTAAGGAGGAGAAACAGTTGGGTCCCAAAGTAAATTTGAGATTGACTTTCTTCCCAGCCGCAGCCCCCTGCCTGTCTGTGTCCTCTTGGTTTCTCCTGACAGATGCAGACCAAGGAGCTGACCTTGACAGAGTGCTGAGGCCACAGAAATGGAGGAGGTGAAGCCCAGGCAGCCAGGCAGCCTCCAGCTGGGGGTTGGCTGGGGGAGGTTTGGCCACGCTGTGATTACCTAGCCAGGACCTGTGGAAGGTGGGGAGCGTGGAGGTGCCTGGGAGCGGACCAGTGTGTGTGACCAGGCAGCCTGGTGCCCGTGACCTGGGAGGGGGCTCCCGCTGGGTACAGGGTGGATGGTGGACTGAGGCCCAGGGCACTGGAGGCAAATCCATCTCTGGAAGCACCTGAGTCATTAGAAAAAACTTTCACTCTTCCTTTTTAATAACACAAACTACAGAAAGTGACATCAGAAAACCTCTTTGGCTGACAGAAACTCCAAAGATACCAGCACATTCATTCAGAGGTCTTCTGTTTGAGACCTTCTATGTACTATGTTGTTTGGTAGGTGCTGGGGCTCCGACGGAGGTGAGCAAAGTAGGACTGGTTCTGGCCGATAAGGAGCTTAAAATGTGTTGGGGAAAGAGGAAAACCCAAAGAACCATATGCACACATCTGAACTCTAGCCTGAGTGCTGGAAAGGAGAGGCTGCGAGGGTGTATAATGAGGATGTACCCATCAGGGCGTCAGTGGAAGCTTCCCTGAGGAGCTGCAGGGTGCCCAGGTACGACAGAGGCGAAAGGATAGGGAACAGTCTACCAGGCAGTGGGGACAGCATGTACCAAGGCCTGGAGTGGGCCAGAGTCTGGTACAGATGGCAGCCTAGAAGGAGGCTGGAGTGGCTGGCCCTGGGGGGCAGGTGGAAGGACAGTGGAGTGAGAGGAGGTGGCGGGGGGGTGGGGGAGGGGGGCCAGACCACCCAGAGCCTATAGGGAGGGTGACTAAATGCCCCCATGTGCCCACCTGGAATTAATGCTGCCTCCTTCCTCTCCCCAGAGTTTCCCAGTTTGGACCGGCAGTTACATCATCTCCCTTATCATGGAACACATTAGTGAATTTTGGCTTTTTTATCCTAAGACCTAATAAAGGGTTCAGGGCAGGGCAGTCAGCTGTTCAGAATCGGGGTTCCGACAGCCTAGCCGTCTGCTGGGGACAGACGGAGTGGGGGAGGAGGAGGGTGGAAGGAAGGCTCTGGCCGCTCTCCCTCCACCCCGCGAGCTTCTGTAAGCTTCCCTGAGCCTCAGTCTCCCACCTGTGCAAGGCGACAACAGCACCTGCCCGCCTCTCAGGTATCGTAGGGTTCGGTGGGCCGTCTCCATGCCAGACCTGTTCTGTGATCATTGCATCTCGAATGAGAGTCAGAACGATGTGGTTGTGAGTGAATCTGCTGCACCCCGGGGCCTTCAGCCTGGAGTCTTCAGCTCTGTGCTGGCCGCTCGACTGTACCATCCCAGCTGATGCGCCCTGAGAACAGTCCTCACTGTTACCCCCACATTACAAGCAAAAGAACCTGAAGGACAGAGGTTGGCTTGCCCTGGGTCACGCCACAGGGATTTGATTTCAGCTTTCCTAGGACCCAAAGCCTTGTGTCGTAATGCATACATCCCTGACCCCCCAAAGTGTGACCCAAGGACCACCCTGGTGACTTCATCACAAAGAGGATCCTGGGCTCCACTTAGACCTCCTGATTGTTTCCTCCTGCTGGTAGCTGCATCCCATTTTTAGGTCCAGACTTCATCCCTTTCCCCTCCTGCCCCCATGATCTGCTCTCACACACAAGTTTGAGAGCCTCTACAAGCACACTCCACGGCTGGAGGAGACATTTCTTTGCAGCAGGATTTCTCAGAACCTTTAAAGAGCGAATGTGCATTATGAAATCTCTTAAGAAGCAGTGATCACATGGTGCTTCCTGATCTTACTTGAATACAGAGCCTTTGTGATTTTCAGCCCTGTCATTTTCCCCCCTTGGACATCTCATTCATGGGAGGCAGTTGTTTTTTTTTTTAATTAATTAATCAGTTTTTTTATTTATTTATTTTTACCTGTGTTGGGTCTTTGGTGCTGCACGCGGGCTTTCTCTAGTTGTGGCGAGCGGGGGCTACTCTTCGTTGCGGCGCGCGGGCTTCTCATTGCGGTGGCTTCTCTTGTTGCGGAGCACCGGCTCTAGGCGCGCGGGCTTCTGTAGTTGTGCTGTGCGGGCTCAGTAGTTGTGGCACGCGGGCTCAGTAGTTTTGACTCGCGGGTCCTAGACTGCAGGCTCAGTAGTTGTGGCGCACGGGCTTCGTTGCTCTGCGGCATGTGGCATCTCCCCAGACTAGGGCTCGAACCCGTGTCCCCTGCATTGGCAGGAAGATTCTTAACCACTGCGCCGCCAGGGAAGCCCGGGAAGCAGTTTTTGAGAACTTGATAAACTCCAAATCCTTCCTTTTGCAGACGGACAGATTGAGACCCAGGCCATAACTGCTGCTGATTTGCTCCCTGACTCCAGTGCCACAGGCCTCTTGGACCCTGGACAGGGGTGTTCTTGACCCTTCTGTGAATGCCCAGGTGGAGGATGGGGAAGGAAAGAGAGGAGGGAGAGACAGACAGACAGACAGACAGATGGTCCTGGGGCAGGGAAGCTGTGGGCTGGTGACTCGTGCTCTGGCTGCGGGAGGAGAATATTGTGCTTCTTTGTGTATTTTTCCACCTTTCTCCCCAAATGATTTAATTTTAGTCTTCCTGGATAGGCACAACCTTAAAAAAAAAAAGTGTTTAAAAAAAGCCTTGGACCTCTCTGACTTCATCTTCCCGCCCCGGGGACACCAGGGACTGTCTGGGTGACTTGGAAGAAGGTGGGGCATTCCCTGAAGCCCCAGGTGGGGTGCCGGGACCTGGGCTGGGTCCTCCCTGACCCGGGAGCCTCAGGACAGCCACGCCCCACTTCCTGTGCCGGCTCCTTTGATCTCCTTCCCGGCTTCCCTGCAGGGCTGGTGTTTGCAGGCTGGGCTGTCTCCAGGTGCACAGCGGGCTGCTGGCTTCCCAGCCTGACTCAGCCTTAGCAGCGCCATGACTGCCTCGCCCCGTGACATCATGTTAGCCTGGGAAAGCTCTGGCTTCTCCATCACTCGCTGCCTTCTGAGGAACGTTCTCGAGGCCCAGAAGCGGTTTACAACATTCAGCGTTTTAAAATAAAATGTCCAGCCATGCAGTTTCCCAAAGAGCCACAGGGTGAGGGTCAGAGCCGAGGTGAGGGAGAGTTTGCCCAAAGCCAGTTATTTCCACTCCCTGGTTAAAACTCTTCCCAGCCTCCCAGTTCTCCCAGCATCTGAACCTTCCCGTGGCCAGGCCGCCCTGCAGCTCCATGCCACCGCACACCTCTGTGCTCACCAAGTACCTGCACCCCTTCCAGTGGCCGGCTGGTCACTAGCTGAGGATGCTATCTTAACTCCCCTGCAGCTCAGTTGTCTCATCTATGAAGTAGGGGCTGTAATTATGTCTACCTGGTTCGAAGAGGAATGATTAGGTGAGAGAATGTCACTCAAGAGCTTGGCGCACAGTGGGTGCCCAGGATGCAGAGCTGGGGTGCTGACGCCCCCTGCCACCAGCGAGGCCTCCAGGAGAGACCTTGGGTGACTCCGAATGTGGCCCTTCCAAACCCCAGCCTGCGTCTGCACCCTGTCGGTGATGGGCTGTGTCTGAGGGATCCCAGAGGGAGTCAAGCTGGGTCTCGGCCTCCGTCACACTGGCCTAGACTGAGGCCCAGGACTGGGTTCTAATTCCCATGCAGCCACCAGCGGCCTGTGCACCAGACTCTGGTCTTCCGGGCTGAAAATTAAAGCATCTGGAGTAGATTTCCAAGGTCCTTGTTGGCTCTGGGGACCCTGCACTGCTGGGCCCCACTGGCAGGTGGAAGGCGGTGTCCTTCCTACAGCGCTATAGGGTCGGGGGGAAGGAGAGTGAAACTGGGTCCTGAGACTGGACAGGGACGGTCCCAGGTGACCAGGCAATGGGCACTGGGTGACCCCCCGTTGGAATCCGTTTCCCATGGGTCCTGCTCCTGCCTGGAAAACCCCGGGGACCAGAGGAACCCCCAGGCTTCCAAGCTCAGTGCCAGGGCTGTTTCCCTGGGAGCTGAGTGTATGCAAAGCATTAACAATGTCTCGGAGGCCCTGGTCGGAGCCGGTGGCGTCTTGCATCCTGCGTGGGGCTCTTACTACTCCGGGAGAGGCTCGTGGGCGAAGGCCCTTGAGATCACAGTCTCTAAATAGTCTCTGAGGAGCCAGAGGGCAAAAAAAAAAAAAAAAAAAAAAAAAAGGACTTTCCACCTTCCCACGTTGGAGATTTAAAAATACCCACTTTTCCGTTGTGGTCGGACTTTCCACGGGAAGGTGGGCTGAGATGCTGGAAACTAGGTCAGGTGATGGCGTGGGCTTCCTCCTGCTTCCCCCATGGGTTAGATTTCGTCCGCTCTCATGGTGTCCCTGGGAGGAGGAGCCCGCAAGCCCCAGCAGCACTGTGTCCCCAGGCCGGTGGTTAAATATTAACACCACTTCTGCCACGGAGTTGGGGTCACTGGCGGTTCACGCCTCGCGGAGAGCAGGGCTTTGGGGGAGGCTGGGTTTCAGGAGGGGTGAAGTCTGCCTTCTGGGTCTCCTGCTGTTTCTTTCACCGGAAGCAGCATGAGTAGGTGGAAGACCAGGTTTGTTCCCCAGCCCGGCCGCCTGTGTCAGCCTGGAGGAACGGGCAGAACTGTCCCCAGTAACACAGGGAGACAATGTGGACCTGGTACTATCTCACTTCTTTCAGAAATAGATTGTGCTTGCTAACTTGCGACAACATTGATGTGTGTGTAGAGGCGAGAAGCAGCCTCGGGGGGATTGTTGCTGCAACTCCAGAGTATATGCATCTAGGCTTTCCACGCATAGGTGTGTTAACCTTAAAAAAAATCGTTAGCATTATGACACCGTGCTCTACATTTTGGGCTTATTCACTCTTTAAAATATAGCTTTATTGGGATATATTTCACATACCATCCATTTCAATCTTGTAAAGTGTGTTATTCATTGGTTTTTAGTATATTCAGAGCTGTGCTCTTGAAGGTTACCCTATTTAATCTTAGATGATATTCACCACCCCAAAGGAAACTCCATACGCATTCGCAGCCAGCCTCCCCTCATTTTTCCCCATCCTCAGCTATTGGCAACAACTAATCTCTTCAGTCTCCGTGGGTTTGCCTCTTCTGGACACTTCATATAAATGGAATCATACAATATGTGGTCCTTTGTGTCTGACTTCTTTTACTTAACATAATGATTTCAAAGTTCACCCATGTCGTAGCATGTGTCAGTGCTTCGTTCCTTTTTACTGCCAAATAGTATTCCATGGTTTGGGCTTACCATGTTTTGTTTATCTGTTCATCATGTGATGGATATATGAGTTGTTTCCATTTTTTTTTTGGCTCTTATGAGTAATGCTGCTATGAACGTTCATGTATAGGATTTTCATTTCTCTTGGGTAGTAAAATTATTGGGTCATATGGTAACTCTGTGTTTTACCTCTTAAAAAACTGCCGTTCTATTTTCCAAATTCACTGCACCATTTCACATTCCCACCAGCAGTGTCTGAAGGTTCCAATTCCTCCACATCCTGGCCAACACTTGCTATTGTCTGTGTTTCTGGTTTTAGCTATCCTGCTGGCTGTGAAGTACTAACTTACTGTAGTTCTGATTTGCATTTCCCTAATGGCTAATCATGTTGACCCTCTGTTCATATGTTCACTGGCCATTCATATATCTTTAAAGAAACGTCTGTTCAAATTGGCCTTGTCCATCTTTGGAATCAATGACATGCTAGCTTTACAATACAGGTTCTGACTTTGCCCTCTTCTATGTTCTTGACCAATTTGTGTAAGAAGGAATTATCTCTTTTTTAAAATATTTATTTATTTATGTATATATTTTATTTTTGGCTGTGTTGGGTCTTCGTTGCTGCACGCCGGCTTTCTCTAGTTGCGGCGAGCGAGGGCTACTCTTTGATGTGGCGCACGGGCTTCTCACTGCGGTGGCTTCTCTTGTTGTGGAGCACGGGCTCTAGGCGCACGGGCTTCAGGAGTTGTGGCACACAGACTCAGTAGTTGTGGCTCGAGGGCTCTAGAGCGCAGGCTCAGTAGTTGTGGTGCATGGGCTTAGTTGCTCCGCGGCATGTGGGATCTTCCCAGACCAGGGCTCGAACCCGTGTCCCCTGCATTGGCAGGTGGATTCTTAACTACTGCGCCACCAGGGAAGTCCAGAAGGAATTATCTCTTGATAATATGGTAAAAATACAGTATAAAACCATCTGGGTGTGGGGAAAGGCCTTTTATTTCAATTTGTTAGTGCATATTGGGTGACTCAAATTTTCTATTTCCTTTTTTTTTTTAACCAATCTTAGCATATTGCATTTTCCCAGAAATTTGCATACTACACATCCTGTTTTATGACACCTTTTTACTTAATACCGTGTTTCCCTCTTGTCAAGAAGTATGGATTTATATGATCCTTTGACACAGCTGTGTAGCGCTTGGATACACCCTCTGTTTTTACCCTTCCCGCTCAGTAGATGGTTCGTTTTCGGTTTTTCTGTTCTAAATAGTGTGACTGTTGTTTGGGTTCTATCTCTGTGATGAACAAACCACCTACAACGCAGTAGCTAAAACAACAGTCATTTAGTTGCTCAGGAATTTGGGCAGGGCTCAGCTGGGCAGTTTTTCTACTCTTGGTAGCGTCTGCTGTAGTCCCTGATGAAGCTGAGAGCTTGGCTGGGGCTGGAACACCCTGGATGGCATGTCTGCTGAGGGCTGGCTTGGCTTTTCTCTCTCTCCCCTCATAGACCCCCCTCCTCCGCAGCCTCTGCCCCTTCCCCTTCCATGTCGTCTCTCCCGCAGAAGAGTCAGAGTTGCCAGTGCAGTGGGCAGCAGAAGCAGATCTGCTAAGCCTCTTCCGTCTTCCTCCTGGACGTGGCAGGGCCTCCCTGCCACCGAGTCCACAACAAGTCAGGTGGTCAGCGCAGACGTCAGAGGTGGGAGCAGACCTCCCCGATTTATGAGAGAGCTGCACGTGGGGAGGGAGAGGAGGAATTGTTGATAGCCATATCTGCAGAAAATCTCCCGACTGCGGACATCCGGAGACACTTGTCTGATGAGTGTTGGAGTCCAAGGCAAACGTTGTTTGAATGGATACGTGGTCTGTTGTTCCATGGGTCTTGGGCAGTCATGTAATGACTGGGACCAAGATAGATAAGGTTCCCATCCCAGAATTTCCTACCGTCCAACAGGGAGTGTACACCAGCACTTACATGACTTGTAGTAACTACAGCGATGCTCCAGGAGCCTTGGGAGTTTGTCACTAGGCTGGTCTTCAGTCGGCTTCCCCAGCTGCTGAAGAAGAGGGCATTCTCCCCATTTTACAGAGGAGGAAAGTGAGGCTCTGGAATGAGCTAGCTTGCCCTACTTGCCTTCTTCTCTATTCCCTGCTACCTGGGCATCATCCCCCCTCCAGTATTTTCTCTACTCCACACAATGTTGTGACAATAACACGCATCGTGCAGCATTGAACAACCTCCTGGGTCCCTTGTCCCTTGGCCAGAGGGTGAGTTAAGGAGGTGATGGGGCTTCAGTGTCAAGTCCTCAGGTCGCACTTCCGGCGCTGTGTCCTGGTTCTGTCACTTAGAAGGTTTATCGATGTGGGCAGTGGGCTTCCCCTCTCTGAACCTCACTTCCCTCATCTATAAAATGGGAACAATAACCTGACTGTTGGAGATCAGGGAGCTGGTGCATGGAAAGTACCTAGATTCTTAGCAGTGGGAGAGGGGAAGGAGTGCATTTAGGTTCCCCGGGGCTCCCACCCTGAGCCGTTCTGCCTCTGCTGTCACCTGGGCTCGTCAGGGAGGCCAGTAAGTTCATGGTAAATAAAAACATCACAAAGGGCTTGTTGGTTCCTCCTAGTTGTAAAGAACCATCGTGTTCGAATAAGATGCTGGCGGTGGCAGCGAGACATTCCCACTTTCCCAGCCGTCAGTCTGGACGCGGCTGCTGGGTAATTGCTCCCTTGTCCTGTTCACGCGGCCAACCTGGGGCTGGGCTTTCTGTCCCAAAGCAGAGTCTGTGTTAGCATCTCGCTCCTCCCGCCGCGACAGGGCTTTCCTGTCCCGATGCCTTCCACGAAGGTTCGGCTCTTCCCAGCAAGCCCGGAACGAACTGCGAACTAGGGCTCAGGAGGGGGAGTCCGCGCACGCACGCATGTTCATTCACGATGAGTCAACGCTCGCCCGTAACATCTGGCCCTCGGTGTTCCGGCTGTAACAAGAGAACGTTGAGTACCGTTTGGCAAGGCGTTCACTGTTCAAAGGCCCAATTCCATTCCCTAAGTTGCTATTCATTGTTTTACTGTGCATCAGGGCCTATCCAGATATCTGGTCACATTTTCCGGCAAATAATTTTCCAGCGGAGTTGCCACCCAGGTCTGTGACTTCTGTGCTGTGGTGTAGAGGCTTCCTACCGGGCCCCTGGGAGCCCGAGCGAGGGAGGGAATTGTTTTCTTTTGGAGTGGTGCTTCTTCCCTCATCTGTTAATTATCGAGAGCAGCGAACTGGTTCGTTGACAGTCTTGGTAATCTCCATAGCCAGGAAAGCCATCAAGGCAGATTGGAGATGAAGGCAGTGGAAGTTCTTGTTTGGAAGTTTAAAATCTGTGTGGACGTCCCCCCAAGTCAGTTCTGAAACTGCCTCTGAAAAGGCACTGGGAAGAAGAAGAAGTAAACGGATCATGAAAGATTGTCTCGTTATTTTAATTCAGTTTGGCCATGAAAGTCAAACAGCGTCCTCAAAATATTCTGTGGCTCTAAAAAGACGTCCTTGCCCCTCTGATCTCTCTGTATTACAGAGGCAGCAAGTGTCCTACAGTCTCAAGGGACTGCGGTTTGGCTGGTCAAGAGACAATGCACTGTCTTGTAGCGTGGCTCCATCCTGCTGGCCGTAAGGTCAGAAGTCGTATCTCGTTCACATGCGTGGCATGATGTAATTCAGCATTTTCTGAATTGGGTTCCGGCGATTACGGAGTATCACTTAAAAAGTGGGATTTGGGGGGCTTCCCTGGTGGCGCAGTGGTTAGGAGTCCGCCTGCCAACGCAGGGAACACGGGTTCGAGCCCTGGTCCGGGAAAATCCCACGTGCCGCGTAGCGGCTAGGCCCTGTGCGCCACATCTACTGAAGCCCATGCGCCTAGAGCCCATGCTCCGCAACAAGCCACTGCAATGAGAAGCCCGTGCGCTGCAACGAAGACCCAACGCAGCCAAAAATAAAAAACTAACAAAAAAAAATTAAAGAGTGGGATTTTTGGGTGGCGTGAGGTGGGGATAACCGTTGTTTCCATCTTGTGGTCCTGGTGACGTTGTCCATCACCGTGGAGTGCCCAGCCCTCCCGTGGCCAAGGGTGGGGCAGGGACTTGACGAGGCCAACTGGATCCTCTGCCCTCAGACTTTTGGATGGAGAGAGTCAAAGAGGGAAATACAGCTCAAATTCATTCCCTCACTCCCAAAAACTGTGCCTGGCTGAGACAGCCCTCCACCCTCACACCTGTCTTGGCTCCTGTCTGCTTCTGAGCCTGGTTCTCCAACCTGTGTAGACTTCTCTGAGTGACCTGTTAATCTCCCAGTACATTTCCCCTGGGTTCCGAGTGAAAGTAAATTTGAGACACTGGGTAACATTACCAATTTGTTTTCTGCATGCGTGCCTTCTCTTAGTCTTATACGTTTTAATATGCTTGGTAAATGTCTAATGTGTTATGATGCAACAGAGACCTCACAAACTTGGAGGTCTCCAGACCACACAGGAAAGAAGAAGAGGGTAGTCAGTACTAGTTTTAGGAGAGAGAGCAGGGGATGGGGTCAATAGGGAGAATGTGCTTCATCTCAAGGAGGGGGTATCTGCTGCTCGCTTCGGCCAAGGGCTTAGTGAGTTATGTACAAGGGGTTTAATTCGCCAAAGGCTCTGAAATGATGACAACTACACTTGAGCAAAGGCAGCAGCGTCCAGAAGACCTTCTCTTCTTGTATGGTTGCAAGCCTCACCGGGGGCCCGGTTGGGTTCCAGTCCTACCTCAGCTGTGTGCTAGCAGTGTAACCCTGTGCAAACAGCTTTGCCTTTCTGAGCCTCAGTTCTGAGACCTGCACGGTGGTACAGTTAATATTACCCACCTCAGAGAGTTACTGTAGGAACTCAGTGACATGATCTGGGCAGGCAGTTCAACGCAGGGCTTGGCAGGTGGTAAGTGCTCAATCAGTAGTTGCTACATCTGATAAGGTGTGAGCAGAGAAAATTCACCTTAATTCCCAGGAAAATTAGATCCCTCCAGGTACGATAGAGACTGTCAGTACCCTGGGGCAGGAGCTGGCTGGGTGCTGTTCACCATTGTACCCACAGCCTGGTACAATGTAGGAGCTCAAATATACTAATTGACTATCGAAGGACTCAAAATATTTAAACTTTGAATCCTTATAATTAAAAGTGCAAAAGAGACATTAAGATACCTTACATACTAGAATTCTACTACCTAGGAATGTAAAAATCCATCCATCCATCCATCCATCCATCCATCTTCCATCCATCTATCCATCCATCAATCTTCCATCCATCCATCCACCCATCCATCCACCCACCCATCCATCCACCCACCCATCCCTCCACCCATCCCTCCACCCATCCCTCCATCCACCCATCCCTCCATCCACCCATCCACCCATCCATCCATCCACCCATCCATCCACCCATCCATCCATCCATCCACCCATCCACCCACCCACCCATCCACCCATCCATCCATCCATCCATCCATCCTCTGTGGGTCTCTATACATCTCACTCTAAGCTCGTTTACTTAACATCAGGGCCACTGCTGGCTCCTGCTTAGGATCTGATTCTCTGTAACTTCTAGCACACATACCAGCCTAGCTTTTAACATAGAAAGCTTAATAAATGCATTTATTGTAGCTTCAACACAGTGAAATGTTAACATTGTAATAACTCAAGGCTTTTATACATGGGATCCATCCATCCATCCATCCATCCATCTTCCATCCATTCATCCTCCATCCACTACAAGGTCAATGGTGGTTTTACCCATTTTGCTACTACAAATCTAAGGAAGAGAGAATGAAAGGACTCCCTCTATTAATGATGTCAGTCTGCATGGGGGTCCACCTCCTAACAGTTGGTGGGCTCATGAAGAAGTTGCGTAGTGTGGAAATAAGGAGCGTCTGCCCTGGTGCTCAGCTGCCTGGGCTCAAACCCCCAGGCTAGCAACTTCCTGGCTCAATGACCCTGGGCGTGTCATGGTTTTACCATGGATTCATCGGAGATGATAGTACTCCCACAACTTAGGGTTGTGAGAACTGAATGAGGGTGCGTACCACACTGGGGACAGCACCTGGCAAGTGGTGAATAAGCCAACGAAAGGGGACTTCTGTTTCCTGAAACTTCCGGCGTCATGGAGGCTGTGTAATTGCTGCCTTCCTGTACTCTGTCTCATCGGCATCCCCCCTAATGAATCTGAAGGGCGCATCTGTCTCGTAGCAGCTCCCCGTCTCCTGCACGTATCTCTTTACCCCTCTTCTGCATTCTGTCTCCCCACCACAGCTGCTACCTGGGGATCTCCATGGCTGGATCTTCGTCTGATGAACCCACTGTGGGGGGACTGGCAGACCTCCTGCCAGCTCCCCTGCCTCACAAGGTCCTCCTGTCCATCAGTGGCTGGCTGGCTGACGGGGAGAACCGAACCATGACCTGCTGACCCGGAGCCCGTGGCTCTCTCCTCTCTTGCAGGGAGTCGGACCTGTTTCTGCTCGACAGCCGCACCCTCTGGGCCTCGGAGGAGGGCTGGCTGGTGTTCGACATCACGGCCACCAGCAACCACTGGGTGGTCAACCCACGGCACAACCTGGGCCTGCAGCTCTCGGTGGAGACTCTGGACGGTAAGTCCCCGCCGCCACCCCAGCTCGTGCCGGTGCGGCCCGCAGCCGTGGACTCGAGGAGGATCTCGGCAGTCCTCGTGTTTGTCTGCTTCAGGACCAGGCTTCCCCTGCCCCCTCCCCCATCAGTACTTACTGTCCAGCTTTTTGATCCAAAATGAAAGCGGTCCCTACCCCTTTCGCATAAGATGATCACACAGGTGGCCAGAGCTGGGTCGGGTGAGGCCTCGTTGCTCACAGCAGCATGGGTGGCCTCCCCCTGTTCGAAATGCAGACTCTCTGGCCCGTCCCAGTCCTGCTGCGTCAGAACTTGCACTTTAGCTGAGCCTCCCGTGATGCCCGAACATAGAACGTGCTGATGCAGGCTCCTCAAACTCAGGACACAGGACATTCTGGGGTGTCCTGGGCATTGTCGGATGTTTAACAGTATCCCCAGCCTCCACCCACTAGATAGATAGACAGCCTCTTCCACTTGTGACACCCAAAAAATGTCTCCAGACGTTGCCAAGTGTCCCATGCGGGGCACAGTTGCCCCAGTTAAGGACCACCGCACCGATACGAGGCATTAACCCTCTTCCAAGAGACTGAATGTGGCCCTGGGTCCCAGATACTTGGAGAGTGCGCTGTCCGCCCGCCCTCCCCCAGCCCCTCCCCCGCACCCCACGCCCATCTTTTCTGAGAAGGGCAGGCAGGAAAGCACGTGCGGGACTAGGGTGGGCCCGGCTGTGCCGATTTCTCCTTCCCCAAAGCGTATTTCTTATTAAGAGGGGATGCCTTTAGGGTGGGTAACTTCTTCCTTACACCAGTTTACAAAAGAATTATTTTAGAATAGGTAATACACGTGCCTGGCTCAAAATTCAAAAGTTACAGCCGTGTGCAACAGTGAGTAGTTTCCCTCTGATTTCCTTCCTCTAGCTGCTGAGCTCCGCCTCCCAGCGGCAGCTATCTCCACGTTATTGGGTGTCTTTCTGTTCAGAGATGCCTTCTGGGTATCTAAGCAATTACATATAGATTCTGCTTTCCTTTTTATCTTCCTCCCACAAATACTATCATAGTATATACAGTGTTCTTCGCTTTGCTTTTTTCACCGGACATCGTATCTCAGAGGTTGGTCTTTTTTCCGCTGTTAAAGAGCTTCCTTAGTCTTTAGAGGCTGTTTTTGCGTACATGTGGAGTGGATGCAGCTCTGCCCCTCACTCACTGTGTGACTTTTTGGACAACTTCGCTAACGTCCCAGAGCCTCGGTCCTCATCTCCAACCCTTGGATAATAAGAGAGCCTGGGTTCTTGGGTTGTTCTGAGAATGAGTGAGTTAATACAGGAAGAGTTTTAAAAATAATGCCCGAAGGTACAAAGGAATTCCCTGGGGCTCTTGTGAAAATGCAGATTCTGTTTCAGCAGGTCTGGGATGGATGGGAGGCTGTGGTCCAAACAGCCCCCAAGTGCTGCAGAGGCTGCTGGTCCCTGGACAGTGCTTTGAGTAGTGAGGGCCGAGAACAGGACCCGGCTCATAATACACATGCCCTAAATGAGAAGAGGAGTTGTTGTCGTTGTTTTTGTTGTTTTACTACCACCAAGAGTAACTCATCCAATCCACCCGGGATGGACGTCTAGGGTTTTTCCGTCTTCCGCTCCTATAAACAGGGCCTCAGTGGAGAACCTCAGCGCACGTGTCCTTGGACACTTGAGTAGGTGTAGGTCTAGGAACAATTCCTGAAAGTGGCATGTCTGTAGTTTTGTTTGTTTTCTTTAAAATATTTTATTTATTTGTTTAGGCGGCACACAGATCTTTTAGTTGCGGCATCCAGGCTCTTCGTTGTGGCACGCGTGTGGGATCTAGTTCCCCGACCAGGGATCGAACCCGGGCCCCCTGCTTTGGGAGCGCGGAGTCTTACCCACTGGACCCCCAGGGAAGTCCCCGTTTGTAGTTTTGATCGGTATTGCCAATTTACCCTCCGGAGAGGTCTTTCCATTTGCGCCCCCACCGGCAATGCACGAGGGCACCCGTGTCCCCTTCTTTGTCGGGACAACCTCTCAGATGTACCCGTCTTTGCTAATCCGATAGATGATGCTTGGGATCTTGTAGTTTTGCTTTGCTTTTCTCTCCTCTGTGCGAGGCTGAGCCCTTTCTCGAATACACCGTTTGCAGTTTCCTCCCTGCAAACCTCTGTCTCCTCTGCCCATTGCTCGCATAGGGTGTCGGTCTTTTTCTGCTTTATATTTTAGGGACATTTTGCCCTTTGTGATTTGAGCTGCAAATATTGTTCCAGCTTTTAGTTCTTCTTTTTACTTTGGTTAATGCTGGGTTTGGCCAAGTGGATTTGGAAAATGTAAATAAATTTTATAATTTTTTTCCCCAGAATTATCCGCCTAAGGTCACGTGCTGTGTGGGAGGGGGCCACAGAGTTTAGGACCACACTTGTCTTCTTTCCAGTCTGGTCTTCTTTCTACTGATGGTCTCCCCCAGGCTCCCCACCCCCCCAAACCTTCCCCTTTTCATGCCCCTGACACTTTATAGTGGGGTCCTAGAAGATGCTGGAGTTTCCCATTCCTCTATACTGGGTTGGCAAACTATGCACGGTGGACCATATTCAGCCTCCAGACTGTTTTGGGGTGCCTGTGAGCTAAGGATAGTTTTCAAAATTTTAAATGGCTAAGAAAAATTTTAAAAAGAAGAATATTTTGTGACACATAGAATTATAGGAAATTCACATTTTGGTGTCCATAAATAAAGTTTTATTAGTACACAGTCACACCTACTGGTTTATGTATCACCTGGTCTTGCTTTTGTGCTGCAGCAGCAGAGTTGAGTAGTTGTAACAGAGACGCTGTGGCCCACAAAGCTGAAAATATTATTTTTCAGAAATACTATTTACAGAAAGAGTTTGCAACCCCTGCTCTATACCAGTATTTCTCAAACTGTGTTCCGTGAAGAGTCATGATCAGTTAAGTGCAAGAAATGCTAGGATGGATAAACTAAACAGGTTTCACTGCAGGACTTATCAGAGCCTTTATTTTGCTGATGTCCATTGTGAATCTCCTGATAGGGTATACAGCACAGAAGAATTCCAAACTTATTTGGCGATAGAATCATTCAACTCTTGTTTGTCCTTAAAAACCCCTGTGGAACATAGTGGAGATGAGGCACAGATGAGGCTAAGGGAGACTTGATTGACCTCTTCAGAGTGACCATTTCCCTGAACTTGTGGGTATTGGCTTGACCTGCCAACTTGATCCAATGGGTCATGTGCTCCTTTATCCTGCCTGCCCTTCTGGCTCAGGGTGGCACAGGTTTGGTTTTTCACTTAAGTGACACTCAACCCAGGCCTGCCATCCCCTTTCTCCCCCACAGTCAGGGTCTTTGTCCCCCTTTTGCCTCTAGCGTCTGCTCCCCACAACCCGTGGCTGAGGCTCAGTGTTTATTGAAGTGGCACAGCCTGGTGGTTACATGGGCTTGGGCTCAGGAGCTGGCCAGACTCCCCAGGTTCAAGTCCCAGCTCTGCTGTCTCTAGCCACATGACCCAGGGTGAGTCACTTAATGTCCCTCATCTGGAAATGGGGTTAATAATAGTTTCCACCTCACAGGGTGGTTGCAAAGGATTAGATGAGCTCATGCAAGTGAAGAGCTTAATTGCTTAACATGTGGTAGCTGCTAAGCACAAAGTGAGTGCTTTCCGCCATTGTCTCCTGTGATCGTCACCATTACCAGGAGGGTAGATGCTATCATTAACATCCCCGAGGGACAGGTGACGAAACTGGGGCCCCTGAGAGGTGCTGAGTCCTGGGGACCCCTCTCCATCCAGGGGGAGCGTAGCCTAGTGGCCGCAAGATGCTGCCTAGAGCCAGGGTAAGGATTAGACGCCATGCCCCTGACTTGATGCCCCATCTCCTCCCCTCCTAAATGGGGCCCTGGGGGCTGGGCATGGATGCCGCCTCCCTGAGACCCGGCTTGTCCAGGTGCTGTGCACGCCGACGCAGCAAGTTTAGTCTGGTTGCCTGGGTCAGGGAAGGACCACCCACCCAGCCCGTCAGGGAGGAGGAAAGTATTCAACGGCCAACTGGGCGTATGAGTTTTTGCATCTTTTGGGGGATGAGATAAGAAGCAAGCGAGCCCAGCATTTCTGAGAACACAGGCTCCTGGCAGGGAAATCGTTTCCCTCCATGGTGTTTCTCCCACGTGTTGTCCATCACAGCCCCCCTGGGTGGTACACTGAGCATACAGATTCCCGGGCTCCAGCCCCAGACCCACTGATGTCGGTTCCCCAAGGATGGGCCCAAGAATCTGCCTTTTCTCACAGGCGCCTTCTAACTTGGCGTCTGGCCTAGTGATAACACTCTGCCCCATGTTTTGGGGTACCCTGTTTATAAGATGGTGCCTGGGCTGGCCAACGCCATTCAGGTCTAAACCTGGGTCAGAACCTTTTCACGCTGGATGCCTACACAGGTGAAAGACCAGCAGGGCCTGATGGGGAGTCCGTGGATTCTGGGGTGCATCTGATGGGCAGGCTGATGCACACATACTATGTGCCAGCCCTGCGTTGCCTGTAGGGACAGCCTGGCCCCTGCCCTGGGACCACCTACCAGCATTAACGTAAACTCCGACAGCACCTGGAGAAGACGGGGTTTCAGGGCGTGGCACCCGTGCCCAGCTCCTAGTGCCCCGTCTGGGAGGGGAGGCGATGGGGCACTGAGTCGGGGTACAGCATCTTGCAGCCACTGGGCACCTGCCAGAATATGCAGCCAGGTCACCTCCGGGGCCTCAGTTTCCCCACCCATACCATGGGCATGTTTATGATAGTAATTCGGACCAGCTTGCTTAGTGAGGCACAGACGTCACAGACCCTCTTTCCTGATGTTTGGTGCGACGTGAGGTGAGCCCTGGCTCTGCGGGTCTCCAAATGCTGCCTGAGACCACCCAGGAAGCGTGTGTCTGTCCCCTCTTCCTCCAGCTGCGGCCCTCCAGTTAGTCACCCCTCGGAGTGGAGCGGAGCGGCACAGCCGAGGCCTCCGCCAGCTAGCGAGCCTGTGTGGGGAGAAGCCCATAAACTCCCGGGGCACCTGGGGCTCATCAGGAGCCCAGTAGGGCGCCTTGTCTCATCTCTGAGGACAGGATGCCGCGGGAGGGAGGGCTGGCGTCTGCTGTCTTTCCTTGTACAGAGGACAAGAGGAGAGGCAGCCCCTCCACCTCCCAAGCCACACAGGCTGCGCCCCCCTGAACCCCCATGGCGGTGGGAGAGGGGAGGAGAGGCACCCTGAACAGAGGGGACGTGACACCAGTGTGGAGGGCTCCCCAGCTGGCAAGGGGGCTGTCTAGGCGGTGCTGGTGAGAGCTGCGCCCTCGCTGCCGGCCAGGCGCCGTGCTCAGTTCTGGTACGGGACCAGAGAGGGGACATTCCGGCGGCTCCTGCGCCGACTCCAGTGCCCGATAGCCTGATGCTCCGCGGGGCGGCCTCGTGTGATCTGGGACGGCTGGTCCGGCCTCCTGATGCCTTGTCCCTTCATCTGTTCCTCGGGCATGATTGTGGCTGCGAGGAAGAAAAGAGTGAATTCATGTAAAAATGCTGAGCCCTGGGCCGGCACCCTGTCCACGCTCGTGAGTGTTAGATATTATTATTGCTGTTATCGATGTGTTTAATTCTCACGATGACCCTGCCCAGGTAGCACGTTTGTTACGGCCAGCATCTTACAGATGAGGAGACGGAGGCCGAGAAGGCCAAGCAACTTGACTAAAGTTCCTCTGTTCCCAGGGTAGACCTGGGCTCTGCTGCAGATTCTGACTCCAGACTTGCTCGTTGCTGGAAAGCCTTTCGAGGAATGTGGTCACCAGTGGCCGCACCTTGAGGGGCAGTGTGTAATTAACAGGCCCCTGCTGGGTGCACGGCCGGGCCACCCAGACAGAGAGCCTGGGACCCTATAGCATCCTGGTTTCTGCCTGGCTCTTCTCTCCACATCCCCTTTCCTGGGAAGAGAGTTTGAAAAAGGACCCGGAAGACAGCGGGCTTCCCACAGGACTAACGGGAGGAGCAGGCGTCACAGAAGTGGCCAGGGGGTCCTCCCTGCATTCAAACATGTTAAAACTTGGTTTATGACCATCCTGGTATAACGATGAATATAATCCTGGCTGGATTAAAAATGAAAACATTTTCTCCAACACTAAAAAGTTCATGTTTTTTCTTCTGATTTTAAGAGACGTTATAACGTTTTCCCAGGCCCCTAAAAGTGCTGTGGGTCTGGCCGCGGTGCCTGACGGATCCCAGCCTGAAGAGCAGTGCTGAACCCTCCCAGCCCCAGCACCTGGTGGTCAGAACCGGCTTCCTACAGTCAAGAGCCTTTTGCCCATGTTGAAAGCACATTTATTCACTCAACAAACATTTGTGTGGAGCTGTGATGGACCCGGGACTGTTGCAGGCACCGGGGCTACGGCTTGGATAGGGCAAGGCTTTTGCTCACATTCTCATAGGAAGAGGCAGACAGTGAAGGGACCATATGCTGAAGGTCAGGGATGAGGCCGTGAAGACAAGTTCTGAGGTCCCCAGGACGGCTCCGGAGGGCTTCCTGCACACGGCGTTCCGCGTGCCGCTGTCCACCCCAAAGCGGCGGGGAGGTGAAGACTGCTTTGGGCTGGAGACTCCCTCATCTTTGCAGATGCAGAAGCGCCTAGTCCTTTGTTCCCAAGGCGAGGACTCCAACATCTTGTCCTCGTTGACAGGGTCCTCCTCCCTTGTCCACAGAAGAAATCACTTGACGGGCTCAGGAGGCCCGTGGTGTCGATCAGCCCTGGCTCTCTGATGCAAGAAGACGACCTGGGGGCCTCATTTCCGCCCTCACACTCCCTCGCTGGGGGCCTCCAGCTGCTGCTTGACCTCCCCGGAGCTCCAAGACCAGGAGGGCCCCTTCTCCTCCCTCCAGAAGGGCAGACACAGGCACATCCTGGACGTCTGCATGCAAAGAGGGCCTCGGGCTTCTCTCCGGGGCCCGCGAGAGCACGTATCCCTGTTCTTAATCATCCCAGATGGGATTGTGAGGCATTTAAAGGATTGAGGGCGTATGCCGTGCAAGTGTGATGCCGGCTGCGGCAGCTGAAAACGGGACCCGGGAGCGAGCCTTCGCCCACGGAGGCTGCGGAGACTAAGCCCCATAAAGCCGAGGTTGGCGAGCCATCCCGCCCGCGGCACAGCTGGCTCCCAGGTGCCTTCGCCCTTGCGATTGCTTCACATCCTGTTTGTCCAGAAGCTGAAGCAAGAGAGCGAAGAAGAGGCCTTGGTGACCCAGAGGCTGGGATGGGACCTTCCAGGGCCGGTGGGCAGTGGCAGCTGCGGTGGCCTTGGGTAACTGGGCCAGGCGGATGTCACGAGTAATTACTGCGTTCTCACTTGTCACTCAGGCCTTGGTCCATCAGGAGAAGTGGCTGGAATTAATGCGTTTTGCACAATTAAGGAGGAACATTCTTATGCTGTGGGCCTCCTCGGGGCACCCGATGGCTCTAGCCCTGGAAAACAGAGAAACCACAAGAAAACCAAGATGCCACCCTCTCTCTGTGGGCAAGTTACATCCCCTCCTTCCCTAAGAGGCCCCATTTGTGCTCCCTGCCCGCTCCGGGGCTCTTCTGGACTGGGCATACTCTTTCTGCCCAGGCCACCCAGGCCTGCCAGTGGTGGCCTGAGGCACTGGCTCGTCCCTGTCCTCAACTCAACTTCCCAGAGTCCTGTATCCACACCCCTGCCCACCTGGTTCGCCTCTGGGAAGCACCTCCCCCCAGAGCCTCGGTGGATCCTTTCTACCCTTGGAGGCCCCCCGTAGGCTGCCCACATCCATGCCTGGCAATCTCTCCTTTCTTCTGCATTTCCATCCACCTTCCCTCGGCAAAGGTTTGGTGGTCAAGCTCGTAGCCTCGAGCCAGCTTTTTCCCCCCGTCTGTAAATGTGGGGTCAAGTAGTCCTGCCCGAGAGCAGCGCAGGGGGTGGGCTCTGCACAGTGCCTGGTACAGAGCACACACTCAATCATCTTCTCTGTGAACCAGCAACGGGCAGAACCCTCTCTGCAAGGAATACTTTCCTTGGCAAATAACAGACAGTAAAGGCATCTTATCTCATTGGGACATTTTACGGTTTTCTTTACAAGTCTAGAATTAAGTGGATCTGGGGTTGGTTAGAGCAGAGGTCAGCAAACTCTTTCTCTAAAGTGCCAGATAGTAAATGTTTTAGCTTCGCGGGTCAGACACTCTCTGTCCAGGTTCCTCAACTCGACCGTTATCGCGGCAGCACATGCGTGTGTTAAAGCGGACAGTGAATATGTGCCCGGGTGTTCAAAGCTCGGTTGCAGTAAAGCTTCTTTTTTAACTTTTTATTTTATATCGGAGTATAGTTGATTAACAATGTTGTGTTGGTTTCAGGTGTACGTCAGAGTGATTCAGTTATACACATACATGTGTCTATTCTCTTTCAAATTCTTTTCCCATTTAGGTTGTTACATAATATTGAGCAGAGCTCCCCGGGTTACGCAGGAGGTCCTTGTTGGTTGTCTGTTTTAAATATAGCAGTGTGTACATGTCAATCCCAAACTCGCTGACTCTCCCTCCCCCGCCCCACCCCATAACTGTAAGTTCATTCTCTAAGTCTGTGAGTCTGTTTCTGTTTTGTAAATACGTTCATTTGTATCTCCTTCTTTTTCTTTTTTGATTCCGCATATTTCTCTTTCTCTGGAGAGAAGGAGAAATGTCCAATAAAACTTTATTGGCAAAGGCAGACGGTGGGCTGGATTTGGCCCACGGGCTGTTGTTATCACCCCCTGGTTAGAGTATGAACGGCAGTCAGGGCTTCTCCCCCGGCCCCCGTCTCGCGTGTGCTGGCTGCGTGTCCTGAGACTCACCTTAGCGCCGCTGGCAGATGGCTGTCTCTACGTGCCCAAGCCTGGAGGAGGGGAGCAGGGGCCGGATGAAAGCTGTGCTCTGCCTCTTTGGAAGGAGCCTGCAGCACCCATCCTAGAAGGAGCGGCACAAGAGGCCGGGAAGGGTCTCCTCTGCAGCCTCCTTCGGTGGAGGAGGGCCAGGCAGGAGGGGGCTGGGCGCGGTGGCGGGCACGCTCCTGGGATCGGACCCTCTCGGCTCAGCTCTGCAGCCTCCCCGGTCTCTCCAGATGGCAGGCGGGTTGATTCCAGCACCGACGGACACCTCGAGTGTGCGAAGACTGGGGAATAGGCCCCCCCAAGGATTTCACCTCCGCTTCACGTCACAGAAATGAGAGGGCAGGTCCACACAGAAACCTGTACGGGAACGCCTGTCACGATGTTCGTGCGTACACACACTGGAAGCAGCCCGGGTGTCCTTCAGCAGGTCACTGGGTCGCCAAACTTCGTGCATCCACACTGTGGACCGTGAAACACGCAGCACCGCGAGCGAATCTCAGAGACACGCGCGTTGAAGTAAGCCGACCAAGAAGACTGTGCGTCCATGTATATGAAATGTCTAGAAAATGCAAAGCTGTAGGGATTAGAACAGGTCAGTCCTTGAGAGTCTGGGAGTCGGGGAGGGGTGACTGAGAAAGCAGGGCGTCTCCCCCTCGGCACCGTTGGCGTGCTCTGTGTGTGTGTTGGGACGGGGTGCGTCCTGTGCGCTGTAGGATGTCTAGCAGCGTCTCTGGCCTCCACCCGCTTGATGCCAGTAACACCCCTGCCCCAAGTTGCGAAAACCAAAAATGTCTCCAGACGTTGCCAATGTCCCCTGGCGGGGTGTGGGGGGCGGGCTCACCCCTGGTTGGATGCACTGAGGTAAAGCAGCACGCGGGAGTTCTTTGGGATGCAGGAGCTGCTCTGTATCCTGAGAGAAGCGGTGATAACATGATCCTATACACGCATTAAAACGGACAGATCTGGATACCGAATAAAAGTCAATTTTACTAGATGTTAATTTGAAAACTAAAATTTAAGAAAAGCCAAAAAACAGGAACAGAAGCAAAACACTCACTCTGCTGGAGGCAAGCCATGAATCCTAAGGATGAAGAAATCAGCAGAGTTGTTACCTGCTTGTTGGGTGGGCCGGAGACCCCATCACGGTTGCTACAGTATAGCAGGGTCAGTTACCATCATAGGCCAGGAAAGGCTTTCTATCCTGACTTAAGGAGCACCTCTTGGCAGATAAAATACAGATGCACGCTTAGATTTGAATTTCAGATAAACAACAAATAATTGCTTAATAAAAGTTTGTCCCACGTATTGAAAACGTTATTCATTTATATGAAATTCAAACTTAACTGGGCATCCTGTATTTTTATTTGCAAAATCGGATAACCCCATCCTTGGGCAAATCTTCAGGTTTTTTTTAACCTATTAATCCTTGTCTAGAAAATAAATCTTTTTCGAAGATACAGACCTATGTTAAAATATTACGTGTATCTTTTCTTCCTGCCTAGATTAATGAATTCACCCACCTCAGTTCCTCTGCCTAATACGTTTGGCCTGGCTCCCTCTTCAGTGTGGCGTGCTCTGGAGGTTTAAATACAAATAATCAAAACAAATACTTGCAAGTGCTAAGGGAAGCCTTTATATTGTAACAGCATAAAACGAAAAGGAATTCCTCTCTCAGCTAACCCACAGGTCCTCTCCCCCAGTGTAACCTTTCTCTGCCCTTTGTGGGAGTATGAAAACAGAAATAAACTTTATGTATATACATATCCACATATGTTGGTATATGCTTCAAATTTCTTTTCTCCCATGTGGAATCACACTGTATCACGTTCTGCCCTCACTTGGCAGCCCTTCCTTTTGTCAGTCCCACGAGAGCCTGGACCTGTCTTGTCCCCGTGGTAACCCCCAGGGCGCAGAGCTTTGCTGGGCTCGGGGCATGTGAGCCAGGAATATTTGTAAATAGATGAGTGAATTGTTTAGGTGGCTGGTTGGTACTTCATGCCCGTGCCCCCTCGTTTAATTATCCTGGCTTAATAAAGCACCACGTTGTCTGTGGGTTTCTCAGCGAGAGTTGACCACAGTAACTTATCTTTGCATGTCTGTGCTGCCTGGCTTACTTTAGGAAGGGTATATGTAACACCTGGCTCTCGACCTGGGACGTTCTGCCTCCCAGGAACACTTGGCAAGGTCGGGAAACATTTTGGGGAGCAGCCAGGGACGCTGCTGCACATCCTACAGTGCCCACCACAGCACCCCAGGGGATCATCAGCCCAAACGCCCGGTGCCAGGTGGAGAGGCCGGCTGTGTTTGCGATCGCCTGCTTGGTGAACGTGCTTTTGGGCCCCATCTTAGAGCTCTCACCTGTGCAGGGACGGTGGGTGAAGGGGACCATCCCTGCCCTGAGCTGCTGAGCTTTTGGAGGAAGACAACATGTGTGCGGGGCCCCGAGAGGCCGCCCTGAGCGTTACGGGGGTCCAGAGGAGGGCGTGGTGGGAGGGGGCTGGTTTCTGGACCTCCACGCGGCTTCCTCTCTCCCCACCCTATCTGTTCGCCACACACCAGCCCCAGTGGGCCTCTCATCACAGAACTCTGGCCACGTCCCCCTGCCAGACCTAGAACATGATCCGAGGCCCCGCATGACCCGGCCCCTGACCGGTCCCCCCTTGTCCCTGAGCGCATCTCCCTCTCTGGTCAGCTCCTGGGGGCTGTCACCCTGTTCGCTGCTGTACCCGCACCTGGCACGGTGCCTGGCACACAGAGGGGGCTTCATGAATCGTTGTTGACTGAACTACTAAATGGATAAACAAGTTGTTTGTTCAGGCCTGGGCCGGAAGAGGATGAGGCAGAGGGATTTCCAGATGTGAGGCCCCTCTGCAGCCGCAAGAGACGAGATCAACGTGTGTTTCACTGACGAGGAAAGATGCCTCACAGTACATTGCCCCCAACCCGGGTTTATGTGAATCAGCAGGGACACACATCCCAGTTAGGAGGAATTGCACACACGTGTTTCCGTGTGTCTACACGTGCGTGACGGGAATGGCTTCACGGGTGTGTGGCCCGCACAGGACCCTGTACTAGGACCCCGTGCTTGGTTTGATGCTCTGCTGTCTCCGTCTTGCGATTTTTAATAACATTAGGTCAAGAGGTCCTGCATTGCCACTTTGCACTGCGACCCGCAGATTCTGCAGCCAGACACCAGGCAGAGTGTTTATAACCCTCCCACCCCAAGAGGAAGCCAGGGGGATGAACTCAGTTCAGGGTCCTTCATTCCACATTCTTCCAAATGACCGTGGTCGCACAGTTGACATTTCAAGGAATACCAGGGAGGTGAAGACCAGCCTGGGAGAAAGCTGTCTCCTCTCCACCTCCAGGTGGCTCTTTGAGATGTGGTCCTGGGCCAGGGGAGCCTCCGAGCTCACATGCAGCTCCCACCCTGTGCTGGGGAACCTTGACCCCTTTTTAGCACATGGGGCATCCCAGGACACACTGGGGTGAAGCTGAGAACTCAGACTTTGGCTTCCAGCAGAACAGGGTTCGAATGCTGGCTCCACCACTGACCCGCTGCAGGGCCATTATCGCGGGAGCCTTGTTCCTCTTTGAAAAGTGACATCACGATGTCTGCCCCACGGGGCCGTGGAGAGGGTTGGCTGGGCTGTGAGCTCTCGGTCCACTGTTGGCACAGGACACGTTTGTTCGTTTAGTAAACGGTCATTAGGAGCCCACGAGCGCCAGGCACTGTGACAGACATCCTTATACTGTTTATTAACAAAAACTATCCCCCGGGGTTTGGTTGATGGGTCATCCCTACTCCTGTCTTTTTTGTAATTTATGTACTTCAAACGTTAAGCTATAATTCACATACATGGAATTCACCACCTTAAAGTGTACCCTCTAGTGCTTTTTGGTACATTCGCCTTGTTGTGCAGCCATCCCACCATCCAATGCCAGAATCTTTCCGTCATCCCCAGAAGAGACTTCCTATCCATTAGCGCTCACCCCATTCCCTTCCTTCTCCTGGGCCCTGGCAACCACTAATCTACGTTCTGTTTCTATGGATTTACCTATTCTGGAAATCATACAACGTGGGATGTTTTGTGACCGGTTTCTTTCACGTAGCGTAATGTTTTCAAAGTTCATACATGTTGTAACATGGATCCGTACTTCATTTCTTTTTATGGAGAATAATACCCATTGTATGGATATACCATGTTTTGTTTATCCACTCATTAGCTAATGGACGCTTGGGTTGTTTCCACGTTCTGGCTATTATGAATAATGCTGCTGTGAACATTTGTGAACCTGTGTTTTTAGTTCTCTTGGGTATGTACTTAGGGATGGAATTGCTGGGTCGAATGAGAGCTCTCCGTTTAACTCTTTGAGGAATTGCCAAACTGTTTTCCAAAATATCTGCGGCATTTTTATAACCCCATCAGCAGTGTAAGAGGGTTCCACTCTCTCCACATCCTCACCAATACTTGTCTTTTGTCTACCTTTATTTTAGCCATTTTAGTGGGAGCGACGTGATATTTCACTGTAGTTTTCCATATCCCTGTTTTTTGTTGAAGGTGAATGTCTGTTGTGGTGACAGTCAGTTTTACCTTGAAAGCTTTCATCTTTTCTCATACTTGGTGATAGAAGGGGAATGATCCATACTTGCCCTGTGAGTACCTGCTCTCTACCAGGCCCAAGATGGCTTGGTACCCTGTTCCAGCCTCTAAAAAAGGGGCAAGGACAACCCTAAAATGGCAACTCGGACTGAACAATCAAAGGGGTTTATTTGTTTGGCTGGCTGGGGCAAGAATTCAGCTTCAGGAATGGTGTGATCCAGTGGCTCGGTGATACCACCAGAGATCACGTGTCTGTTTGTCTCTCTGCTCTTCCTTCCACCAGGTCAGCCCCATTTGGAAATGTGGTCTACTCGTGGTTGCCAGATGGTAGCTGTTTCTGGGACTCTCTCCATCCCTCCTCCCTCAATCCTGTCCAGGGAAAGAGAGGGCTGCTCTGGACTTGGAAACTTTCAGGATACCTGTGCTCCATTCATTGACTAAATTGGGTCATGTGCCCATTCCTGAACCAGTCGCCGTAGCTGGAGGGTTGGTTGCCGCGTATAAGACCGCAGGTCCTGCCCTCTATGGCCAGGCTGGAGTCACGCTGAGGCACAGCTGCCTGAATAAAAATTGGGTCGGGTAGGAAGAAAAAGAGGGCATGGCTGAGACAAATGACATCATCCCTATTTCACAGATGAGGAAATGGAGGCCCCGGCACGTGACTTCCCCTCTCTCAGCCCACACAGGCTGGTCAGCGGCAGATGTGGGTTTCAACTCCCTGGAGACCCTCTTCTTTCCTTTCTGTCTGCCCATTTCTCAGCTGAGGCTGTGAGTCCCTGGACGTGGATGTCCTGACAGTGGCCAGAGCGAGCCAGACACCCTCCCTCAGATGCACAGCGACTGCCCGCAGTGCTTGCATTTACTGGATCTGGAACAGCATCAGGTTTTCAGAGAGGCATTTTTATTTTGCCCTAAAAGCCTTCCAAGGGGGACACAATTCCTAAGGGCTCGGCTTTAATGGTTTCTTTTATAGAATCATTCAAATTATAGATGGGTGAACTCGAGGAAACCCCGCTAAAGAATGCAGGAAAGCCGGCGTTAAAAGGGACTAAGGTAAAGTAGTGGTGAGGGGAAGAGCTCGCTCTTCTAAACATTTGTTGTTAAACAACCAGAGCGAACCCCCTGATGCTGATCTGGTCCTTGGGAGTCTGGGTTTCGGGACATCTGGCCCGTCTGGAGGGCTCCAGGCGAAGCTGATTCCAGATGTGGATGGGCCCAGGGCCTTCAGAAGCACTGCTTTCACTGACCTCTGACTCTTCTCACCCAACTTGCAGGCACCATATTTGTTGTGGTTAAGCAGCCTCACCTGGGTTCAGATTGAGCTTCCTTGCTTCCAAGCTGGGTGTCCTTGGGCAAGTTATTCAGCCTCTCTGAGCTGTTTTGTCACGAGTGAGGTGGGCTTTCTTTGTCCTCTTGCTTTACCTTCCTTTGGAATACTTATCACCACCAGATGTGATGTTAAGTATATACCGGCCAATGGTCTCATCGTTGCCGGAGCTGGTAGCCTGTTCTATCTAGGCCCCCGTCACACTCGACCCACCCGCAGAGCACAGGACACTATGACTGCTTCATCCGCCTTCTCCCCCACGATCCAGAGCCCCATATCCTCTTGGCATCCCCCTTCCTCCTGTTCAAGCTTCTTCCAGATCCTTCCCCGCTGGGCACGCGTGCACAGCCTCTGCTGCATTCCCGCATCTCTCAGGTGGAGACAGGGCATCTGGGCTCAGTCCTCAGCGTTGCTTGTCCAGCTACACACTCTCCCCGGGGTGCATGTGTCCAGTCTCCACTCCGGCCTGGACCGCTGCCCGTAGCTGCTGGTTAGTGAGCACGTCCGGTGTGCAGAGCTCTGCTGGGAGGAGCATCTCTGTGTGTAGTGGCAGAGGTGCGACGTGAACCCAGGAAGGCGGGCCCTGGGCCAGAGTGCGTCCTGGCTCCAAGGCTGTCTGTCCTCCTGGGTCAGGAGCCAGGCCCGGGCTGGGACGTTCTGCTGTCCCCTGCCGTTTTCCTCGTGCGTCCGGTGGGGATTTCAGACAGGAGCCGCTCAGTCACACTGTTTTGCCCTCTGCCCTCCGCTTCCCAGGTCTTCTCCCCACCCCTACCCCCCGCCTTGGTTTCCCCACCTCCTGAAGGGTACATGGGGCCTCCCTGTACATTTTTATCACAATTTCCTGTGAATCTGTAATTATTCCAAAACAAGACATTGAAAATAAAATAAATTCTAAAGATGGACTTAAAAATGAACCATCGAGGGCTTCCCTGGTGGCGCAGTGGTTGAGAGTCCGCCTGCCGATGCAGGGGACGCGGGTTCGTGCCCCGGTCCGGGAAGATCCCACGTGCCGCGGAGCGGCTGGGCCCGTGAGCCATGGCCGCTGAGCCTGCGCGTCCGGAGCCTGCGATCCGCAACGGGAGGGGCCACGACAGTGAGAGGCCCGCGTACCGCAAAAAAAAAAAAAAAAAAAAAAAAGAATGAACCATCGAGGATCTGAGGGTTTCTGGCCGCCTCTGCCCTCACTGCCCCCGTCCAGTCCCTGTGACGTCTTCCTGCGCTATTCCGTCGCCTCTGCCTGGACTCGCACTTCCAGCCTCGCCCCCGCAGTTCAGTCTCCAGCCGAACACCCCGTGGTTTCCACTTCATGCAGACGGGTGTGTGTCCTGGGACTTAAAGCAGCAGAGCTTTATTCTTTCACAGTCAGGAGGCTGCAAGTCCAAAACCAAGGTGTCCTGGGCCACACTCCTTCCCAAGGCACCAGGGAAGAGTCCTTCCCGGCCTCTTCCAGCTTCTGGTGGCCGTCGGTGTTCCTTGGGCTCTGTCTTCACACGGCTGCCGCGCGCGCGCGTGTGTGCGTGCATCTCCGTGTCTTCACGTGACCTTCTTCTAAGGACACCAGTCATTGGATTAGGACCCACCCTAATCCAGTATGATCTTAACTACTTAACATCTACAAAGATGCTATTTTCAAATAAGGTCACATCCTGAGGTTCTGGGTGGACACGAACTTGCGGGCATAAACGGAATGAAGGTAAAGGGCTTGCTGATGCCCCCAGGACCCTGCGTTGCTTCTGCGCCCTGCTGTGCCCACCACCTTTCCCCTGAACTCCTCCAGCCCTCTCACCCTTAGTCTCTGCTCCAAGAGGAGGCCAGGTTCCTCACTGCCCCCCCGCCACCTCCGGGCCTTTGCCTTTGCAGTGCCCCCTTCCCCGACATCCATGCGGCTCCCTCCCTCGCTGTTACCCACCTCTCTGCTCGAGAGGTCCCTCCGCGCAGAAGGTGGCAGTCACTGGGGCTGCTTGTGACTGTTCCCAGCCCCCTGGGCACCAAGCGGGACTGACGCCACCCTCTGAATCTAGGTGGATCACGTGACCTGATTCTGCCAATGAGAGGCGAGTGGAACTTCCACCAGCTGGAGTCCTCCTGCAAACCTCAGCGTCCTACCCCTCTCCTGCTCCATTTGTCTCCACACACGTATCACCACGGGCTCCCTGCCCTGCGTGTTTCCTGGCCGCCTTCCCCACCAGTGGGTGCACCCAGGGGCCAGGGAGTTTTCTCTCTGAGGTTCCCACCGTGTTCCAAGCTCCTAAAGCAACCTGGCATAGGGTCAGAGCCGAGGCCACACTTGCGATGGACGAGTGGTGGGCGCGCGGATGGACCGTGAGGCTCGGATGAAACGGCGTCTGTGCAGCCCTTCCCGCTAGCCGCCTCTCCTGTAACCGCTCCTCTGTGCATTGGACTCCTTCCTGTCTAGGGCAGAGCATCAACCCCAAGCTGGCAGGCCTGATCGGGCGGCAGGGGCCCCAGAACAAGCAGCCCTTCATGGTGGCCTTCTTCAAGGCCACCGAGGTACACCTCCGCAGCACCCGTTCCACGGGGGGCAAGCAGCGCAGCCAGAACCGCTCCAAGACACCCAAGAACCAGGAAGCCCTGCGGGTGGCCAACGTCGCAGGTACGCCTGGGGGCGGGAGGGTTAACACATGGACACCAGCCCCCCCACCCCACCGCCGAGGAGCCCACAGGGGGGCCCCCTGTGGGACCCCAGCTGGGGTGGGACTCAAAATCCACGCATGTGCTTGACAGATGGTTCTGGAACCAATGCAGCAGGAAGCACAACCCACAGAATCCCTTCCACCCCAGAGCTCACCATCTTCAGGGTATAAATTGTGTCGTAAATTCATTTTGAACTGCAAGTAGCAAAACATGAGTATAACAAGATGCCAATCATATAAATTTCTAAGCGGACAAAACAATAGCTACAAATAAACGGAGGGAAGACTTCACACCAGCCCCCCGGAGGGAGGGAGGCTGCTGCCCGGGGAGCGGGGAGGAGGAAAAGGCGGGAGTTAGCTGTAGCTTTGGTTTTATTTCTTCAAGTGAAAAACATCTGAAACTCATGGCAAATTTTAACACTTGTTGAATATGGCTGGTACGATTTTCCTGTGGAGCCGTCCCGGCACTGGGTTCATCGTGAGCTGGGAGAGGCCTGGGGCTGGTCGGAGGAAGCGTGGAAGGGGGACATGGGGGGTGTTTAGAAGGGTGATGGTGAGGTGGGGAAGGGGCCGCCACCCTCAAATTCACTTATATTGTCAATGGCTTCTTCTGCCTTACCTGGACAATTTCGAAATTTCTGTTCATTTTCCTTTTCGAGGAAAAAGAAAATTACAGTTACTGTGGTTGGTGACGTTTTCAAGAGCAGGGCATCCTTCTGGGCTGGATTCTAGTGGGTACGTGTGGCTTCAGAGTTTGTGTGCAGAGATTTTGAATCTAAAAGAATCTTTAGATTCTTTTCTGGCAGGTGCATCCATTCTTTTTTAGGCTGCTCAGGGGGCATCTGTGATCCCCCAAATTAAAACCCAACTGAATCTCTTCATTTGTATTAGGAGCCTCCTCTGCGCTGGGCTCCTGGGGGCTGGGGTTCAACAGTGAAAGCCCAGCCGTGGTGCAGAGATGATTCAGGATGGGCAGGAGGCTGCCATCATTCACAGACGCACGGACACCAGGCCCGGGAGTTGGAACGTGGTGACGAGGGACTCTTGAGGGGGTGGTTCACAGAAGACTTGCCAGCTGAGAGCTCCGAGGCGAGCTGGTGCCCCAGGGGCCAGGCCGGGTGGGCTGGAGGCCAGCGCTGCAGGCAGGGACCTGTAGGTGGAGGGAGTTTTCGTGGCAGCTCTGGGAGGGAGGGTGGAGGGGGGCAGGCCATGGGGCTGGGCCGGGGAGTGAGCACGGTCAAGTGTCCTCTCGGGAGCCGCATCTCGAGTTTGAATTTCATCCAAAGCAAATTTGGAAGCCTTTGCAGAGTTTCTAGCTATGATTCGGGGTGGGGTTGATAAGAAGCTCATTCTGGCTGCTCTGAGAATGGTGGGGGTCAGGGCGGGGCACTCAGGGAGGGTTGGAATAGGAAGATTTGTGAGAGGCTTTTCTATATCAATCAGGCAGGAAGGGCTAGCAAACGTCATCCCCGCAGAGACTCGCGTGGCTCGGAGGTCTGTCAGGTGTAACGGTCTGACCGAGATAATGAAAGGGGAGGGACTGGTCTCAACATCTTAAAATTGGACACTCAGCTTCCCCCACTGCGTCCTCACCAGACCCCCATCAAGTCTCCACTTACATAACCCCACAGGACGGAGCTCTCACTATCTCACGTGGCAGCTGTTCTACCTTGCCTGGGATCTACTTCCTGGCTCTGGATTTCTACGTCCTGGCCCTGTTTGAAGTTCACCTAAACCCTGCCTGGAAGTTTAATTTTAAAAGAATACCGAAGCCTGGGCCCCACTGCAGGCTTAGTAAACCAGAATCTCTGCGGGTGTGTTTGTACACACATGCCCGGTTGAAGTGCTTCGCCTCCTGTGATGAGCCGGGAATCCTGCTGCAGGGCCACACGAGTAGAATCCTCTCTCCCATGGCAGCCCTCGTGTGCTGGAGAGACACGTCCTGCAGGCCAGCCCCACCCCGCAAAGGCCTTCAACTGCTCTTCAGACCGTGTGGTTTGGGGTGAGAAACTGGGTCCCTCGCCTCCCTTCCACTTGCTTCTCACCCACGACTGGACCCAACTCCCTAGTCATTAGCCATTTTCACCAGATGACCCATGGGCTGGGAGCTGGGTCCCAGCACCGGTTGTAACTTGTCAGCTGCTCTGGCCGGGCTCGCGGAGGTGGATGAGCAGTAGCCTCTCCGCTCCTGCTTGCCTGCCTGCTGCGGCCTGGGATGGGTGGGCAGGGCAGGAGGGACAGGGGAACTAGGATTCTACTTCTTGAGCATCTCTTTTCTTCCCTTTCCTCGTCTTTCTGCTAATAAGAGGTCAGAGTGAAATAGGAGTTCCAATCACTTCTTGCTGGAGCAGCCACGTTCCAAGGAGGCCTGAAGGACCCAGGCGTCTGAGGTCCCTGATGGCAGGGCCAGGGCCCACCCCATACTGATAATGCCCACAACTAGCTTCATGAGCTGCTCTTGTGCTTGGTCTGTTGGGCCTTGGGCTTCAACATTAAGCCACATATCATTGCTTTGTTTTCAGACAGGGTTGGGAAAAGTGGCAGTAAGGTCCCTACTCGCCCTTCCTCTGCTCATGGCAGACGTTGCTAATCAATCCTGGCACATTCTTCTCACTGAGCCCACGCAAAGCTTCAGATCCTTCTTTACTCGGGGCAACAAACAGCCAGCAGTGTTGGCCCTCCACGCACAGCTTCTTTGCCACATCCCTGGCCTAGGCTAACGTGCTCAGACCTTTGTCTTGTTCAGGTTGCTTCACACAACATCACTGGGCTGAGGCTGCTCCCCCCCCTCTCCCCTCTCCCCTCTGCCTCCCTACAGGGAAGGAGGGGAAGAAGGCTTGTGGGGTTGCCGCCTGGGGCCACAGGCATGGCCACGGCAACGGAGGCCTTCCTGGATTTCCGCTCAGTGTCTGTGCCTTCCATATGGCACAGTGAATGGTCCGGGAGGTTCCTGGGCTCGCCTCTGATGGTTCCCTTGACCTTGACCTTTGTATATCAATGACCACCTGCCCACCCCCCCCCCCCCCGCCCCCGGCAGCCCTACTACCCCTGCAGCTGGTTTTCTCTATCTCAAGGCCCTCAGGCTAGGTCCCAAAGTGGGGAAGTGGGGCCCAGGACTCCCCATTCCTGCTCCATCCTCCCTAACCTCCCCACCCCCCAGCCGTGGAGCTCAATCCAGCGAAGCAGACCTCCCCCGTCCACGCCGCGGGCCGCTGACCCCAGCGCTGCCTCCTCATTCCCGGAAGGCTCTAGTGCCTGCTGCCCGACACTCGGCCAGCCGCCGCTCCTGTCCTGGTTCTTGCCGACTTCCTAACCCTCCTCTCCATCCTGCTCCGTCCTCATCCTGGAATCTCCTCCCGTGGATTCCTCCCTGGCCCGCCCTCTCACTTCCTTTGGTTCTTACACGAACATCACTTCCTCGGAAGGCCTTGGGTAGCGCCCATGGCACAGACCCCTCAGCCTGCCCTTCCTGTCCTCCTCTCCTCCCTTAGTTCCTCCACGGTGCTCATCTAAATGGAATGTAATTGCTGTTTCCTCATTTGGTTATTATCTGCCTCTCTCGCTGGAAGATAAGCCCCTCAGGGGCAGGGCTTTGTTTTGTTCACACTTGTCGCTCCACTACCCAAAACAGCATCTGCAAACCTGTCCACATTAACAATTTGTATGAATGAATGAGTGAATGACATACCAGGCACCAAGGTAATGAGGGCCCGAGATACCCGAAGGTGGGTGCTCCGTCCCCCCCAGTCTATGCCCCCCTCACTGAGATCCTCTCACTGGTTCTGAGTGTCTCCTAGGAGCCAGGATCCTTCCTAGAAAGATACATGCAATTCTGTCGTAATCAATTGTGTCCTTTCCTCATTGGTTTGTACATTAAAAAAAAATTGCTTTTCTGAGCTCTAGATATAAAGATACGTGTACAATTGGGGATATTCAAAAAAGCTTATAGGAAGCCCCTGGGAAGTTTTCGGTGGAGGAGAGACAGGTCGTGGTTAAGAAAAAAAAATGAATCCCTCTAGCTTCTGGGTTCAGGGAAGGTTGTGCAGTGGCAGGTGTGTGTGTGTGTGTGTGTGTGTGTGTGTGTGTGTGTGTGTGTGTGTCAGAGAGAGACAGAGACAGAGAGAGACATAGACACAAAGAGATAGAGAAACAGATTTCTACATGTTTACAAGGGCTCAATTCCTAACCCAAAGTTCCTACAAACTTTACATACTTCTGGAAAACCCCAGTGCATCATTTTCGTTCCTCAGAGAAACCTCAGTATTGTGTTTTTCTGGAAGGTCGGTGGGACTTGGCTTTTTGCCCTCTCACTTCTTCTCGATGGTGGGGCCTTGTCCCAGGCCCTGTCCGCGTCTCCTCCGGCCCGCTCCACGGGGCTGAGCATCGTGAGGCAGGCGGGCCTCACAAAGTGAGGCGGGGTGGAAGCGACCCCTCTGAGCAGGCTCGTGCAGCCAGTGTGTGGGACGTGGATGGAGATGGACTCCCACACGGAATCCACGCAGATGTCAGCATCCAAACAGAGAAGACAGTGTCCACAGAAGGATGCAGAGAGAGCTGTGAGCTAAGACTGCGTAAGAGAGACGGGTGCCTTGGTACCTCCCTTACAGAGGCCGTTTGCTGGGGATGGAAATGAGTTTTGAGGCTACAGGTGCTTGAACGGCTTCTGTGTCAGGAAGGTCACCCTCCAGCTTTCAGACTTTGCTTGGGATCACACCACTGTCTTAGACTGAGGAAACTCTCCTCTGTGTGTATTTCCTTTTCCTCTCCCCGGTGCTGCTCCGCAGAAAACAGCAGCAGCGACCAGAGGCAGGCCTGTAAGAAGCACGAGCTGTACGTCAGCTTCCGGGACCTGGGCTGGCAGGTAAGGGCGGCGGTGGCTGGATGGGCCCCGGATGTGTGTGGGCTCCCCCGTGCTCCCCCGGCGGTGGGGCTGGGTCCCACACGTGCAGTGAGCCGTGTTTCTCATCTCTTGAGACGCCGGTGTTGCGTCCTAACTAGAGGCTCCAGGGATGCCCCGTGAAACCCAAGAGCAGAAACATGGTTGAGACTCAAGCTAGAACCGGAAACCCAAACGATGTGGACTCATTCTCCACGTGAACCCCATTTCCATCCTGCACTGGCTGCTTCTCTCAGACGTGGCCGAGTCTGTGTGCTGGAATCCGGCTGCCTGGAGGACGGGCTTCCACCCTCGGCTCTGTCTGCTCTGCCTTCCCCCGTCTGTGATTCCAATTCCCAGAGAAGGTGCTGATTGGCCCAGCTTGGGTCAGGTGCTTGTTCCTGAACCAGTCAGCTGTTTTAGGGCCGGGATCATGGTTGAGACTCAAGCTAGAACCGGAAAACCGGAAACCCAAACGATGGAACCTCATTCTCCACGTGAACCCCATTTCCATCCTGCACTGGCTGCTTCTCTCAGACGTGGCCGAGTCTGTGTGCTGGAATCCGGCTGCCTGGAGGACGGGCTTCCACCCTCGGCTCTGTCTGCTCTGCCTTCCCCCGTCTGTGATTCCAATTCCCAGAGAAGGTGCTGATTGGCCCAGCTTGGGTCAGGTGCTTGTTCCTGAACCAGTCAGCTGTTTTAGGGCCGGGATCATGTCCTAGGACTGTGGCTGCCCCTCTGGAATCATTTGACTGGAGCAGGGCAAAGGGCAGGGGATGAATCCTAGAAAAAGAGTATCTCAACTATTTATGAGTATCTAGGGCATTCTGGGCCCTTTTCTAGGCACTAGAGGTGCAGCCCTGGGCATAGCAATGTGCCTGCCCTCATGGAGCCCAAATATCCCCGGACAGCGTGTTGTCATAAGATCATCAGGGCCACTGGTTTTGTTGTTCTCCCTTCAGCGAGCTTGTAGTTGAGTGGGAGGGTCCAGATTCTTCCCAGGGCGGCATGTCCTCAGATACACCCCCAGGGCACTTGTGCACACAGCCGGCTTGGAGTCCTCCTGTGATTTTGTCCTCACCCTTAGGACAACATCCATGGTCTAAGAGGTGCCAGGCCGTGCTCACGTTCTAGTGCTGGAACAGAGCCCCCAAATGCACTTGAGTCCCTGAGGGGTATATGTATTGCTAGCACAACACCTCTGTGCTAACCCGACCACGTGCGTCCTTTACTGAGTCGCACACGTGTACCAGGCACTGTGCGGGGTCGGCTATACTGTCATCTCTCTCCTGGGCGGGGGAAGTGAGGCCTGGAGGCTTTGTTTAAAGCAAACCGCCCACGGGTTACCACCCAGTAGGGGTAAGGTTGATGCCACCCTAATCACCCCTCTCTGCGCCACCCTCCGACGAAGAGCAAGTGTTCATCCTGGGCTCAGCCCAGCCCCGGGTGGTCTTTCCCTCACCCTGCAGTCTGTCGGGACCACGAAAGGCTGCCTCTGTAGGAACCCCAGCCGCACAGGAGGAGGTGGGCCGTGCCTCTGGCCTCTGGGAGCTTCGGAGTCTGGCCCCCAGGAGGAATGTTTCGGCCTAGAGGGCGGGGCCCCGCGGCCCCCGCCTTCCGCGTGGCTCTGAGCCCGCCCCCGCCCCGCCCCCGCCCCGCCCCCCGCTCTCCCCCGCAGGACTGGATCATAGCGCCCGAAGGCTATGCCGCCTACTACTGCGAGGGGGAGTGCGCCTTCCCGCTGAACTCCTACATGAACGCCACCAACCACGCCATCGTGCAGACGCTGGTGAGTGGCCTGCGCGGCGGCCGGGCTGGGGGCGGCTGGGGGAGCAGGGCCGCCAGATCCTGCCTCGTGCTCCTCCGAGCTGGGGCCACGGCAGGTCTCTGGCCAAGACCACGTCATGGCTTGCAGGAGCCCAGGGCGCGTCTGCTTTCGTGGGCCCTACCTCCAGAAAACAAGATTCAAAATTATATTTAATAACATGCGTTATAATCTTCGTGTATGTCTTCAACCCTAGAGTGCATCTATTTCTCCTAATGTTACAAGCAGTTAGAACAGTTTCACGGGCTTCTAAAGGTATCGTGGGTAAAGGTCACTGTGCCTAACGGCAGTCTCCCTAGCCCTGCCTCTGTCAGGCGACCGTTGTCAGCATCCACATCCGCCGGCCCTGCAACGTCTGGGCTTCCTCCAGGTTGGGGAGGCTTGAGGGCTCATCCCCTCCCCAGAGCTCGTGGCTTTGCCTCCTAGCCTTGAACTTTGTGGTTCAGCCATTCGAGGGTGTTTATTGAGCAGCTACTACATGTAGACCCTGTGCTGGCAGCTGGGGACGCTGCAGGGAACAGCATACAGGGAACATCACAGATGTGGTCCCTGCACTCAGAGCCTCATTTTCCAGGCAAGGAAACAGTCAAGTAAACAAATGCGGGGAACTTCAGGGAGAGGGGAACGCCAGGAAGATGGCAAACAGGATAATAGGATAGAGAGATGGGGGGTAGCCGTGGAGCTCTTTGAACTTTCACGGGGTCATTGGAGGATTCAGTGTGATGATGCAATTAGAGCTCTTAACGGGGTATCCAGCGCGGAGGACACTCAATAGATGTTATTTTTACTACTTTACCAACAAGAGTGATACGAGTTAGAGACTTTGTTCTTTAGCTTAGAATCTGAGGTTCAGAGACGTTGGTTATCTTCCTCCTTGCTGTGAACATTATCTGGGCCTTCCCTGACAACTGGTCATCCTCTCTGGCTTGAATGCTTCTAGTGACAGAGAGCTCACTACCCAGGCCCATCTCCTCTGTACCGCGGGTCTGTTTGTTGCAGAGCTTTGTGCTCCTTTTGCTTAGTAACCTGCCTCCCTCTTCCCTGTCCCTGCCCCGTGTGTTACTTCTCGCTCCCCTGTTCCGTTTATTTGGATCAGGCTCTGCCCTTTGAGGGAAGGCCTCTTCTTTTAAGCATTGCTTTGCCAGGACCCCCGCTCCCACAGCAGTAAACTCTGAAGCCCTATTCAGGACTGAAAGTCTTCAGGCTGGAAATGAAGTCACCCCAGCCTGTTCCTTGGCCTGAACTTGTCCCCCGTGCCAGTGTCCCCCTGTTCTGTCCTGCTTCGAGGACCAGACTGACGGGTGTGTCTCCCAGGCTTCCAGGAGCACACCTCCACCCTTCTTTGCTCCCTGCCTTCATGGCCCACGGAGCAGAAGCCCAGCCGCCCTGTGACACCTTCTCAATCTGCAATTCACCAGAAAGCTCTAGGATTGGAATGAGTCCTTTGATTATTCTGAAACGAAGGTCATGTTTGAAAAGGAGGTGAATCCTTGCTTTCTAGAGAGTCCTAGTGAAATACAGAGGAAGTGAGCTAACATCTGGGATTTGCTTTAACATCATTCAAGGATGGAGGAGATGGGGGAAGGTTTCGATTTGTAAGGTTTGAGATTAAACATAAAAAACAGTTTAAAAAGCACGCTGACCTACGTGGGAGGTCATAGACTGGGGCTTGGGGGCAGAGGGTCATCCACAGGGTTTTCGGTTGGCCCACGTGGTGTGTTGGAAACCTGGAAGTTTCTCATAAAAACAAAACAGGACTGACAGCTGGCCTGTCCTGAGCCCTCGGCACATCTGATCGCACTGGCTTCGGGCAGCTTGTGTCCGTCTCCCTTTGGTTCGCCCCAGTCCTCACTGTCCCCTGTGGTCTGACTCCCGGCCCAGTTTGGTCATCCGTGGCACTTGCGTGGCCCCTGCCGACGTTTGAATTGGTTTGTCCGCGAGCCCCACCACCTGTAAGGTGCGTAGGAGCCCACGAGCCAGAAGGAACAATAAACCTGGGCAACTGGCTGACTTTTTCCTTCATTCTTATACCTTCTGGACCTTCTCCTTTCTTGTTGATGTCCACGCAAGTGTTTGCCCAAATTCCTTTCCTCTCATTTTTTTTTTTAATGTTGGGGGTAGGAGTTTATTAATTAATTTATTTATTTTGGCTGTGTTGGGTCCTCGTTTCTGTGCGAGGGCTTCTCTAGTTGCGGCGAGCGGGGGCCACTCTTCATCGCGGTGCGCGGGCCTCTCTACTATCACGGCCTCTCTTGTTGCGGAGCACAGGCTCCAGACGCGCAGGCTCAGTAACTGTGGCTCACGGGCCCAGTTGCTCCGCGGCATGTGGGATCTTCCCAGACCAGGTCTCGAACCCGTGTCCCCGGCATTGGCAGGCAGACTCTCAACCACTGCGCCACCAGGGAAGCCCTTTTCCTCTCATTTTTATTGCTCAAGATGCAGAATAGTCTAACATCGTCTAGACTCACACCATCCAATACGGTAACCACTTTTGTGTGGTGGCTCTTGAGTACTTGAAACGTGGCCAGTCTGAATCTAGATGTTTTGCAACTACAAAATACACATTGGGTTTTGAAGGCTTAGTATAAAAAAATGTAAAATATCTCATTAATGATTTCTTATGCTAAGTATATGTTGAAATGATAGTTTTTTGAAACCTGGGGTTAGAGTAAATATACTGTTTAAATTAATTTCACCTCTTTCTTTTTCACCTTTTAAAATGTAGCTACTAGAACATTTTCAATTACACGTGTGGTTTGCATGATATTTTTCTTGGACAGGACACGTCTGGCCCAGAGGTCAGCAACCTTTTTCTGGAAAGGGCCAGATAGTAAATATTTTCAACCTCGAGCGTTGAAAGTCTGTGCCGCACCTTTTCACCACAGATGCTGTGTAGGTGAATGGGCGCGGCCGTGTGCCAATAAAACTTTATTCATAAAAACAGGTGGTGGAGCAGGGATCGGCCTGCAGGCCGACCCTCGTCCAGCCCAGTGGTTCTCCACTTGGGGCAGTTTCGCCTCCCAGGGGATATTCGACAATGTCTGGAGACATTTTTAGTCGTCACGGTGCGGGGGTGGGGTGGAGTGCCTCCGACTTCTAGTGGGTGCAGCCCAGGGACGCTGTCAAACATCCTCCCGTGCATGGGACAGCCCCACCTCCTGGCCCCAAGTATCTTCCTAGCTGTGTGCTGTGTGGCCCTCTATGCTTTGGTTCTCTCGTCTGTGAATGAAGAATAACCCCAGAACTGAGTTAGTTACCCATCAAGTGCTTAGAACTGGGAGTGACCGGTAAGTGTCACCTGCGGGACTTTCGTCCACGCGGTTACCTGTTCCTTTGAGAACTACTGAGGCCGGGGAGGCGTGACTCACCGGGTCTCACCGCTGCCACCGTTTTGGTGTGTGTTCCAGGTACACTTCATCAACCCGGAAACGGTACCCAAGCCTTGCTGCGCCCCAACTCAGCTCAATGCCATTTCCGTGCTCTACTTCGATGACAGTTCCAACGTCATCCTGAAGAAATACAGAAACATGGTTGTCCGGGCCTGTGGTTGCCACTAGCCCCTCCTGGAAGTCAGACTCTTCGGGGCCACGTTCTTCCAGATCCTGGGCCTCTCACCGCCCAGCGTCTCCCACCACCTCGGCGAGGCGCCCGCAGAGCCAAGTGCCTGTCGCGAGGCCTTCCCGCCCCCCTCCCCAGCCGCAGCTCGGTAGGAGTGTTGAGGGATTTGAGAGACAGATGGCTTTTGATCCGCTTTTCGCTGGCACCCTACAGACAAGGTCCTACAAGCTGCCGCAGGCAGAACCTAACAGGCAAAACTTATGTCAGGAAAAGTTGCCGGGCCCCGATCGCTGGCTGTGAAGTCTCAGCTGTGCACCGGCTCGTTCCCAGGGGTAATGATGACACCCTGCAGCCCGGCCACCAGCAGGGGGAGGAAGGGGGCGCGGCCAGGGGTGGGCACGTTCGTCTCTGTGCGAGAGGAAGACTAACGCGGAAGTCCCTGTAATAAATGTCACAATAAAACGAATGAATGAAAATGGTTAGGATGCTAGAGATATATTTTCCTAAACAATGTATCCCCATTTCTCGGTTTACTCTGATTTCATAAACAGAAGCCGCAGCCGGCGGAGGGAGGGGAGGCCCCCCTCTCCGTGCCATTCCGGTTTCATTCTGAGGCTTGCCGAGGCCCGCTGTTTACGTAAACTCACCCGAAAGCCGAGATTTGGCCAGCAGGGGAGAGGGAAATTTTCTGCCTGGAGTTGACCTTGAAGAACAAATAGGTTCCATCACTCAGCCGAGTGCGTAGCGGCAGGAATGAAAATAGGCATGTGGAGCGCCGGCAGACGCCTGGGGTTGGTTTTCCAGCACTCCCCGCGGTAGGGAGTCAGTGAGGGTTGGCAGATGGAGGAGGACAGCTCAGGACAGAACTTGCAGCTTGGTCCCGAGTTCCGGCCACCATAGCCCTATTTTCAGAAGCACGCTAGCCTTCAACGGGGGGTGGGTGGGCAGGGAGACCGTCAGTCCCCAAGCCAGCTCCTCCCTTGGTCATCGATAGCAGCGTCCTGGAGTCTGGGCTCTGACGAGGGCCTCCGTGGTCACCTCTCTGCGTCTGCAGACCCCTTTCTGAGGACTCTGCGCAAGAATCGGCCCCTCGAAGTAAGGGAAAGGTGACACAGTGGGAGGTCTGCTGGACGCAGGGTGTGCAGATGTGAATCTCAAACAGGAGGCTCCAGAAGCTGTCGCGAGAGTGTCCTGACTCGAAGGTGCCATTTCTGACGTGGCTCTTGGCATGAGCCTCCCTTGCCTTAGCCGGTGGGTCCCCTAAATGGTGTGCACCCAGCCTCCAGCTGCAGTACAGCCTTGGAGACGACCAGGCTCTCTGTGAACAAAGAACAGGGTTATCCCGGTGAGGCCTGTGGCCCCTGAGATCTGGTCTAGTGGGAAACTGCTTCTCCATGTTGATTAAGTTGGTTCCTGGAAACACAGGGACACTTGTTTTCATTTTCTTTTTTGTTTTCTTCTTCAGTAGCTTGGGCTGCAGCCTTCAGTCTGCCTGGTCAATGGGGAAGAGTCGGTGTTTTTGTTACATTTTGTTTTGTCTGTCGACAGATCTGGGGATTTTGCTGCGATCCCTTCTTGGTTCAAGTCGTGTCACCACGTATACCCCAGCCGACGTCTGGCTAGCATCACTTGTACACTGAAGCATGTAAATAGTTGTTACTAAACAAAGAAATTATTTATGTCCGTCTGAAGCTCATTTTAGACCCTCTCCGATCCCTTGTTCAGGACGATGAGCTTACTCGCTTCCCTCCAACCTGTTTATTTTCTTATTTAAGACTATTTATTAATGGTCAGACCAATGTACCTTCAGCCGTTGCGTAGAGCAGTCCTCAGAGAAAATGCTGTATAAATAGACAAAATAAAAAGCGTTCTGGTTTTGGGCCTGTGTATGTCTGTGTTGTTTTTTCTCTCAGCGCCTGGATGTTGGAGTTCTCTTGGTGTGCTGGGAACTCTTTGCCTTGGCCTCCACCATTAACACGCTGTTTATCATTCAGGCCCTGGGGAGAGAGGGATGCTCGTCAATATTTGATGCAGCTGTGTGGGGCTCCGGGCAGGAGAGATGGAACCAAACAACAAATGTGAATTTGGTAGGCTCAACTACAAAGATCCTTGATTGAATTACAGTGCAGCTGTCAGCAGCTGTTTCAAAGAGGCAGGGGGTAAATTAGCTGTGTTTACTGCTAACATAGTTGAAAGATTTAGTCATCCCAATAAAATAGAGGCACAAGAAAGAAAAAGAAATAGTAGTGGGGGTAGGGGGAGTGTACACCCAAAACTTTAAAGCAGCGCAGACCCCGGAGCCAACGCTGTCCAGTGCAAATTATTTCAGCGGCTTGGGGGCTGCTGCTGGCTCCCGGCTTGAGCCATAGATGGCCCACGGCGGGCCTGGTGAAGGTAGCCAGGGGCCCGCTGTGCATGCAGCAGCATGCAGCCGTGCAGCATGGAGCAGCGTCTTGGGTCCCTTTCCGCTTTGAAGTGCACGCTGAGGTCACCTGATGGTTGTTAGGATCTGGGCCCATTCCCTGGCCGGCTGCTTGCTCTTGCCCTGTTGCCTCAAATGAAGCAGCCGCTCCTAACAAGTTCCAGCCCCTGTGATTTCCAAACCCTCCTGTCATTGTCCTGATGCGTGATCTAGCTTTTGTTCTGTTTCCAGGCTGAAGACCAGAGCTGCAAACCAGAGGGCCAGATGCAGCCTGCAGACGTATCTTATTCCTCCTGCACGGTTGAATTCGTTGCCAACACATTTTTGAAACTCAGAAGATTGGGGTGAAAAAAACCCTCAGATTCTGCCTTCCCTTGAGCAGTCTGCAGATCTGGCCACCCTGGGCCCCGTTCCTGCGTGGCAGCTCCCGGCTGGAGCCAAAGAGCAGTTGTTGCCACAGTCTCCACTGCTCCCTGTTGTCTATCTCATGAAGGTGCGAATGTCAGTTGCTGTTTTAAAAATTGTAGGCATTTATTGATGTGTACCCGTGTCTCTATTAAGAGTAGGAAAGTAAAGGCTGGACTGAAAGAGCCACGCACTTTGGGGGAAGAGGAGAAGCCTTTTGTTCATTTCTGGCTCACTTTCCCCTTTCCAGCTGGACCCCTGTAGCAGGCGTGGCTGTGGCTGCAGCACCGCAGGGTGGCCTCACCTTTGGCCTTCACCTTGCCCTCTCCTGGTTCCCACCTCTGTTGCTCCATCGTTACCTTGGAGCATTTTGGCGTTGGTGCCTCTTCTCCCTGTCCCGCTCACAGAGCACCTCTGTCAGGGACCATGGCTCCCACCACTTGGCCTGACATCGTTGCTGGCCGTGCTGAGAGGGCCTGAAGAAGTGAAGGAATTTACTCAACGTCACCGGCTGATAATTGCTGGAACTGGAGCTGGGACCCAAAGCCTGGGCTCGATCGCATGCTCACCTTAGAGTCTCCTGGGTCTGCTCACACAATGTGGGGATTCCCAGCCCCCGGCCCTTGCTCTCCAAACGACCTTCCCCAATTCCCTAGGTCCATCCCTGAATCCATGCCAAGTTTCTGGACCACAGGCTCAGGCTTTTGGTCTCCCTCCTTCTTCCAAGCAGCTCGAGGGCCTTCATCTGTGAGCGTGTTGCCGAACTTCTAGCTTCCCCCCCTGGCTGGGCCCGCCAGCCCTGCCTGCTGTACAGTGTAGCTTGCCTGACCTCTGATTTCTGCTTCACTGCCTGGTGACGGTAGTGTGTGGACCTTGCTGGGAGGCTGGGAGGGTCAGCAGTGGTCACTGGGGCCATCTGCTTAGAAAATTCTCACATGTACGTTTTGAGTCCTTCCCTCTGTCCAGCTCTTTTGGAGAAGCTGAGTGTATTAATTTCCTGAGGCTGCCATGACAAAGTACAAACTAGTGATTTAAAAAACTAGAAATGTACCCTCACAGTTCTGGAGGCTGTAAGTCCAAACTCAAGGTGTCATTGGGGCCATACTCCCTGCAGATGCTTCAGGGGAGGAACCTTCCGTGTCTCTTCCATCCTTTGGTGGCTGCCGGCATCCTTGGCTTGTGGCTGCATCTCTCCAGTCTCTGCCACTGTCTTCACATGGCTTCTCCATTTTTCTATGCCCTTCCTCTGCATGTCTCTTAAAAGGACACTTGTCACTGGATTTAGGGTTCACCCAGATAATCCAGGATGATCTCCTCGCCTTGAGATCCTGAATTACATCTGCAACGACCTTTTTTCCAAATAAGGTCACATTCCCAGGTCCTAGGGATTTGGATGTGGACATATCTTTTGGGGTACCACCATTCAGCCCACTGTCATGAAGCTACACGTCCCGCTCCTGAGGCCTTGCCCCTGCTTTCCTGCTGCAGAGTTTTGGGACCTCGTAGAGCATTGTGGTCCCCTCCCAATGCCCCTGGCTGCCGTCCGTGCTGCTGTGTGAGCACTGCAGCTCCTCGTCTCATCCCACGACTAGAAAGGGGCTTGGGAGCCCAGCCCAGCTTCCCCCCAGTTCTGAGCCTCCACCCAGTCATGCTGCAGCCAGGTGCAGCGCAGGGTGCCGGGCCGTGTCAGCTCTGGAGGAGTGGGCAGACCATAAACAAGGATGGCTGAACCACAGTGCCCTTCACAGGTGCCAAGGTGTCTCTGAGGGCTGCACAGGCTTCCTCTTTGGCCAGAAGCCTTCATTCATTCATTCGCTCATTCACTAGTTCCTTGTGCGTCCTCCGTGTGCCAGGCTGCGGGCGCTGGAGATACAGGAGCAAAGCATCCGCTCAGGGAAGCACATGTCCGAGGGCACAGGAAACAAACAGTACCCGGTAGCGCACCACGGCTGCGTGGGCTTCTTCCTCCATATAAAATAATACAGATTTTCCTTCATGATTGCGTGGGTATAGAGATGAATATTAACCAGGCTGCATCATTTTTTTTAATCTTCTCATTTCAAAAGATATTAAAACATTTTTCTGTGGGCTCCTAAAAGTACCATGGTTCCCGCGCACGGTGTCTGCTGTGCCCGATGGACAAGCCGGCTAGGGGTGACCCATTTAGTGATGAGTCCTGGGAAGAAAGAGTGAGCCAGGGAAGGGTGGGTGGTGTCAGCAGAGAGGCTCTTGGAAAGCGTGGTCAGGGAAGGACTCTGAGTGGGGAGCGATAGGGGTCCCCGTGGGGAAGAGCATTTCTGCCTGAAGGATTTGCACGTGCAAAGGCCCTGAGGTGGGACTTGCTTGCCAGGGTGGAGGAACAGCAAGGAAGCCCGCACCTGTGGCCGGGGCAGAGTGGGTCAGGCAGGAATGAAGTCAGCGAGGCAAAGGCTTTGAGGGCCCCAGAGGGACTTTGCAGTGGGGTCGTAGGATGCGCTAAGAGCAGGAGAGGACTTGACGGGAAGAGCTGGGGGGTGGGTAAGGGAATAAGGGAGGGCTTCAAGGAGGACGTGGCATTTTAATCTCTCCTGCCCCAGTCGAGCCTTTGCCGTCTCCCATCTGCAGAGGCTGGAGGTGGGGTGAGCGCTCAAACCCCTCTCCCTGGTGCTTGGGATGTGGGAAGTGGTACCCGGTGAAGGTCGCACACGGAGGCAGCTGAGGGCACGCTCGCTTCCCCTGGGAGAGGACCTCTGCTGCCTTCTTACACATATTTACTTGAGATGGAGGTGAATCCTCGTACCGCAGAGGGAGTGCGTGCTGGGCAGAGGGGCCTGGGATCAGCGCCAGCTCAAACCTAACTAACGTATCTTGTGAGCTGTGGGACCTTGGGCCACTTCCTACCCTCTCTCCCAGGACCCAGTCCTTCTCGGGGCCCCAGCCCTGCGCTCAGGTTGGAGCCCGTCCACCCCTTCTAGGGATACTGACCGTGACCTAGACATGCTTCCCCTCTGCCTGTGGATCGGGTCCTCCTGGCTCAGACCCCTTCAAGACTCTGGCCCCAGCCTCTCTTGGTCTTAGATTTGAGGAAATAAAAATAGAAGAGGAAAAACACAGAACTCTCCAAAGTCTCTGGATTTGCGGCAGCTGTTGGGACAAAGACAAAGTGCACCTGGCCCCGGAGAACAGCGCTGCCTCCCCTGGCACTCAGTCCTTCCCACCCGCCCTCTCCCAGCCACGGCTCTGTGGTGACGGAGGAGGTGGCCGAGTGGGGCAGGGTCTCAAGCCCCCCACTCCATGGAACGCAGGCCCTGGGCTGGCCCTACTTTAGTGCTGTGAGCACTGCAGTGTGGCCACAAGTCATGTCCCAGCATCAGCAGCCAGCGCTGTAAAATGGTGCCAGCTACCCGCCCCTGCGCCCCCCCCGCCGCCCCGAGGGCGTGTGGCCTGGGCGGTCACCCGGGGCTCCAGAAGGCCCTGCGTCTCCGTGTGGCTCCAGGTCCTGAAGCTTCCGTAGCCAGTCCTGTGCCCAGTGGACAGAACAAGAACTTTGGTGTCAGGCCCAGGGTCTGATATGTCCTCTGCCACATTCACTGTTCAGCAAGGACATTTGGGACATATGTGGGCTGCGGACAGCGTTCTGGGCACTGAGGATACGCCGTGAGCGGGGGTGGGGGAATGAGGCCCCCCCCTCTCTTGGATGGCGCATGCAATGGCAAAGAGAGCAGGCGAGCAAATGAATGGTCAAGGGAGAGGCCAGACAATGGCCAGCGTTGGGGGAAGGATTAGCACCAGCTGAAGAGATGTTAGCCAGGTGTGCGGTCCAAGTGTGCAGGAAACCCCAGGTAGAAGGCCCTGAGCCCACGGAGCTGAGGACAGAGCCCAGGGGAGAAAGCCAAGGCCAGCGGGAGACCTGTGATGGGAAGAGGTTAAGCGAGGGGATTCTCAGCCTCGGCCCCTCCGGCCTTTGGGGCCGGGCATTCTCTGCTGTTGGACAATCCTGTGCATTGTAGACCGCCACCCTCTAGCCACCAGTAGCATCCCCCTGTCGTGACAACCACTGATGTCCCCAGATATTGCCAAATGTCCCCTGGGAGGCACAGTCGCTCCCAGTTGAGAACCACCGAATTACGGAAACTGAAATCAAGCCAACAGAAGCCTGGGAGCTATGGGGAGATTTTGAGGGGTGGCGTCCACTTACTTAAGAACTCACAGCTGAGGAAGGGAAGGAAATGGGGTTGGAGCACCCCCATCCGGCCTCCTAGAGAGCCCCCTCCGCAGTGACGTCCAGCCCCTGGGTTGGCGCTCAGGAGTCTGCTCTCTGGTGGTGTCTGCCTCTTGGGAAGGGCATCTGCAGGAGACAGTGACGGGGGAGAGTAGAGAGCTGGGCGTTTATTTTAGGGACAGTTGAGGGGAAGCTCCTACAACGAGTGGGGCCACTAAACAAAGGACCTTGTATGCCCCGTTAAAGGATGAACTTGGAGCCTCTTATGAGCTGAGTGACCTTGGGCACACCGCGTAGCTCCTCAAGCCTCAGTTTTCTCTTCTATAAAGTGGGCACAACAGTAATAACGTCTTAGGGTTGTCGGGAGCATTAAGTGAGATGATGTAAGCAGAGCACATCTTGGCAGCCAGAGTGATGCTGTTAAACAAGAGTTCTCTGCTCAAAGCCCCCCACGGGCTCCCACCCTGCTCAGAGTAAAAGAACCAAAACGAACCTACGGGATCTGACCCTCGCCCCCGACCAAGTTTCCCGTTACCAGTGACCGCGGTAACAAACTACAGTCGTGCCTCATTTTCTACGGGGGATTGGTTCCAGGACCCCTCTCTGTATTTGCGTATAACCTACACACATCCTCCGTACACTTTAAATCATCTCTAGATTACTTCAAATACCTAATACAATGTACATGCTCTCTGCATGCAGCAAGTTCAAGTTTTGCTTTTTTGGAACTTTCTGGAATTTTTTTCTGACTATTTTTGATCCGTGGTTGGTTGAACCCATGGATACAGAGGGCTGAGTGTACCACAAACTTAGTGCCTTAAAGCAACACAAATTTATAGTTCTAGAGGTCTGAAGTCTAAAGAGGGCTGGCTCCTTCACCATCTCCAAGGCCCGCAGGGTAGCATCTTTAGGTCTCTTCACATCTCTCTGTCCAGCCCTCCTCCTTCTGTATTCCAAGGACCCTGTGGTTACATCGGGTTCACCCACACAACCCAGGAAAATCTCCCCATCTCAACATCCTCAATCACATCCGCAAAGTCCCTTTTGCAAGGCGGGACATAATAAAAAATAAATCTCTGGTCTTTAGTCTCTGATTCCTGGCACAGAGCTTCTAGACGCCTTGGAATTTCCTGAGTGCTGGGAAGAACAGGAGTTTTAGGACTGTCTAGTTTTCATAACTAGCTCCTTTCAACCCTACCTGAGTTTATGCTAATGAGGTGACTCTTGACTGAGCAAAGAGACTCTGTGATTGGAGGGTTGAAACCTTCAGCCCCACCCCTGACCTGAAGGAGGGTTTGGAGAGCTTCCAGGTTGGTGACCGCATGGAGGTGAGGAATGGTGGCAGAGGGAAGGCCTGGGGGCCCGCGTGCTCCGTCTCCCACTGCACTTCTCCCTGAGCATCTCCTTCACGTGGTCGATCCTGAGTTGTGTCCTCTATAATAAACGGGTAACAGTAAGTAAAGTGCCTTCTTGAGTTCTGTGAGCTGTTCTAGCAAATTATCAAACCTGAGGAGGGGTGTGTGGAAACCCCTGATTTATAGCCAGTGGGTCAAAAGTGCAGGTGACAACCTGGGATTTGCAATTGGTGCCTGAGCCCTTAAACTCAGGGTCTGTGCTAACTCCAGGGAGATAGTGTCAGAATTGAATGGAGTTGTAGGACACCCAGTTGGTATCCAGAGATTTGGAGAACTGGTTGGTGTGGGGAGAAACCCCCCCTGCCAACATTTGGTGTCAGAAGTGTTGTGAATGAAAATGGTTGATACAGACCAATGTACGTCACCTTCGGTAAGGTAACATTTGCAGGTTCCAGGGATTAGGACGTGGCCACCTTTGGGGGGCCATCATCAGCCTCCGTCACCCCCACTCTACCGCCCCTCCCCTCACACACTCTGCTCCAGCTGCAGCACCCCCCTTGCTGGTCTCCACATCCCAGGTGTGCGCTCCTGCCTCAGGGCCTTTGCACCTGCTGCGCCCCCCCCGCCCCCCCCCCCCCCCCGCCACCAGCCAGGAATGCAGTTCCTCCAGACAGCTGCAGGCTGTTCCCTAAGCTCCTTCAGATCTTTTCCCCAAATCGCCTCGTCCTCCTCAGGTGCCTGCTGGTGACTCCACACCCCCACCCTCCCTGTCCTCTTCCTTGCTTGCTTTCCCTCCGTAAAGCTCATTGCCACCTGACAAACTGAATGTTTTTACTTATTTATGTGGCTGTCGTCTGTCTTGGTCTCCAGAGGACAAGGGATTTTGTCTGTTTTGGTTGCTGTGGTGTCCCCATGCCCAACCCAAGTCTTGGCGCACAGCAGGGCTTCCTTGACACGGTTTGATGAATAAATGCCTGTATTGCTATTAACAAGCCCGGGATCAGGAGACCTGGGCTCTGCTCCTGGTAGCTGAAGGGCCTTGGAGAGGGCTTTAACCCTGGCGCCCTGGGCCTCGCCCTTTCAGATCAAGGTTAGATCGGGGGTGTCTGCCGGCTCCACCTCATCGGCCCCCTTGGCACCTGGGCTGCGTTTCGGGATCATCTGTGAGACGTTTTCTCAGGTGTACCCAGGAGTGTGCTTTAATGGAGCGGTGAAGTGACCCTCTGAGTTTCATCCCAAACCCTGTGGTCTTTTCCGCTTTTCCTGCTCTAGGAAAGGAAGGGGCTGGGGGAGCTTAGGAATGATGACTCTGGCCTGAGATCCACGTTCTCCCAAACTCATGTCATTATTTAATGGCACAAACAAGCCGCTGAGCAACAGACTAAGTAATTCCCGAGAAAAGTTTGTGCGTGTGTGCTGGGGTGGAGGTCTGGCGGGCGGGGCAGGGCGTGGAGACGTGGCCACCATTTGCTCAGAGGCCCATATCCTCGCCCTTGACCCTTGAAGGTGCACATAGAACTTGATCACGTTACAGAAATGCTGAATAAAAATGGTTTCAGTTGCTAAAGCCAACAGAGAAACTGCATATCTGAGCTCTGACCCTTCCTAACCAAATCCAGATCCAGATCTCTCTATTTCAGGACGTCTTAGCAGAAATCATCATACCCTTTTTGTCCAGCCCAGAGTTGGGGAGCGACGGCTTTGCGCCTCCACCTGGCAACCCACTTGGCCTGGGGGTGGGTGGGTCGCCCAGAAGTGCCATGAGGGGGACGGAGAGTCTCTCTGAGCAAATTCCTTCCCGGGTGTCTTGGGGGAGGATGATTTTCTGGCTCGGTGGCCCCTCCAGCCCTCCAAACAAGCACTGGTCTTTGTTCCATTCTTGTTTCGAGTGTTGATGAAGGGAAGGATGACAGGTGACCCGGGCCTCCATCTCATCCTGTCCTTCTGAGTGGTCCCTAAAATAACACCATTAGTGAGCCAAGCGGAGGCTCCTTATCTTCAGAGGGGTCTGCTGATAACACCAAGTGGGGCTTCTCGGATGCCCTGGGCTGAGACCGGGCGGCGGCCGTGGCCTTGATGCATTACAAGGGTCTTCGCTTCCCGGCGGCCTGGTGACATTCCAGGGGTATAAATAGTCCGGCAGGCTGGAGGCCTGTGTGTGCGGGCGTGACGGCGGCGGCAGAGCCTGGCACGCCTGGTTCATGACACCCGCCAGGAGTCACATGTGTACGCAGATCTGCACTGCTCCTGCCCGTGTGTCCTCAGCCAGGCGGGGCCTGCGAGCAGCGGGGGTGCGGGCCAGACCCATCTGGGCAGCATTTCTTCCCAGCCTTTGCCCAGCCGTGACCTTCCGTCCCCACCATCGGCTTCGGGGTGCTTGCCTTCAGTATCACTCCTTAAGCCCTTCTCTGGCCGCCTACGGCTCGTCCTCAGAGTGCTCCTTTGGCTAACATTGATCATTCCTGATCAGAGATTTGGAAACAAAGAACAGCACACGGGAAAAGGTAACAAATGACCCATCAATCCAATGTTCTCCCCCTCACTGGATGTAAACATGGCGCACGTTTCCACTCCTCTGTTCTGTGGACGGATATCTGACTAGTCCGTTCAACACCTGGCACTCACAGAGGCTCCTCAGCTCTGCCTCTGTGCCAGCCGCTGTTACGGAAACATTAGAGCAGGAGGAAGATGGACAGGAGCCTGCTCTCCTGTGCTCACAGGCTGGGAGGCGAGGCAGGCACGACACAATCAACCATCGGCACCAGACCGGCAAGAGACAATCCACCAGCCGGAGAAAGCAGCCCTGAGAGAGACAATGACAGGGTCAGTAGAGAATTCACAGGGCTGTGGTGGGGCCAATGGCCGCTTTGGGAACGGGTTTTCAGAGGAGGCTCCTCTGAGAAGGTGACATTTCAGCTGAGACAGGATGCTGGGGAGCCACCGTCAGCCTGGTCCCCACAGCCCTTGGATGAGGGGAACATGATCAAGATTATGTGATTGTAGTTACTTTCAGTTTTCTACTGAAGTATGGTATCCATGCAGGATATGCAAAATGTGAACACAGAGTGACAGTTTCTGCACCTGGAATAGATCAAAAAATAGCATCGTGGTCCCCAGAGTTGCCCTTCTAGTCATCGCCCCGGCCCCCCACAGTAACCACTGCGTGCAACTCCCACTCCGTAGGTTGGTTTTGCCTATTTTAGCAAGTTATACAAACAAAACAGTATAATACTTGTTCCACCGCACCTGGCCTCTTTTCCTCAATGTCATGACTTACCCATCTTGCTGTGTTTAGTCGTAGTTTGTTTCCTTTTTGTTGCTGTATAACATTCCATTGTGTGAACCCAGCAAATTTGTTTCTTCGTTCTACTGTTGATGGGCGTTTGGTGGTTTCTGTCTAATAAGAAAATGCTGCTGTGAACGCTCTTGCATATGTCCATGCAAGTCTCTGCTGGGTCTCCTCCTAGGAATGGACTAGCGGAGCTGGGTCACAGGATCTGCGAAATGTCTGTCCTAGCTGATTCTGCCAGACTGCTTTCCAAGGTGATCGAAGCTACATCCTCGCCACCAGCAGGTGGGAGTCCCATTTGCTATACATCCTCGCCAACATTTATTTTTTTCCTTTTTTTTGGCTGCGTTGGGTCTTTGTTGCTACGCACGGGCTTTCTCTAGTTGCGGCGAGCGGGGGCTGCTCTTCATCGCGGTGCGCGGGCTTCTCATTGCGGTGGCTTCTCTTGTTGTGGAGCACGGGCTCTAGGTGCGTGGGCTTCAGTAGTTGTGGCATGAGGGCTCAGTAGTTGTGGCTCGTGGGCTTAGTTGCTCTGTGGCATGTGGGATCTTCCTGGACCAGGACTCGAACCCGTGTCCCCTGCATTGGCAGGCGGATTCTTAACCCCTGCGCCACCAGGGAGGTCCGCATCCTTGTCTACATTTGATATATCTGGTTTTTTTTTGTTTGTTTGTTTGTTTTCACTTTACAGTTGCTGGTGAGCTATTCAATTGAATTTTGAATTTGCTAGTTTGAATTAATTTTTTGAGGGGGATTCACAGTCACCCAAAAGTATTTAAGGGCAGGGGCAGGGCCAGGGGTGGAAAAGAGAAAAGGTCTCTGCTAGCTGCTGCTTCGTGCATTGCAAACCTCCTGTGAGCCAGGAGCTGGTCTGGGCTATTGCACCCACTGTTCCAGTCCATGCTGTAAGGGAGGTGCTGTGACGGCCCCTGCACTTTGGGGACCAGAGGAAAGGATTTTGGCCCAGAGACACTAAGCGACTTGCCACGGTCACACAGCTAAGGGCGGAGATTTGAACTCAAGCTCGTCCTGCTCCCAACCCTGCTCTCATTCCCGGCACCATTCCACCCGTGAAGGCGCTCGCCCTGCCCAAGTAAGGGGAGACCAAGATGATTCTACTCCCACAGACCAAAGATTGTTTCTTGTTCCTTCTGGCATCTGCCCCAAGCCTTGAACATCACAAATGTGGGGGCCACCATGTGAGAACTTGAACCAGAATCTGGGGAGACAGCTTATTGCCCAAACCTGTATGTGGGTGAATTAAAACCAAAACAAGTGACCTCCTCGGTTATTTACCAGGCACAGCAGGAAGAGGGGACTTGGCAATGTCCTGCTCACTGACCAGTCTAAAGGAACAAACCCAGTCATTCAGGCTAAAGAATTCACTTGCTCCATCGCTCCTGACCCTTCGGGAAGCCTGGCAGCTCTGCCGGGAATGCTGCTCTCGCCAGGACAGCTGTGGGAAGGAGAGTGATGTATTTATCTATTTAGGAGTTATAGATGCACTGCTTCCCAAAAAGGTTTTGAGGGCGGCTTAACAAAAAACTTAAACACATGAAAAAATAGGAAGATTTAAAATAAAATTGGAGTAAGAGGTTTTTTTAAAAAAAAAAAAAACAACAAAACAATGAAGTTAACAGTGGTGAGCTCCTGGCATGGGACGACCACACAAATGTTCGGGGGGCCACCTTGGGGAATCTGAGCGAGATGCTGACCCCGAGGAAGGCAGAGCAGAGAGACAGAAAAACTGGGCTCTTGCTAAGGTGACCAGCCGTGCTGGTGTGCCTGGGACAGACAGCTTTCCCTAGAGTGTGGACATGCCTGTGCTAAAACTGAGATCGTCCCTAAGTGGGTTGAGTTGGCTGCTCTAGCCCTTGGGGACGTCACTTGAGCTGCTAAATCCAGCTGTGCTTGAAGGCAGACCACCCTACCACCCCTTGCTTTGCCGATGTATATACCAGTCAATTCCTCTTATTCCTCTTTTTACCCATAGAAAACTATCCTTTTGTTGCTCATTAAGTTTAATTTCTATTTGTGCAGAGGTAAATAAAAAGTTAAACTCTAATACAAGGTTTATAATAAAGAGCAGCTGTGCTCTACCCACCTCTTCAGCACTGGCTCCTACTCCCAGTGGGGATTCAGATCAATATTCATCATTTTGAAATTTATTGTCCTGGGTACTTGATGGGCACCTTAAATCGGGACATTAGTGCCTTCTAGAAGAAACCACCTTTTCTTTCAACTCTTTTTAGCTCTTTCTTCTCATATATATATAAACCTCTGTATTTCTAAATAATATGCTCACCCTGTTCTTTCTTGATTTCCTATTTTAGACATTAACCATTGGCCTCTCATATGGAAAATGAGAATTGAAAACCTAACACCACTTCCACATATAGACTTCCCACATCCTCTTGATCTATTGATTCAAATGTTTGGCAAAATGAATATTTAGTGTTTATGTAATTCTGGTCTTGTAAATACTGTTTACCTCTACCCAGTGTAGTATGGTATGACATCATTTCCTTTCTGACACAACCTTTTGTTTTTCCTGGAGTTTATAATTGCCTTAAGAAAATAATCTGCTTAGTTTTCTTTGTATCCATCATGTGTCTTTCTCCAACCCTCCAAAAGAATTCTAAAACTTTTCTCAGCACAAACATATCAGGTAATCTATTGGGTGATTTTTGTTTGTTCGTTATTTTTCAGCTTTTCCTCCTGGTTCCCAGTCAATGGCTTCCAGGCCTGCTGCAGCACTGGGACTTCCCCTCACATCATCCTGGGACTTGCCCTCACCTCCCTTCTGCGATGGGCCGCCAATTCCTGGATCCTGCGCTTTCCTCCTTCATGGTTTACACTACTGTGTGATTGGAACAGGTTCTCTAGGTGCTGCCTGGTATGACATACAAGGGAGGCAACTTTTTGAAACATCTAATATCTGAAAACATCATCATTCTATCTCACACTTTGATTGTTTAACCCAATATAAAATTCTAGTTTGAGAATAATTTTCCTCCAGGTATTTGAAGGCTAATAAGGCTTGGCTCCGTGCACTTCATAGTTGCAATACTTCCAGTGTTACTGTTAAGAAGTTCAGGGCTATTCTGATTCCTGTTCATTTGCATATGACATTTTCCCCCTTCTTTCTCTTTGAAAACTTGAAGTGTCTTTTTTAATCTCCAATTGTCTGAACAATTTTAATGCTATGATAATTTCTTTTTATTGAAGTATAGTTGGAATTGGGGTCCCAGGATGGAACCTCTAATTTTCTTATCTCTTACTTCTAGTTTTCCATCTCCATATATTTATGCCATGTTTGGGGGGTATTTCTTCACCTTTATTTCTCAATTATTCTATTGATGCTCTTTTTACAGCTTTACAAGTGTGCATTCTTGCTTCTCTGGAAAAAAATTTTTAGATAGCACTTTCTTCTTGTTTCACGCCTTCAATCTTTTATCTCTGTGATAATATTAGCCATGTTTTTTGTTTTTTCTTAGGCATGTTTCTTCTCTCTGCATTGTCTTTGTTTCCTTAGGTTCTGTTGTTTTCTGCTTGTGTGTTTCGGTTTCTGGTTTTGATGTGGAGGTGGTCCCCGTGATGGGAGGAGCGTGAGGCTCACCATTTTCCACACTGACTTGCACTTAAGTGTACCCTTTTCACAGCAGCGTTGCCCATCTTTCTCTGTGCTGGCATCGCTGGTTTTGGAGTCTCAGGTTTAATCTCTGCAGGGTTGATCTCCCCTCTCCTTCCAGAGAGGGGCTAGAATTAGGGAGCCTAATTTCCTGGGCCATGCTTCTTAGAGTTCAGCTTTTCTGCTGGCCTATGTGGGTCGTCCCTATCCATTTGACTTCCTTTTTCAAATATTTTGTGGGTGTCCTTCAACTGCTGTTGTCCTCTCATCTATTCATATTGTTCTTTAGGTTTATACCTTTATTTTAAACTTCACCTGTGGGCTTCCCTGGTGGCACAGTGGTTAAGAATCCGCCTGCCAATGCAGGGGACACGGGTTCGATCCCTGGTCCGGGAAGATCCCACACGCCGCGGAGCAACTAAGCAGCCCATGTGCCACCACTACTGAGCCTGCGCTCTAGAGCCCGCGAGCCACAACTACTGAAGCCCGCGTGCCTAGAGCCCGTGCTCCGGAACAAGAGAAACCCGCGCACCGCAATGAAGCGTAGCCCCAGCTCACCACAACTAGAGAAAGCCCACGTGCAGTAACGGAGAACCAATGCAGCCAAAACTAAATAAATAAATAAATTTTTAAAAAAACACCAAAAAACTTCATTTGTTAACCTTTTTAGCATGGTCTCTGGATGGAGCAAAGACAAACACACATGTTCAACTCCCTGGGTTCACCAGGAATAGGGTAACCAACTTATCCTGGTTTGTCCAGGAATTTCTTGGTTTTAAAACTGAAAGTCCTACTGAGTCACCTTGCTGTACAGCAGAGATTGTAAATCAACATTGTAAATCAACTCTACTTCAATAATAAAATTTTAAAAATAAATAAAAATTAAAAAATAAATAAATAAATATCAATAAATAAAACTGAAAGTCCTGCATCTCAGGGAATTCCTGAGTCCTGGGAAAACTAATTTCTCCAGCTGTAGCTCCTGAGTCTCCTTTACCCCATCGATTGTCTGAACCCATCTGAGTTTGGTATTCCCTGAAAACCCACTGAAAGTGCCCTGGCTCATCCAGGGGGTGGTCCTCACAGCCTCAGAGAATGACGCGATCCGAATCACTCGTGTTACAGACACTCACAAGTGTCTGGAAAAGTCCCTGTATTTCTGGAAACCCCAAAGATAAACGGCAGGCATGACTATCATTACTGAAATTGCCGGCTGCAGCAGAGACGTGCAGGTCTGGTGGCCGCCCGGAGGTGCAGCCCCCGCCTGCGCAACCTCTATAATTATAAGAGAGCATTTGAAATTGTTCCAGTCCAAACAAGACCTGGAAATGCAGAGAGCAGGCTGGTCGTTAGGGCTGGAGAGGAACAGTCTCCATGGAAGAGCCTGGAAGGGCTTACTCACAACACAGGGCAGGGCTGGAGGTGATGTTCTCACCGTCTCTACAGCAGCAGGGGTTGTAGATGGAAGGGGAGTCGGCAGATCTTCCTCAGCACCCCCAGTCTGTCCCCTGGGAACAGGCATACGGGAGGTGCCTTTTTGTTTGGTCGGTGCTATGCTATACTCCACCAACTAAGCATGCATTTGGATGAACTAGCATTTAAAATTAAAAGGCGAATATTTTTATGATGAGTTGAGCTTAGCAGTCATCCACACATTAGAGTAAGTTAATTTACACAAAGAGGGAGGGAAGCCCAGCACGAGGCAGACGCTAGAGGGCAGGCAGGAGGGTGGCTGGTGGAGAGTGCGGACCAAGATGTGTGTCTTGACGGTGGATACCACTGTGGCTAAGTCCCAGTGCCACCCACTTATTGGCTGTATTATCTGGCCTCCCTGAGCCTCGGTTTCCTTATCTGCAAAATGGGTATAATTATACCATGTACTGCATAGCGCTGGTATGAAGATTAAAAAGAAAAATAAATACCATGTGCTTAGCATGTTATGATAGTATGGAACATGATAAGTGCACAATGACTGGTGTTATTATTGCTGTTTTTGTAATTATCAGGCTCATTTTGCCATTCTCGAGGGACCCACCTGACTCTGAAGGTGGGAATTAACAAACAGGGAACAAGCAAGGACTTGCTCAGCAGATCCTGGGGGAGGGCGGAGCCCAGCCAATGTGGAAGCATGTCCACCAGCCTCCATCACTCAAGGTGATGCTCCAGGCTCTGTAACAGCACAGGTGCTATGGGGAGGTCCAGTCAGGCTTCATGGGTCCTGACCGTGGAGGAGAACCAGACCAGGGTATCACAGCAAGATTCCAACATCAAGGGGTCATGGAGTAAGCAATGTTCATTATCTCCATCACCTCTGGCCCAGAGATTTCTGATTATTTGAGCTTTTGTCACCCAGGATCCTTCTCTGGAAAGCATCATGGCACATCCCTGCATTCTTTCATTTGTCTAACGAACAGCCAGCACGCTAGACTCCCAATTTTGTTTTTTTTTTAGGCCACGCCGTGCAGCACGTGGGATCTTAGTTCCCTGACCAGGGCTCGAACCCGTGCCCCCTGCATCGGAAGCACGGATTCTTAACCACCGGGCCGCCAGGGAAGTCCCCTGGACCCCCCAGTCTTAAAGAAACTCAAAGAGCCCACAGTCTCACAGGAAGGCTGACAAGTCCAAGGCAGTCACATCACCATCGGAGGAGCCCCTCAGTTCTTGCTGAAATGAGGGAGGGAATCAATGGGGGAGTGAGAGAATGAATGAATGAATGAATGAACTAGAACGCTAGTTGTGGGTGGCATAAGTGCAGGTTTGGTGGAAACACAGGGCTGAAGGACCAGGACTGTCACAACCGCCAGGACTTCCCAAGCTGAATCAGTCCCTCCGTCTCCCCTTCCTGTGCCTCCTGCCTCGCCAGTCCCTCTACCTCTATCTATTCTCCCACTTCTATTTCACAGAAGCCCAGGAACAGGCTGGGCTCCATTTAGAGCAGGAAAAAAAAAGGAGAAAATTGAGCAAGCAAAATATATAATCCTCTTTAGTTGTGGTGGTTCTGGGATTCTTTGGTAAAAAGAAGGAGCACTCAGATATTTATTGATTTGTCTCTGTCACAAATACCTGGAAAATCTTTTGAGGCGTTGCTTAATATTCCTTCCGCCTTTCCTTCCTGCCTGGAACGTGGATGTGATGTCTGGATGCACAGCTGCCATCTTACAGCTATGAGGTAATCAACATGCTAATGAAGGGAGAACCGGGAGAGATAGGGAGAGAATCAAAGGGTCAGAGATGGACATACACAAAAACTGGGGAAGAGAGAGGGAGAAAGAGAGAGAGAGGAGGACATGCCCCCCCCCCAAGTCACCACAACGTTATTTGAATGTTGACTGCTCTGGGGAGCCCCCCTATCTGGGCACCACTGTCCTCAGCCCTCTGTCATCTGCAGCCTGAACCAAGGCGAGAAAGCTGTTCACCTCCCGATAAGGTCGGAAAGCCGTCCCTGCCCTGGGGAGGGTCCAGAGAGTCCACATCACGTGACCCACCAGAGCCTCAGTGGGAAGGAGGGATTCCTCCTGGTTGGTGTATTTCTTCGGGACCTCTCCCTGGAGGACCTGGCAGCAGATGTGTTTTCCCAAAGGTGAAGAATAAACAGGGAGAATCCAGCAGGGGAGTAGCGCAGGTCTGGCACACAGGCAGCCAGGACCCCTGTGTCCATGTGGGTGTGAGTGTGTGTGTGTGCACATGCACGTGAGCACTGTGCTGTGATTGCCATCATAAGAGCCATGGTCCAGCCCTTTGGAATTTACGAAGCAGCTTTTAAATATAACATCCATACAAGTCACCCACTTAAAGTACACAATTTAATATTTTTAGTACTGATATATTCACAGGGTTGTGCAATCACCACCACAATCCTAGAGACTGGTCAACCTGTGATTTGCATCCAGGCCCTCCGGGTCCAGAGCCCGTGCTCCTAACCTCTGCAGGGCATGGCCCCTCAGGCCCCTCTGCTGCAGTGGTGAACCCGCTGACCAACGAGCCCGGGTTCTCAGTGCCGTCCTAGACCTGCCAACATCACTGCTGTCCCTGTTGCTGGCCTGGGCTCCGTGCCCACAGACGGTGGTGGCTCTGTAGGGCCTGGGTTTTTATCGCCGTGCTGTACACTTCCTTGGCCCCCTCCCACTCTGGCTGGGGCTCCTGCCACTTTGATGTGGTTCCTGTTTCCCGTCCTGCATCTGGCCTGCACATGGAGGGCCAGGCATCTGAGCCGGCCCACGCCCCCCACCCCACGTCCCCTCTTGCTGCTTCTCCGAAGCTGTTCGTGATCCCAGCATCTTCCAGATTCTGTCTTCCCACCTGGGGCTTTGCATCTGGAGGGGCCTGGGAATCAGAGCTTGCAGGCAGCTCCTGGGGAGATACAGGAAACCCTGGCACCTGCTTGCTTTCGGGGGAGAAGAACTACGGCTGCAGTGAAAAGCTGCAGGTGGGCAAAGAGCATTGCTTTGAACCCTCCGAACATACCTCCCGTTGCCCCAGGTCCTCCCTCACTGCCCCAAGCCCGGCATCTAAAGTGGCAGCATCAGCCCAGTGGGGCAGCCAGCAACATCTTCCTATTGTGTGTTGCTAAATATTTTGAAAAGCACTTTGCAAAAGTGGGAGCAGGGTGGGGGGAGGGCATGAGTCTCTAGGGACAATACAGAGCCACACCGTGCACCCACAGACCACAGCCACAAGCCACGGGCCCTGGTGAAGGAGCTCGGAGCTCTGAGGCCATCAGTCAGTGGTGGCCTCCACGTGGATGCATTCTGGGGCTGAGTGTCTGGGTTTGAATCCAGTTCCTACTCTCAGGACTCTGTGACCATAGCCGGTGACAGAACCCCTCTGAGTCTTCAGTTATGCATCTAAATCTGTTCATGGTAGCGCTCTCCTAGCAGGGCTGCTTGAAAGATTAAGTTAAACAGTATACTCTAGTAGCGCCCAGCATATAGTCAGCACTCAAAAACTGTAGCGTTACATACGAACTTCAAATAAATAGGGGCATCTGTGCTGATTTGTAACCTACTTTGTAAACTGAACTCATGGAGTTTTCCATGCTAGTGGATGTAGTTCCACAGCATGATTTTAAGCCGTGGTGGCTGAGAGCACAGGCTTTGCGACCAAGCTGTGTGATTGCGAATTCCAGCCTTGGCAGATGGGAGCTGGGTGACCTTGGACAAGTCACTTAACCTCTCTGTGCCTCAGTTTCCACATCTATGCATCTCATTGAAATGGGAATAAAAACACTACCCAGATCAAAGGATTGTTGTGAGAATTAAATTGATACATAGGAAACGCTTTGTCCAGTTTCTGGCATGAAATCAGCTCTTTGAACCAGTTGGATTTTTAAAAATTATTCCTCCATGGAATAGATATGCCTTTCATGTATTTAGTTTGACTTCTCATTAAGCAACTTGCCCAGAGCTGGGATTGAAACCAAGACCTGTCTGTATGATACCAAAGCCCATCGAGCTAATCAAGGTGGAAGCCTAGAAGCTTTTAACATTGGGAAGAAGAGCCAAATGCACTGCATAGACACCTGAATTGCAAGAAAATGGTTTCTTGTTATAGAAAGAGCATCAGACTTGGCATCTGAGTTCAAGCCTGGCTCTGCCTTCAGCCGAATGATCTCAGTTGAATCATATGCCCTTCAATAAAATTTAAAAAAAAATCATGCCCTTTCTCTGAACCTCAGCTTCCCTCTCTACAAAATGGAGATCATGAAAGTATCTGCTCATAAACCTATGAACCTGTGAATCAAATGCCGTAATGGATATAAAGGCAGAGAGTAAATAAACCTCTCTGGCTTTAAGGTCACAAAGAGCTGGATTGGCTCCCAGACCAGCCTCTTCCTTGCTACTTACCAAGTCAGCCCACCTGTCCAAGCCTCAGTTCCCTTACCTAAAAAACGCGAGGGAAAACAACGATTTTCCTGAGAATCAAACGCAGGTCAGATGATGTTGTGCTAACCCGGTATCTGATGCTGTTGGCTGAGGGCCACTGTCACTGTCGGCCAGACCTCAGGGGCTGCGGAGGGCATGAAAGCTTCCCAGGATGGCTCAGCTGAGGCCCTCAGAGTCCCTGTCACTCCGGTCCCTGGGACAGCACAGCCCCTGGCTGCCAAGGCTCAGCCCCTGCCCCCAAGGTTAAACTGATTAAAGCTGAGCGCTGCTCTCCTGGGGTGTCACGCCATCACTGTGTTCACTGATGTTAAAAATAACCTGGAAAGTAAGAGCTGCTTAAAGCATGTGAACCATTAATCGTGTGGGTTTTTAAAAATATACTTGCTTTTAAAAATCATTTGGCACGTCACAAAGAACACACATTACTTTTTATAAAGAAATAAAATTAAACGAAGAGAATATAAAAGTTAACATAAATAAATGAGGGTTTGTGTCATATGATCTGTCTGCAATTTCTCCCAAGCCTCCTTTATGACCGGCAGGGGACACCAGTGGTTATGGCCTCGTGGCCTGGATTCAAATCCCAGCCCTAACACTTACTACTGAGTGATCTTGGGCAAGTTTACACCGTGACTCAGATTTCTCATTTGTCAAGTGAGCTTAAAACTGTATCTCACAGGGCTTCCCTGGTGGCGCAGTGATTAAGAATCCGCCTGTCAATGCAGGGGACACGGGTTTGAGCCCTGGTCCGGGAAGATCCCAC
>NC_041227.1:5456691-5510172 GCF_002837175.3 Physeter macrocephalus
GTGGCGCAGCGATTAAGAATCCGCCTGTCAATGCAGGGGACACGGGTTTGAGCCCTGGTCCGGGAAGATCGCACATGCCACGGAGCAGCTAAGCCCGTGCGTCACGACTACTGAGCCTGCGCTCTAGAGCCCGTGAGCCACAACTACTGAGCCCACGAGCTGCAACTACCGAAGGCCGCGTGCCTAGAGCCCGTGCTCCACAACGAGAGAAGCCACCGCAATGAGAAGCCCGCGCACCGCAACGAAGAGTAGCCCCCGCTCGCCGCAACTAGAGGAAGCCCGCGTGCAGCAACAAAGACCCAATGCAGCCAAAAATAAATAAATAAAATAAGTAAATTTATTTAAAACAAAAAAACAACTGTATCTAACATAGTGTTACCATACGACCCAGAAATTCCACTCCTAGATAATATAACCAAGAGAATTGAAAGCAGGTGTTCAAACAAAAGCATGTACATGAGTGTTCATAGCAGCATTATCCACAAGAGCCAAAAAGGAAAAACAACCCAAGCACCCATCAACTGATGAATGGATAAACAAAATGTGGTATATCCGTACAATGGAATATTATTCAGTTGTAAAAATGAGGGAAGTATTGACACCTGCTACAACACGGATGAACCTTGAAGCTAAGATGCTAAGTGAAAGAAGCTAGACACAAAAGGCCACATATTGTATGATCCCATTTATAGGAATTGTCCAAAACCGGCGAATCCATAGAGGCAGAAAGTAGATTAGTGGTTGTCAGGGGCTGGGGGAGGGGAAATGAGGAATAACTTCTTAACGTGTATGAGGTCTCTCTTTGGAGAGATGAAGATGTCTGGCATTAGATAGTGGTGAGGGTTGCACAAAATCGTGAATGCATGAAAAGCCACTGAATTGCATATTTTAAAATGGTTAAAGTGCTGAATTTTGTTAAATGAACTTTACCTCAATAAAAAACGAAAACAGACAATATCTACCCCCAAAGGGCTGAAACTGGCATGAAATAGCACCCCTGAAGCATTTGCACAGTGCCTGCCATATAACCAGAACTAGCTGAACTTAGCTCGCTGGAAGTAAATGGTAAGACTCGTACAGTTCTAGAACCTTCCATTCTCACCACCCAGCCTGAAAATCCTGCTCAAACAAGCCAACGATCTGTCCTGGGAAGCCGAACAAAAGCCCACTCCGTGAACCCCTCCAATCCAGTTCACATGGCACCCGAGGACTAAAAGGAAATTAAGGCCAAACAGGGCAACTGCAGGGGAAGTAACTGCAGTAAAGGCAGACAACCTGGAACAGTGGTGCGTCCTCCTTCTTCATGAAGACCAGCTCAGGGAAAATAAAAGTCTTGTGCATGGCGTTTTCCCCCATCTAATAATAAACATCGTTAAACTGTGTCCCATAGAAAATATATACTCTGACAACTTGGGCTATATACTGTTTTGAACAACATTGTAGTCAAGAGCACAGGCTCGGGAACCAGAATGCCTGGGGTCAAATCCTGCCTCCCAGGCAGAGGCTGTGAAGCCTCCGGCGAGTGGCTTAACCTCTCTGTGCCTCAGAGTCCTCTTCTGTCCCTACCTGATCAGATGGCGGTGAGGATTACGTGCAAAGTCGTCAGGCCTAAGTCTGGCACAACATGAAGGCTCTATAAACGTTTGTTCTTATCAACGAGATTATGATAGGATGGCTGTTCATGAGAAGACAGTCCCCATGTTTTAGCCAACCAAGTGTTCATTTCTGGGGAATCTTTAGGAATACAAGAGAGAGACAGTCTTCCAGTCCTTCGGTCTGAGATTTGATTTCGTGACGTGAAATGGGGCGTCACTAGGATCGAGCAGGGTTCTCGGCCCGGGCACTATTGACGTTTGGGGCTGCATCCTTCTTTGCTGTGGGGCTGACTGTGCCTGGCAGGATGCTAAGCAGCACCCCTGGCCTCCACCCCCTGCGCGCCCACCCCACCCCACCCCCATCCGTGACACCCCAAATGTCTCCAGACATTGTCACATGTCCCCTGGGGGCCAAGTCACCCTGGTTGAGAACCACTGCTATCGAAGGAAAAATAAGAACAAAGTCATGATTATCACATCTTAATCATGTTTTCTCTGCTTCTAGAGAAGTCTTGAGAAGCGCTCTATTGGGGCAAGTTTGCAAAAATCACATTTTAGCGATAGAGACTTCTTAGCCCAGTGGGGGTGACAGACTGTTGAACCGAGAGTTAAAAAATCCAGCACCTGGGTCCTGGCTCCTCATCACCAGATGTGTGACTTGAGACGTGTGTGTCTTACTGCCCTCCCTCTGTTTCGTCACCTGTCACCTGGAGACAATAGCACATGTCAAGTGCTTTCCCTGGATTTGTAGCCATCCGTGAGCAAGTGTTCCCCAAACTCAGTCACTTCACGATTTTTGCCTGTACCCATAAAACAACCAAATTATTGTTCAGCATTTTATATAAATCAACTGCACCCTCTCTTTTATTTTTATCATTTAAGTACCCACTTTAGTCTTGACTTAAGCAATTCATGTATTTGATGTACTTGTTATATTTTTGCCAATACAGTTAAAAGCAAATACGTAAAATTTTAAAAGTCTGTGTCCTGGGGCTTCCCTGGTGGCGCAGTGGTTGAGAGTCCGCCTGCCGATGCAGGGGACACGGGTTCGTGCCCCGGCCCGGGAAGATCCCACGTGCCGCGGAGCGGCTGGGCCCGTGAGCCATGGCCGCTGAGCCTCGTACCGCAAAAAAAAAAAAAAAAAGTCTGTGTCCTACCTAAAACCATCTCATCACCAGGGGTGTTCAGAACAGCCTTTGTGAAACCTGGACATAAACTTGTACAGGTGAAAATTCTTTGCAATATAAAAATATTATTTTATGGGACTTCCCTGGCGGTCCAGTGGTTAAGACTTCGCCTTCCAATGCAGGGGGGTGCGGGTTCGATCCCTGGTCGGGGAGCTAAGATCCCACCTGCCTCCTGGCCCAAAAACCAAAACATAAAACAGAAGCGCTATTGTAACAAATTCAATAAAGACTTTTAAAAATAATAAAAATATTATTTTAAATGGAAAATGTGACTTAATTCAAACCAATATTTGCTAACAGAATTGACTTGGAACATTTGAAATGAGACCGGTGGCTTCCTGTTCTGCGTTGCGGCCATTCCTAGCTCCCACCAGGACGTGGAGCTCTGATAGGGTGTCTGTGACCCACCTTTCCCAGGCTTCACACCCCAGAAGCTATCTGGTGGACAAGAGACTCACCCCACACAGGGGAGTTGAGCCAGCTCTGAAACCCTCTCTGACGGTCCCTGATCCTCTCCAGAAAACCTCTCATTTGTCTGGACGAGGACAGCAAATTTGATGCGTCCGAGAAATTAAAGGGGCTCCAAGCAAGCTCCCTCGTGGTCGGAGGGAGGAAGGAGCACAAGAAGCGGGCTTGCTTGTCCAAGAAAGCGGCTCCGTGTGTGCTCAGAGCCTCTTCCGCATCCCCCTCCGCCCCGCAGCTATGGCTTTTACTAAACTTCCCCAGCCTTCCCTAAATCCTAACCTCCAACTCCCCAGAAACAGGGAATGCTGTTGTACAAAGCAGACATGGGGAGTGCCCCTCCAATGGCCTGGACCTGGTCTCACCGATTCCACTGCCCCCGCTGGGGCCCACAGTCTCGTCTCCAACCAGAGCCGGAGAGCTTTCCGAAACGAAAATCGAATCTCACTACTCTCCATTTAGACTCCTCTAATGGAGCCTCCACACTCAGAACAGCAGCCGGGCTCTTGGCCTCCAGAGCCTTCCACGTTGCTGTCCTTGGTTCTCCAGCCTCTTCTTCCACCACTCTGCTCCCTCGCTTGCTTCCAGCACCTTCCAGCGTCTTGCTGTAGCTTGAACACCCCCCCAAGCCTAGTCCTGCCTCAGGGCCTTTGCACTGGCTTCGGCCTCTGCTGGAACATTCTGCCCCTGAGGGTTTGCCTGGCTCATTCCAACTTCACATCGTTCAGGGCTCAGCTCCAGTATCAGCTCCTCAGAGGGCCCTCCCTGCCCATCAATCTTGATCCATTTAGGGCTCATCTCACCCTGCTTGTTCTCTCATTAGCATCATCATGACTTAGAGGGTTGTTTTAAATAATTAATTTTTATTGGCGTAGAGTTGATTTACAGTGTTGTGTTCGTTTCGTCTGAACAGCAAAGTGTATCAGTTATACATGTACATACATCCACTCTTTTTAAGATTCTATTCCCAAATAGGTCATTACAGAGTATTGAGTGGAGTTCCCTGTGCTCTACAGTAGGTTCTTATTAGTTATCTATTTTATATACGGTAGTGTGTAGATGTCAGTCCCAATCTCCCAATTTATCCCTGCCCCTGCCTTTCCCCCTTGGTAACCATAAGTTTGTTTTCTACGTCTGTGACTCTGTCTCTGTTTTGTAAATAAGTTCATTTGTACCCTTTTTTTAGATTCCACATATAAGCGATATCATATCAAATATCATGACCTGTGCTCTACAGTAGGTTCTTATTAGTTATGTATTTTATATATAGTAGTGTGTATATGTCAATACCAATCACCCAATTTATCCTTCCCGCCCCTAGAGGTTTTATTATCATTATTATTTCTAAATCTACTTGTTTCCTTATTGGTTAAAGTGGATTTGTCCAGAATGTAAGATCCACAAAGGCAGGGACCTGGTCTGTTCCCCACTGTATCCCCTGTGCCCAGCCCAACCTCTCTGAGTAGTTTCAGAAGGAACGGATGGAGTCCATTTTTCAGATGAAGAAACTGATTCCTGACTCTCCCCAAAGCTCTGAAGGAGTTTGCTCTGAGCTCTAACCTGGGACCCCCTTTTTCCAGGGAGTCCCTGGGATTTTCCATTTGAAGATTCGTGTCCCCCCATCATTCCAGCTCCCGCACCCTCTGTCTGGCTCTGATTACCGGTTGCTGCCACCCACCCGCAGACTAACAAACGTGGAACAGCTGTGCCGCAGGAAATCGCCTCCAACTCAACCCTGATGCTGCAGGGATGTCTTTCGTTAACGTAAATAGGCTTTTAACATTCATTTTTTTCTCTTTGTGCAAAATACCTATCATTAATTCTGACTTGTGAGATCAAACGGTTAACAACGTGTTGATCCTAGCTTACTTTCAAGTGATGTATTGTATCATTTCAGAGAGTTATGGGAGGTCGATACTTTCTTTGACAAACACATCCCAGTCCACAGGAGAGGGTGAACCAGCGTCCTGGCCCCGGGGAAGGAAGCAATTAACAGCTCCATTCCGCGGGTTCCAAGCACCACTGCGACATTCCTCCACATTTTCTTGAACACTGGCTTTTTCTTTTGCGTTCTGTTTATTTGTTTTTTTTGCTTTTCCGACCAAAGGAAATGAGCTTCTTTAATCCATCACCCTGAGCAGCATCAGAGGTAGAGTGGAAAATAAAGCAGCTTCTTTGAGCATCATTGAGGCTTTTTTCCCCCCTCCATGTTGACAAGGCCCTGCAGGGCTCTTTTGTGAATGGACTTTTCTTTCTTTCTCTTGTGGCCCTCTGTCTTCCCAAGGAGGACCCGTGGCTTTTCAGCACTTTGAACTCCAAATACCAATAGTTTCAAGACAAGAACGCATACTCAATGCCCCCAGAGTCCAAATGAGTATATAAGTCAGTGACATTGTCTAGGTATGAGACACTAGGGAGTGGTAGGGACTGGGGAAGAGTGCAGATCCCATGCCCAGCCTGAAGGGGCCGCCACTACTCAGAGACACACAAGGGCTATTTTGAGACCGTTTTTTAAGAGAACCTGGAAATCTGGATTTGCGTGTGTGTGTGTGTGTGTGTGTGTGTGTGTGTGTGTGTGTGTGTGTGTGAAAACTTAAAAATACTACACAGGCCAAACAAAACCAGAGGGCCAAAGGCCACCAGTTTACAAGCCCTGCTCACTCTCTGGCCAGACTTCTCAGACGTGAGCATGTTTGCTCTCCAGGTACAAGTCAGTGGTGAAGGATTTGGAAAAGCCCCCGGAGAAATGAGGTACATCCTCTGGGAAACTGAACTTTACTAGAAGTTTTTTTGGTGGGGGGGCGATTTGTGGAATTACTGATAGACAATTAGGAACATTATTTTTAAATGAAAACAGACTGAGAAATGTTATAGAGTAGAATATAAAAAACAACTCAACGTTAAAAACCAGAACGTCAAAGAGATTTTGCTTTTGCGGCAGGTAGATTTGGGAAGCCCCTCCAAGTCCCCACCTTACATGCTATTTTCTTCTACTGTCAGGGGCATTTTGATGGAAACATTGAGAAACTCAAGAAGCTTGGTTTGCTCATCTGAGGACTGGGTCTAATAACTGGACCTGCCTTTTGGGGTCACTTTGAGGAATCAGCAGTAAAGCATATGAAGTTTCTGGCCTCCCAAGTTGTCACCTACCTTCTAGCTGTCCCTCTAGGCGTGGCTGAGTCCCTTCACTGTCCCCACAGCAGCCACAGAGGACAAGCAGAGCAGGAGATGGTACTCGAAGCTTATCTTGGATTTGCTCTTCTGTCTCCATGAGAAATTTGTGAAGTTTAAACTGCCTCAGAACAAACAGGGGCACGACCGCGCCGCACGATCTTCATAACAGGTTTCCCGTATTCCTGAACATCCTCTCCTACTTCCAGCTCCTGCAATTTTCTCTTTCTCTTGGCTGTAGAGCCAGGTATTAGACACAACTTCCCTCGGTTGCTTCCAATGCTCGGTGTGGGCCAACACGCAGTAGGAACTCACTGAGATTTGGTGGAAAATAAAGCATATGCCAAATTAGTTTCCCAATCAGGCCATCTGCTTTAGTGAAAATCATTTCTGGCAGAATTTTGATGAGATTCGAGTATGTTGAGTGATTTATGGAGCTGTTAAACATACACTAAATTAATCTTGATCTTTTTTTGAAGGGTAAAGGTGGAGAAGTGACATCTTTCAGGGAAAAATAAAGTCTCGGAGCTAGGGTTTGCAACCTGGGGCCTGACAAGGTCTAGAAAATGGCCACAGCTGTAACACGAACCTAGCCTGTCAATTCGAGTACGATAGTTTTAATGTTCCCCAAATCTTGCAAAATGTGTATCCAATTAACCACTATTGAAGGGCCTTATTTATAAAATAATACTTTTGTGGTCAGGTTGCACTTTTTCCATTCATTTCTGGTACACGGGCTCGAGTTGCAGATTCCGCCTGTGATTAATAGACACAAACATCGGATTTCTGCTGGCATCCGCGGTGCTGGGTGGAGTCTGGCCGGAGCAGATTTCCCTTCTCATCGCTGCCTCTCTTGCAAACCCCAGGGCTGAGGGAGGATCGTAAGAAGTGCTGGGCGGCAGGGGATGCGAACTCTAAGAGCAAAAGTCATTTTTCTTGGACAGGAGTGGGTACCAAAGCCTTGTGGTCCAGGCGGGTCCCTGACACATCCCGTTGGCTAATTGAAGGGGGAAGTCTGAAGAATTTTGTGGTATGTGGGAAATAGCTCCCTGGCCCACTCAAGGGTTTGGTTTCCTTTTATAAAGCCAATTTTGTTCCTGTTAATGCTGTTAATAAGTGCTTTTATAAAGCCGATTTTATTCCTGTTAATGCACTGTTCTCAAGTGTTTGTTGAATTACTTTAATGGAAGCAGAGTTCAGTAGGTGGGGATTTAGAATTTGGAGCTGGTAAGAAAGTCAGTGACAGTTTGGTGCGGGGGTTGATAAGCTTTTTCTGCAAAGGGCCAGATGATAAACATTTTCAGCTTTGCAGGCCAGACCCTCTTGCATCTACTCAACCTGCCTTTGCAGCCCTGGAAAATATGTAAACAAATGGGTAAGGCTGTTCCAATAAAACTTTATTTACAAAAGCAGGTGGTGGGTTGGATTTGGCCCACGAGCCCTAGTCTGTCAACCGTGGTTTAGCCCAATGGGAACTGAGATGCATAACATTGAAGCAAGCTGACCGCTTCACCCAGAGACTAAATAAATTCTCTGTCTATAATCAACGTGAATTGGAGTCTACTGTCTATGACGTGCAAGGACTGTAGCTCTAACTTAATTTCTCTTTCAAGCCCCTTGTGCCGGGGGCCAGAAACTTAATTCGAGGGATATGGGGTCCTCCTTTCCCTGCCTGCAGCATAGCTTACGGGGCCCGTCTAGCCCCAGGTGAGTGAGTGATATCTGGCCCGGGCTGTCCCAAGTGCCCTGGGCACCGGCTGAGCCAGCCCCCTTCCTCAGTTCTCAACAGCTGCACCTGTGCCCTCTGCATCTTGGGAGTGAAGCCTCTCCAGGGGTCCTGGGTCCCTGGGCCACATCTAGCAGAGCGGCCCGAGGGCCCACAGCAAGCTTTCTTCGGATGCTGTGAGGTTCGGAGCTGAGGAAACTCTGTGAGGCTGCCAAGCGCACCAACAGATGTTGCCTGTGCAGCTGCCCTTTGTGTGTCTCAGGAGAACGCCAGAAGCTGGCCCGTTTCCCTGGATCCTCTTCTACAAATGGGTGGCAGAGGTTTCCTGCGCTCTTGGATCCTCCAAGTAACAGAAGGTTCTATCGCTCACCTCCACCTAACTTTGGGAGCCCTGGGGAAGGGGAGAGTGCAGACCTGTGTGTGACACACTCGTCTTCGTGTCAGTCAGCTATTGACACGATGACACCACATAACACACCATCCCTAAACTCAGTGGCTCATAGCTGGTTGAATGCGGCTCAGTTGGCCTTGGCTGGGGTCTGCTGGGCTGGGTTACAGGACTCAGGCCGGGCTCACTCAGCTCCACGTGGGTTTGCTCTGGGGCCCAGACTGAAGGGGCGGCAGCCGATCCTGGGGATAGTCTTCTGGTGGGTCACGGGGGCGTAAGAGCCAAGCCAAAGCATGCACGCGCTTTGAAGGCTGTTGCTTGTGACACATCCACTAACGTTCACTGGCTAAAGCGAGTCACCTGGTGAAGTCCGCAGTCAGCTGGGTGGGGAGGGATGCTCTGCCCATAGTGTGAAGGAGAGGGGAGTGATTGACGCTGAACAATAACCCGAATGATCGCAGCCATCACGCACATCTGTTAGAAATGTTTTCATCAGCAAAGAACAGAACCCATCTCAACGTGGCTTAAATAATAGGTTTAGTAATCCCACCAATCGTCTGGAGATAGAAGTTGCCAGGATCGGTTTGATGCCTTAACATTGGCAGTAGCCTCCGCCTGGGCCTGCCATCCCTGTGACTGGTGCTGTCTCGTGGTGGCAAGATGGCTGCCAAGCTCCTGAGTCAAGTATCCTTACAGGATGGCACTCCAAGCAGGAGAACAAGGCAAGCTCTTCTCCCTCACACCTTGCTCTTGTCAGGGAGGAAAACCTTTGCTCTCAATTCCATGCAGTCCCGACTCCCCTGCCTCCTGATGCCTTTGTCTCAGGTCTGCAATTACAGAGTCTCTGAGTAGAGAATCATTTGAGATGAGAAAGGAGACCAGGAATTGCATCAGCTTTTGTTTGTCACATAGCATTGTTGATGCCAACACCCAGTCCCCAGAACCTGTGAGTTGGTATGCCATGGCAAACAGCACTTGGCAGGCCTGATTAAGGTTACGGACATTAAGACAGAGGGATTATCCTGGCTTCTCTGGCAGGCTCACTCTAATCCCATGAGCCCTTAAAAACGGAGAACTTTCTCTGGCTGGAGTCAGAGGCGTGGCAGGTGGGAAGACAGAGATTTGAAGCAGGAGAGGAACTTGACCCACCGCTGCTGGAGGGGCCGCCGGGAAAGCAAGAGAAGGAACGTGGGCAGCCTCGAGGAGCAGACACCTGCCCCCCACTGTCAGCCACGAGGGAACGGGGACCTCAGCCTGACGGCCACCAGAAGCTGAATCCGGGCCACAGCCTGATGGGCTGGACGCAGGTGCTTCCCCGGAGCCTCTAGGACGGAGCGCAGCCCGGCCCAGCTGACACCTGGATTTCAGCCTTTTGAGACCTGCTGGAGGAGTGGCAGCTTGCCGGCAACAAGCGATTGTTGCTGTAGCCGTTCAGTTCTTGTGAATTTGTTTGGGGAGCCGTAGCAAAAGAATACAGATGGCATTTCTCCCTCCCACGTGCAGGGCGGCCAAGGGGAGAGTACAGGTGTGACCCGTGGCCGCTGCGAGCAGGGACCCAGCTCACGTTCTCTTTAGAGAGTGGCCTCTGTCCAGTGGCTCTGTCGGCTCTGCAGCCCAGCATTTTTCAGGATGTGGTCTCTGCACCCTTAACTCGGAACCGCTTGGGATGATCGTGCAATGGGCTCACTTCTGGGCCCACCGCACACCTGCCAGTCTGACTCTCCGGGTGGGGCTGTGTGCAAGCCTCCAGCTCCCCAGACTCTGGGGCCGACTGCAGCCGAGCCCTGCGGCCTCGGTAGGCGGGGGCTCCACCCCAGCTGAGCTCTGAATCCCCCGGAGGCAGGGATGCAGCTATGAAATTCAGATTCATGGGCACAGGGTCCTGCCTTCCGACATGTGCCCACAGCAGACAGGCACGTGTTCCACTGCCCCTGTGGGCTCTCCCCCCGTGCCAGTGGACCCCTCAGCTTTCAGCTGCAAACCCTGCTTTCTCCCACTGCTGTGGGCCCGGCCTGGCAAGTGACTGACTTGGGGGTCGATCCCAGGCCAGAGTAGCCGGGTAGACGGAAGTGAGCAGGTTCTTGTGGGGGGCACGTGGGGGGTCCTTCCCGCTGGGGGCCCCCAGGAGACGACGTCAGACATGCCTTGGGGTTCTCCAGAGAGGGACCCCAACTCCTCACCCAGCTGCTCCCCTCGATCGTTGCCTGAGGGTCGCCCCCGGGGTGTCACCCTGGCACATCTGGGGAGTGCTGCAGGTGCCGGAGTCAGAAGCTGTAGGGCTCACCTGCCCAGGAAGCGTGAAAGCCAAGGGCATATGAGCGGGGCCACGGCAGCATTTGCGAGGGTCGTCATTAATCCCTCTACCGCCTCCCTATGGACACGAAACAAATGTCCTTCCAGGTCAGTGAATATAGTTAACATCCATCTCAGGGCTGCAGAGAGCGGCCTCAGGAAGGCTGCAGTCCCACGCCGTTCAACATCTGACTGACTCAGTTTTCTCTCTGTGATGAAGAGATCCCCAATAATAGCTTTTTCGACAGCCGTGTCTTACAGATTTCTGAAAGTTCCTCGTCAGCTCAAAAAGCAGCGTTCTCTGCCCTGCGCGCGCGGGTGAGGGTGCGTGCGCACACATCCCGCCCTGCTGCTTCTGGCTGCCGGGTGCATCCTGGAGGAGAAGCGGTGCAGCAGCGAGCAAGGCAGCTCAGGCAGCTCATGCGGGCGGGAGTGGAAGCCTCTGCTCCGCGAGGAGGTGGCGGGCAGATCCTCACGGGGTGCCTCAGCTCCAGGCAGAAGGGAGGCACATCCATGAGAAACGCTAGCAGATTTCCCAAGGCACAATGTCATGCATTTGTTTTGTTTTCTGGTGGGAGTAAAATTGACCCCATAAAACTAACAGTTTATCTTCAGGCCTTGGAAGACCTGTGACCCTAGGGGGATGATCAAAAGAGAGTGTTTGAGGGAAGTATAAACGCCTCTGGGGTCACAGGCTAGCAGGAGCCTTGTTTTTGGCCATGGAATCAAGAGGCCTTTGACACGGGGCGGGGGGCGCGGGGTGTGGAGGTGGAGCTGACATCTCGCTGCGAAAACACATCCTGCATGTGCTCCAGCTTGAACCTTCCTGTGCAAAATCCTGGTCCTCCCTCTGTCTCCCCGCCTTCCCTCTATCCACCCCTCTGCACAGCTCAGAGGAGCCGGCTCCGCTTACAGCAGCTCCAGAGGATGTGCGGATGAGCCCCCCAGAAGATTATCTACATGAGCTCTTGTTACCAATGGCGTCCAGCCGGCAGATCCTTCCTTCCTTCCGTTAGTCTTGAACTTCTGTGATGTCAAGTTCACTGGTAGTCTTGGGCCTCCCAAGTCCAGTGTAGAAGTTGTCCTGCTGGCTCATTTATTCATTGGATCCGCAGACTATTATCGATTGAGTATCTCCTGTGTGCTGACCTCTGGCAAGCTGGGGCTCGGAGTGAAGCAGAGACAAACTCTGCATCGTGGTGGTGACTCTCCCGGTGATGAGACAGAGAATGAACAGAATAAGCAAACAAGCAAAGAAGGGACTTTTGCAGGGTAGGGAGGGCCTTGCGGCAAGTAAATAGAGCGTTGGCGGCGGCAGGAGTAACCAGGAGGGGGACAGGTTTTATCTTAGGGGGGGTGGTTCGTTGGGGAAGGAGCCTTCCTTGCCAGAAGCTGGGGGATTACACACTCGATGCCCTTCAGGTGCTGGGTGCGCGCAGCATATCTGAGGACTGAGAAGACCAGTAAGGCTGTAAGATTGTGGGCAAGGAGAAGAATGACAAGAAATGAGGCCAAACGGTGGGCAAAAGCCAGGTGATGGGAAGCCTTGACCTCCTGCAGGACGCCTGCCCTCACCCTCTCTCTTGGCTGGTGCATGGCCGGCTGGAGACCCAGGGGCCACGGAGCCTCACGATAGGAAAGTCCTGATCACGACTTGGAGGAAAGCCTCCCCTCATAGACTGAGATAAGAATAAGAAGTAAACTCTCCCTGTGTGTATCAGATTCCGATGGCTGCAGCAACAAACTACCCAAAACTCAAGGGTCCCAGTTAACACAAATTTACTGTGCTACAGTTCTGGAGGTCAGAAGTCTGAATAGCACGCTGTTTCTTGGCCTGCATGCCTCCTAGAGGCTCTAGAGGAGAATCTTTTTCCCTCTCTTGCCAGCTTCTAGAGGTGCCTGGATTGCTTGGCTCCTTTCCCCGTTTGCAAAGCCAGGAACGTAGCATCTTCAAATCTCTCTCATGTCTTTCATCGTCACATCTCTTTATTGACTCTGACCCTGCTGCCTCCCTCTTATGAGGACCCTCGGACCCACCCAGATAATCTAGGGTAATCTCCCCATCTCAAGATCTTTAATTTAATCACGTCTATAAGATCCCTTTTGCCATGTAAAGTATCTTTACTCACAGGTTCTGGAAATTAGGGCATGGTGATCTTTGAGGGCCCCTCATTCAGCCTGCCACCCTTTGTTAAACCACCGTGGTTTAGGGATTTTTTGTTACAGCAGCACACAGGGTTACTCTCACTATTGCCCAGGAGGGAAGGCTGACTACCAACATCAAACATCTCCATCTTCCAATTGTGCCATGCTCAGACCTGAATGCAAATCAAGGAAAAGTGAAATGGATTTCCTTGGAAGGACAGAGATTCCTCTTTGAGTGGAATGAGAATGCCCATTAGGAATTGCTCTCGAGAAAATTCCACTTGCCAACCTCAGATGTTAGTGGTAAAAGGAAGACAGGACTAAAATTCAGGGGAACTGACCTCCTATTCCCACTCAGCTACCAAAAGGCTCAGAGCAATTTACTTTCCCTCAGAGCCTCATTTACCTCCTCTGTAAGATGAAGGGCTTCCCCAAGTTGAGTCAGAAAACACGGCACACGGACTTCCCCTGTACCCTTCTGTGCCTACGGCAGACATAACCAATCAATCACAGCAAAGCACTCCATCTCATTGAATTCAGTTCAGCTCACACACTTGCTCAGAACAGCACTCCAGGCAGCCATATCGGACCCCAAGGTGAGACCCAGCTGAATTCAGAGGCCTAGATGGCCTTGAAGCTCTATTTTATTTTTTGCTTTCTATGAAACCATGATTTTGAGAGGAACTAATCTTAGCAGGAAGGAGGTCAACCAAGCTGTGAAACAGCAGAAAGTTTCTCCCAACAGTTAGAGCGGCTCAGCCTCTAGACCCGCCTGAAGAAGGCCCCAGGCAACTTTACCTGGGAGACAGGCCCCAAGCTCGCAGCCCAGCTTCTCAATTTCATGTTTCAAATTTCCCTTCCTCTGGTTTCGGGTGGGGGAGGGCTATTCACTTTTCAACCATGGAATACAAATAATATTTCTCTTGGAGAATTTTCTCATTCCCATGGCCATTTTGCAGGGCTCTGGGAGTTCAAAGACATTGCAGGGTGTTGTTCAGCTGCATTTCTTAAACCCACAGAGCCCACTGCATATTCATTCACACCCACGTGCTCAAACTTGTATTCTCGCTGATTTCAGGCATTCCCTCCCCTCCCCCACAGACACTTTACCGCTTTATACATTTGTTTCTTCTTTTGCATGATACCAGTTAAACTGACTTCTGGGACATGGGATGGGCTTCTCTTCCCTGGCAGGACTGCTGATCTGTGTGAAAACTGGTCTTTTCTCTCTCATATCTCTGTGTGTCTTTTCTCTTTCATATCTCTGTGTGTGTCATTTAAACATTTTTTTTTTTTTTGCCTAAGTTTTTCTGTATTTGCTATAATCATTAGAGTGCTTTATGAAGTGCTGATATTTGAATGTCCGTGATTTGTCTGAATGTTATATTTTTAAAAAACAGGGTTTGACAATCATCAGATCCTACTTACATAATTTGGCATTTATGAAGTCTAATTAAGTTGAATTACACGATAGTGGTTATCACAGACACAGGCTCAGGGGCAGGCTGTAAGTTGAGTGACCTTGGGTAAGTTACTTAATCTTCCTGAGCCTCAATTTCATCCAAAACTGAGGATATTAATAGTACTTATTCGAGGCAAAATCTTCTAATTATTTCTCACTATGCTTCTCCCCTTCTCCCTTAGCAAGAAAAACCCTGATGATTACCTGGTCCTGTAACCAGCTGGAATAGAAACTATCTATTGCATCTTTTCTTACACCAAAGTCACGTGACTGAGTTAGGCTAAAAGGGGCATAAACTGATATGTTTGTGCAACTTCTAGAAAGTGTCCTTATGGAGGGAATGTGCCCTTCTTTGTTGCTTCTTCCTCTTTGCTGGCTGGAATTTTATGTAATGGCTGGATCTCCAGCAGCCATCTTGGACCACGGCGGGGGTGACCTGAGGAACGGAGGTCACACAAGGTAGAACAAGAGGGAAGGGGTGAGGGGTCCACCAATCCCAGCCTTGCCTTGCTTACTTCTGAATTTTTGAATTTTCTTCAAACCACTGATAGTTTGGATCTTCTGTCACTTATATTGGACTTGATCTTAACGAATACATTTACCTCAAAAGGTTGTGTGGGAAATTAAATAGGTTAAGAGATGGGTTAACAGCTTTAAAAGGCATATTACATGGTCCAGGACAAAGTTAGCCCTCAATATATGGTAGTTACTACTCTTATTATTCTTTTAAGCAAAAACAGGGTCACATATGAGCTGTTACATTTCTTACGAGAGAAACCCAAGCTGATCTGCATGTAGGATGTGAGTGTGTGATGCTCTGAATGTGCCGTGGCCCCCAACCCATTCGGACCTTGACCCCATATCCTATACTCCATGATCCTACTAGGGTTGCCAGATAAAATGCAGAACTCCCAGTTAGATTTGAACGTCAGATCAACAACAAATAACGTCCCAAATGTCACATGGGACATATTTATACTAAAACATTTTTCGCTGTTGATCTGAAATTCACATTTAAATGGAATCCTGAATTTTTATTTACTAAATCTGGCAACCCTAGAGCCCACTCCTCTCTCAGTAGCCAGAGTAGGGATTGTTACAGATCGGGGTCCTGAGAAGCAGACCCTGAAACAGCATGCATGTGCAGGAAGTTCGCCGGGGGAGCTTTGGGGATGGACACTTGTGTGGCAGAAGTTCGGTTGTGGTGCGGTCACAACAAAGGCCCCACTGACCCCCCGGGGAGCTCTGGAGTTGGGATGTGCCCTATAGGATGGTCACGGACATGGGCAGCGGGTCTGGACTTTCATCCTTTCTCTTCGGCCAGTCATTGGATGCAGGCGACCCAAGAAGGGGCCTGCCCTTGGGGGTCTGTGGCTGTCAGAGGCTGAAGGCAGTTCCTGGATTGGGACTCAGCTAAGAATAATCAGCCACCGATACCCCCAACAGCCCTAAAGGGAGGCTGTCAGTGGCACATCCTGGCATCCGCTACAGGCCTAGACAGTGATCTCAACGGAAGCTGTCGGTGGCGGGACAGCTACGCCCTCCAGGGACACGCAGTGCTGTTGGTGATGCCAAAAAACCAGGTCATTGCGGGGAGTTCAAACAAGGAGGCTTCAAAAGAGGAGTCTGCGGCTGACTCACAGTGGTGACCCCTTAGGGTAAGGACACAACAAGCCCATTTCTATGTAGGCACCAGTATAACTAGGACCCTAGAGTTATCTGGAATCCCGAATAAGCTGCTTACTCCGCGATGCTGGGCCCTTAAGACTGTTCTCTTCCCTTCTCACTTCCGTGAGTACCCAGAAAACAGACCCCTATCATCTGGGGTGACCTCTGTATCTTAAAAGGAATCAGCCATGTATCCCTAATAACAGCTGCCCCCCCCCCCCCCATGGCCCAGTCTCAGAACAGAGTCTCTTACAAAGAAGCACAGTCCAGGGACCAGAAGTTATTACAAAGGAATTGACATTCATCAGCATCTCAAAAAGTACATCCATGAGGCTCCGGCTCACAGCCCTCAGCCTCATTTCTCAAACTCTCGTTTCTCCCCTCCCAACCTGCCGGCCCCCCAGTCAGCTGCTCCGGAGCCTCTCACCTCCCCGCTTCCAAACCCGCCAGGCTCGTACATCTCCCCCACCTTCCTCTTTGGTGGCTCTTCATTATATAAATTGATGGCTTTTCTAGGTAGATTATAGCCACTTTTGTCCCACCTTTTGATCCTGTCTCTCGCTCCATTCTTCAATTTTTCATTCTAAAACATCTGGCAAATATATCACTTTGAATTAATTTGGGGAGGTCAGGGTGCAGCTGGGGCAGAAACATTTCCAAATCAATAAATCTTACTCTCATCACAGCGATGATTTTTTTAAAAAGACATTTCTTGAGCAAATACTACGTGTCAGGCACTGACCTAAGTATTTTCCATTTAGGCCTCTTGCCAAATCCCTGATTTGTAGAGAACAACTGCATCGCACCCAGGTGTGCCAAACCCTAAAGTCCACCCCATTCTATGCGTCTCTAAGAAACAAACAAAACCCCTGGGATTACGAATTTGCAGGTGATTCTTCTGCCCTGCCTGTTCAGCCTTTAAGTACCCCATCTTTCTTTCTCTCTTTGGCTACACCGCACCATGGAACCCCAAACAAGCAAGCAACACAACAAAAAAAACCCTCCCCCAAATCCTGACCATATTCTGGCAGCCCTTTGTTTTTCAAAATATTTATTTATTTATGGCTGCGTTGGGTCTTTGTTGCTGCGCGCGGGCTTTCTCTAGTGGCGGCGAGCGGGGGCTACGCTTCGTAGCGGTGCGCGGGCTTCTCATTGCGGTGGCTTTCTCAGGCCCCGTAGTTGTGGCGCACGGGCTTCGTGGCTCCGCGGCATGTGGGATCTTCCCGGACCGGGGCTCGAACCCGTGTCCCCTGCATTGGCAGGTGAATTCTTAACCACTGCGCCACCAGGGAACTCCTCCGGCATCCCTTTGAAAGGGGAAGCTGTTGCTGTTTTAAGGTAGCTTTCAGTATAGCTGTGATACACGGGAGACAATCATTTCAGAAGCAGGTTCCGAGAGAATCGTTTTCCTATTGGGTAGATGTATGGGATGGTTTGGGGATAGATATTTTAGCTCTTTGTCATGGTCACTGTTTTTGTCTCCTGCTTATCGGGAGACATTCTTTAAAGGCTGAAATTACAGGCACCTTTGCTGGAAAGCGGTACTCCTTGGCAGGTGATAGGCACCAGAATAATCTCTGAATCTCGGAAAAAGCAGTTCTTTTCTTAGGAATGTTTCCAGTTCTGCACTGAGAGGGCCTCTAGGGATGATGTAGCCTCTTGTTTCTTATTTTGAGGCAGGTAGGGTCCTGTGAGGTAAGCAGACACTGACCTGCAGAGACGATGACCAGCAACCCACCTGCCCCCATCTCCAACACTGCAGCGTGCGGGGCCTCCAGAATTGCAGGCTTGACCTCGACAGGAGCACCCAGGGTGGACGGGGAGCCCCTGGACCGACGGAGAGTAAATTCCTTCCTTCCTTGGAAAAGGAGCGTGGCACCTCCTTCCGGGGTATGACGTTTGTGCCTGACTCAGGGTGGGGCTCGTCCAGGATGGCTACGAGGTGTGCGTGAGCTTCTATGAGAATGTCAATTTCATTCGCTTTGAATATATACACGTCTCTAATAAAAGCCCATTTGGGATTCCCAGGATGCCCCCCTCCAGGTACTGCCCAGCAATTGCAGGGTCTGGCCCACCTTTGGGCTTCAGCTGCAGAGGATGTCAGGTACTGCAGTTTGACCGTCAGCTCCTCCTCCCCCCCATCCCCTCCCTTCTCAGCCTCCCCATTCCTGCCCTGTCACCCCCCAACTCACAGCTCCAAATTCTTCTCCCTAAGTTCTGCAGGGCTCTCCCCAGCTCGGGTCCCTATAATCTCTCACCCGAAGCCCCAAAGGCACTCAGAACCGAAAGCCCTCCATTTAACAGGAGTCCCCTCTCAGCAGCCGCTGGAATTATAAAGACTTCCCCTGAGGCCTGAGGCAGCAAGCCGAGCCTCCCACAGAGCAGGTGCTTAGCGACCACCCGCTGCTCCGCTGGCTGCCCTGCGCCCGCCCCCTTTTGTTTAGTTCCCAACCAAACTGCCCTCCCAGTTCCCCATAACTCAGGGTGAAAGACGTGTATGTGTGTGGGAACCTCTCGCCCCCAGGCGGTGATGGAGCCCAGCTGGACCCAAGGCAGGGACCGCGGGCTGCTGGGCCACCTTTCCCCCAGCATCCTCCAGCCTGCCAGCTGTGCCTCGCTGCACCCTCAGGCCCCTCCTCCAGGCCAGATCACATCTACACCGTGACTGCAGGTGCTGGGGGTTCAGGGAAGCAAAGCAGGGAGCGGGCAGCCTAAGGGCAGAGGTCGGGGAGGTTCTGCCTGAAGAGAGCCCAGATTTACACTCAGCAAAGGGAGGAGGCCTGGGAGGGAGCCATCAAGCCGGGAGACTTGGAATTTAACCTTCAGGGCTGCCAGCGCCTGCCTTTCCCCTTCCCATGTGGGACGGTCCCTTCCCAGGCAGGGATGAGCATTCAGCTTCCTGGAGCCCCCGGGTCAGGCAGGGTGGGGTTCCTGGCTGGGAGTGAAGGGGTCAGAAACGCCAAACTCTCCTTGCCAGGAGCAAGCAGCTCGGTAAAGGATAGAATCAACTTGCGCCCCTCCGCTGTCCCTTGGCTTTCAGCAGGCCCAGCGAAGCACACATGGTAAAGAAAGCTCTGGAAATAACAGGATCGGCACACAACGATAGAATAAAAAATACCATTCAGTGTAGTGGGGCTGAGAATAGATCCAAACTGAAAATACCAGAGATGTCCAGCAAGAGGGGACATTAAAAAAGAAGCACAGGGGCTTCCCTGGTGGCGCAGTGGTTGCGCGTCCGCCTGCCGATGCAGGGGAACCGGGTTCGCGCCCCGGTCTGGGAAGATCCCACATGCCGCAGAGCGGCTGGGCCCGTGAGCCATGGCCGCTGGGCCTGCGCGTCCGGAGCCTGTGCCCCGCAACGGGAAAGGCCACAGCAGAGGGAGGCCCGCATACCACAAAAAAAAAAAAAAAAAAAAAAAAAAGAAGCACAGTCATGAAATGGAACACCAGCCAGACCTTGGAAACCAGTGCTGTGTTTGGTCAAACAATATGGCATTCCTGTTTTTGTAGATCAGAACAGCTGAATACTGGTGACGTCATGCAGTTCAAGTGTAGATCGGTATTTATATAGAGGTCAACCCTAATACAGTGAAAATGCAGGTTATTAAACAATAAGCAAAGTAGGATCAACGAGGGCTCTTGACTCCCCGTCTAACATACATCTTGGCCACCCACCTCCAAGTCCCCTGTACCAGTCTGGTCCTGCACCATCCTTTCTCTCCTGGATGACCCAGCAGTCTCCCCTCCCTCCCCTCCTCTCCCTGCTCCCAGCCTTGCCAGATGGACTTGTAAAGATGCACAGGTGCCCCCATCAAGGCCCTGCACAAACCCCCCGAGGGCTCATCTTTGCCCTGAGATAGTGTCCACGGCACAGCCTGAGGATGTCCGCCATCTGGCTGCCCCGTCTCCAGATGCTTGTCCTTCCCCGAGGAGGTCGTGTTCTGTTTTGCCTCCAGGATTTTCCACACACTCTCCCTGCGCGAGGAGTCCAGACCAGATCAGGTAATAATCATCTGTTGAGCATTTACCTGGTGCCAAGCACAATTCTAAGCACTTTACATTTATCATCTCGTCAAATCCCCGGAACGTCTCCATCATCTCTGCTGCCTGTTTCAGGAAACGGAGGACCAGAGTGGCTCCTGAGGGCAGCTGATGGGAACCCAGGCAGCCTGGCTCCAGAACCTGTGCTCCCAGCCACGGCACCACAGCACCTTAGAGCCCACCCGTGATTCTCTACGGCTACATCTCCAGCTCCGAGATGGGAGCCAAGGCAACTGCAGCACTGCACCTTGGAAAGCGTTCTCATCAGCACCTCCTCGCAGTGGGAGGGGTGTGAGGGCCTTGGCCGGGGTGGGGGGGCGGTGGGGGCGGTTTGGGTCTGAGTCCGGCTCTGCTACTTCCTGGCTGAGGACCTGGAGCCAGCGACCTATCCTCTCGGCCTCAGTGTTCCCTTCTGTGAAATGGGAGTTAAAGGCAGTACCTCACTGCTATGGCTGAGGTGGGGAGAAACTGGGCTGGTGCAGCTAGAATACTTAATGCCTGGCACACACCGTCACGTCTCAGCAAATCGTAGCTGGTTTTGTTGCTTCTGTTGTTATTATGGTCACTGTCATTACGCGGGCATGGAAGATGAAATGGGGGTCAGCTGAAAGCTGTTTTCAGGAGCCGCCTTGGGTCCCCCAGGTGGGAGCTGCCCTTTTCTGAAGACTTTTTCTAGATCGGGGTGGGTGCGGGGAGGACAGAGCCCGTTTGCTGGAGCAGAGCAGCCTTGACCCCCAAAGCCCTGCCCCCTCTCTTCTCGTCTAAGCAAGTGCTCCACACCTAGTCACGTACTTACAGGCTTTTAGAACCCGGGTCGGGGCTGTGCCTTGCTGGACCGCACCCCCTCATCTACGAGAGGGGCACGGGATGGTGACAATGAGCTGAGAGGACGCGGGTGAAGTTCCAGCCCATGTCCTGGAACGGTGGGCGGGTGGGCAGTCGGTCGGTGGGTGCTGTTTGTGTCGTGAGATCGAGCCCCACCCTCCAGCTGGGTGGCCCTGGGCACGGCCCTGCCTTCATTTGGCCACTCTCCGTGTTGATAGAGGGGCTAAGTCCTCTTTTCCAGGCTTGTCTTCGGAGCCTCTCAGCATCCGAATGGAGCGAGAACACGGCTCTCTCATCGCTGGGCTGGGCGTGTGCTTCCACCAGGTTCCCAAGGTGGAAGCCCCAAGAACAATGAGATGTAATATTTATTGAGTGCGTCTACGCGCCTCGCTTCCCCCTCACGCTGACCGGGGCAGAGAGTGCTCTTCACCCCTTCCTGCCGATGACCCCTGTGCGCACAGAACGGGTGAGTGGCAGGTGGGGAAGCCAGGTGACCTAGAGCTGCCCCCTGAACAGCCGCAGTGTATGCACCCGCGGGAGCGGCTCCAAGACGCCCAGCCCCGCCGAGGCCTCCGCAGGACCCCCGGACGCTGGCTGACCTCACACGGGCTCCCCAGCTCTCGGCGTTTCCACTCCCACTTCCAGAAGAGCTGCAGTCTCCTTCCCGAGCTGCCGCCCCACAGCTGCTGCGGCCCCGCCCCCTGCTCTGTGGGGAGTGGGAGGGGCGCTGAGAGCACGGGGGAGGGCTGGCCCCGCGACCGGAGGCCTCGCCCCGAAGCAGCTCTGGGGACCCGGCCAGGCCTTTGTCAGCCTCACACACTCGTTAAGCTGGGTTGAACCAAAGGTCAGAATCTACTGCACATCCAGAAGGATCCTCGCTGGCCAGGCCAACCCAGGCAGCAGCTCTGTGAAAGGGCAGGAGGGCTCTCCTGGCCGTTGCCACGGAAGCTTTTACAACTTGGTGGCTGAGAAAGTAAGAGCCAAGCCGAGGGATGGGCGCTGAGAGCACGGGGGAGGGCTGGCCCCGAGACCGGAGGCCTCGCCCCGCCCCGAAGCAGCTCTGGGGACCCGGCCAGGCCTTTGTCAGCCTCACACACTCGTTAAGCTGGGTTGAACCAAAGGTCAGAATCTACTGCACATCCAGAAGGATCCTCGCTGGCCAGGCCAACCCAGGCAGCAGCTCTGTGAAAGGGCAGGAGGGCTCTCCTGGCCGTTGCCACGGAAGCTTTTACAACTTGGTGGCTGAGAAAGTAAGAGCCAAGCCGAGGGATGCTCTGGCCACCGGTGAGTCAGCGCGCGCTGGCAACCAGCGGCCAGAAGCCTCAGGCGCCGGGATTGCACGAGCCCGGCAGGGCCCCTGTGGGCCTTTCCTCAGCTGCACGAAGGCAGGTTCGCCCAGCAAAGAGATGAGGGGATGCAGCGGAGGCAGGGGCAGGGAGAGCTCGCCAGAGGGAGAATTTCCCACTGCAGCTGGACCTGGAACGTGAGCGTTGGAGGTTCTCCTGCACTCGGGGGCGCTGAGAGAAATAGAAATCCCTGCGCGGGTTCTCGCATTCCTCCTTCTTGCAGTAGATTTTTTTTTTTTTTTTTTTTTTTTTTGCGGTACACGGGCCTCTCACCGCTGTGGCCCCTCCCGTTGCGGAGCACAGGCTCCGGACGCGCAGGCCCAGCGGCCACGGCTCACGGGCCCAGCCGCTCCGCGGCACGTGGGATCCTCCCGGACCGGGGCACGAACCCGTGTCTCCCGCATCGGCAGGCGGACCCTCAACCACTGTGCCACCAGGGAAGCCCTGCAGTAGATTTTTTAAGTGACCACATTCCCTGTCACTCCCTGTAGCCTCACTGCTTGCACTGTGACTGTGTGGTACCTCCCACTAACGGGTGAGGTCTGTCGCACCTCCTGGAATCTGGGCTGGCCTGTGACTTGCTTTGGACGAGTCTGCATGCGGTTCCAGCCCTAGGCCATGAGAGGCCTTGCACACTTCCACTCCGGCTCTTGGGCCCCTGCCTCTGCTGGTAAACAAGCCCGAGCTGCAGGATGAGAGACGCGGGGCCCCCGGCACCCCCCTCACCCGAGCCACCCATCCAGGGAAAGGGTGGGGGTCTTGAGTCTGGATGACACAGTCAGAGCCCCCTGGGTCAAGCTACATCTAAATCAGTATACTCCCTGGCACCTCGATTAGCCAGGGAAACATCTCCCTTTCCCTTCCCTAACCCAGCGTGAGCAGGGTTTTTTGTCACTGGCCCAGAGAGGCCAAGATACTTGCATAAGGTCACATAGCAAGTTGTGCCAGAGTCAGGGCTGGGCCTGAGGATGCAGAATGGCAGTTTAGGACTCCTTTCTCTTCCCTGTGGTGAGGAGGGTCAGGTGGCCTCCTTCCCACTCCCAAGCACTCTGTACATAAATGCCCATGAATCTGAGAAGCAAAAGGAGACGTAAGTCAGTGTTTCAAAGTAATAGGCTGGATTGGCATGAGGCTGTGCTGAGAGGTCTGGCCCAGGTGGGCCTTGGAGTCCCACCCGAGGGGATTCTGGTTCTGAGAGCCACTGATTGGGGCTGGAGATGTAAATAACAATCGACCCGTGGTTACATCCCGGATCTGTCTCTTATTTGTCATGGAGCTTTTGCTCTCTAAACCTCCTTTCCTCTTTTGTAAACTGTTCATAACAGTAACATCAAAGTCATTCACTGAGTCATTCGACTAACGTTCATCGAGCAGCTACTATATGCCAGGCACTGTGCCGAGCAGTGGAATTCAGGGTGTGCAAGAGGGCAGAAGCCCTGCCCTGTCCTTACAGCCTGGCGGCCTCTCAGGGTTGATGTAGGATTAAATGAAGACGACACACAACAGAGGAGTTTTTGCGGGGGTGGAACTCTGCATCTTAATTGTGGGAGTGGTTACATGGCTGTAGGTGTTTGTCAGAACTCACAGAACCACATTTACAAAATGTAAATTCTAGCTTAGTAAATAAACGATATGCAATTTCCTAAAAAAAAAAAAAGAGAACATCTTTTCTTCCCACTATAGTAGTTAGGCTTATTTTGCAAGTAAAGGAGAAAAGCTTTACATACAATGAAAGATGGATTCATTAAAACAAAAAGTTCGTTTAGAAATGAGGATAGAGCAGGTGTCCAATGCTCTGCCCGCGGCCGTCCAGGCTGGGACGGAGCCCCGTGGTGGGACCCAGCACGGTCGCCTGCGCGAGCCAGCGTTACCAGCGTCACCGCTGGGGTTTTCAGCTGTTTCGGATTATCTGTGTCCTGACTCCCTTCCCTGAGCTGAGATCACGGAGGAGCGACCACAGCTTGGAGCCCATGCCCGCAAGCTTCAAAACGCACAGCTGACAAATGGAGCGGCCCCCAAATCATTAACAGAGGGGTGTCAGCAGGGTCTGGGGCTCTTGGCAAATGCAGGCTGGAGGTGGGGAAAACGGCCAGCTCCCCATCCTCGCCTGTGACACTCACACCCTCTCCCAAAACCCAGTGTCCAGGACGTGTCCCAGAGCAGGAGCCCCAGGAGGACAGGGACTCTGGCTGTGTCCACCGTGTATTGTAATTGTCCCTCTGCTGGCCCAAAGCCTACGATGAGGCCAGGCGTGGTGTGAATCAGCGTGGAGCTCACGCTCTGGAGGGGGTGGAGAGAGAATCAAAAATGAAACCTGTGATCTGAAGCCGGTGAGTAGAGAAGAGAGATGGGGGCGCCAGGGAGGCCTCTCCAGGGAGATGACATTCTTGAGCACAAACTAGAAGAAACGGAGTCAGTCAGGTGGATATTTGGGAAAACAAAAGCCCAGGTGGAGTGAGCAGCTGTGCAAAGGCCCTGGGGCAGGAATGTGCTGGCAGTGTTCCAGGCACAGCGATGGCTGGCTGGGTGGAGCAGAGAGCCGGGAGATGGGTCAGAGATGCAGCAGGAAAGCCAGGTCATGAGGACATTGGCCCCAGAGTAGGAAGTTGAAGTTTATTCAGAGCAAGATGGGGGCCAAGCCTTGAGGTGTGAGAGCGCCGTGCCGAGGCAGGGCCCTTCACCCCAGCAGGCTCCATTCAGAGAGCAGGAGGCGCAGGGCAGCGTGTTATAAACGGCCGTGAACACCAGGCCAGGGATTGTTTCTAAACAAAGGCTTTTAGCCCCGTGTCAGAGTTACCCATCCCTCCTTCCCATCTGCAAAGTTTTCCACCTTGGGAAACAACACCGGGGCTGTATCTCGAGGATGGCTTTCCTTTTTTTTCTAACAACATAAAAAGCTGACAAGTGAGAAGAGGCCTTTCCTCTCTGCGAGGACCCACGTATGTCCGTGCATATCTTTGAAGGGATCACCTGCCATGAAACGTGAGACCAGGGACAGGGCCCCAAATCAAATGGATGTTTCAGAGTGTCGGCGTGATATGCGTCCATATTTGCCAACAAGTTAAAAAAAATGATGTTTTGTATAATCCAGGATTTACACGGTGCAATCTTGGCGGTGTCACCTTTCTCTCCTTTCCTATCTCAGCAATCATCTTAAATTCTACTCAAAACAAAGAACTCCCTGTTGGCAGTTAATCCTCAAAGGGAGAGCTTTGTTCGAGACTAAAAAACCTCTTTCAACTACGTTGGCAAGGAGCTGGCATTCATTGTGCCAAGTCGGCCTGGTATGTCCAGCTCTGACCGGGAGCCTGCATTTGAGAGCTTAAGGTTTTTTTTTTCTCACCCCTTGCGAGGAGAGCCCCAAGTCACATGACACATTTGTCCAGCAGGTATTGAAGGGGGTAACAGGGGAATTAGGACAGTGGCAGGAAGAAAAGCAGGGGAGGGTGGAGGGGTCTTGGGATGTGCTGGGCGAAGGGACCCCGAGGACAGTGGGAGAAGCGGGGGCTTCACGGAGCTTCCTCCCAGCCCAGTGGATACGTGAAAGGATCCACTTTTGTATCAGCTTCCAGTGCTGCATAACAAATGGCCACAAACAGCGGCTTGAGACAGCACCATCTATTTGCCCTCTTTTCCGTGGGACAGGAGCTCACAGGGTGACCGGGTTCCCCTCTCAAGGACCCCCCAGGCTGAAATCGAGGTGTCGGCTGGCCAGTCCTCTCCTCAGAAGCTCTAATGTCTGTTCCCAGCACACGAGGTTGTAGCAAGCTCTGTCCCTTGCGGCGGAAGGACGCACATCCTGTGTCCTGGCTGGCTGTCAGCCCCATTGCTTGTGACGTGGCCCCTTCCACTTTCAGAGCCAGCACCAGAGACTCTCCCGCACGTTAAATCTCTTGTACGCGTTGTCCAGGAAAGGCCTCATCTCTTTCCAGGGCTCACCTGGTTGGGTCAGGCACGCTGAGGACGGGCTCCTTTCTTAAGGTCAGCTGTGCCCCTCACATAACTGTCTACAGGCCCCGCTCCGGATGCAGAGGATTACGCTGAGGGGTCATCATAGAATTCCACCTGCTGAATCTTTCTTCATGGCCCTTAGTGGGCTTTCAGAGCCACTTGCCGGTACCAGGCCTCGGAAGCGCCGGCTGTGGGCCTGAGGAAGCCCCAGACTCTCCAACAAGGCAGGGAGCTGGGGGCTGAGGCCTGGGAGTCAGATGCACTAGGGCATGGACCTTAGCTCTCGCTCCTGTGACTGTGTCAGTCAAGGTGGGTTGGGTTACGCTGTGGTAACGAACAGTCCCAGGTTCTCAATAGCTTGAAATGACAACGATGTACTGAGCTTCTCACCCATAGCACATGCCCATTGCAGGACGGCGGAGCGACAGTGCTCACCATGGTCACCCAGGGACCCAGGCACACAGAGCAGCCACCCCCTCAGGTGTGACCAGCAGCCAGACCAGAGGCAAAAAAAGAAGACGGTCAAAGCAAATCGCATGGCCACACCCAACTCCAAGGAGGCAGGGAAGTGCCCTCAGCAAGAGAGAGCTGGGGTGTCTTTGAACAGCCCTCATGATGTGGGCGGGTGCTCTTTGATGAGTTCCTCCCCTGGCTGAGCCTCAGTTCTCCCATGTGTAAAATGGACACAAGAGTGCAGTCTACAGAGGTGGGGATAAACAGGCACTGAGGGCTTGAGAGAGCGAGGCCCGTGCATGAGCTCATCTGCTCCCGCAACACTGATCCCTTGGGATGGTGGTACAATCACTTCCACTTTACAGAGGAGGAAACTAAGGCCCAGAGAAATGAAGGTTGTACACAGGCAAGCGGTGGGATTTGAATCCAGGTCGACCTGACCTCAGAGCGCGCGCGCCGCCCCCCCCCCCGCCCCCCGGTCACCTAGCACTCTCTCTGTACTCCCCCCGGGAGCCTCTTGTTTGGCTTTCGGCCCTGGGCTCCTGGCTTCTTAGATCGGCACAGTGTTCAAGGCATGATTTCTTTCTGGCTGTCTGTGCAGAGATCTGGTCAAACACCACGTCTGACCTGAACAGAACTGTGATCGGCTTGGCTTTTTGTTCTAAACTGCTGGCTCCTAAGGGACTGGCTTTATAACACACACACTGCCAGGTTCATATGGCTGGCACTGACCCAGAAATCGTCTGGGTCGGGGCTGTTTCCATCGGGAAGGGAGAGTGTGTCTATCCGGTGTTGATGGCAGGTCCCTTAAACTACGGTCAATCCTTCAAAAGCACAATGGGAATCTCACACAATCCGCAATGACATTTACCACCGTTCAAAACATTAAGTTGCACCAGGGACTTGGGTGGGGGGAGGGAAAATGGGAAGTGACTGCTAGTAGGTGCAGGGATTATTCTGGGGGTGATGGAAGTTTTGGAACTGGAGAGTGGTGAGAGTTGCACAGCCTTGTCAACATGCTAAAAACCACCGAATTGTACACTTTAAAATGATACATGTTATGGTGTGTGAATTATGTCTCAATTAAGAAATGTCATCTTGCTTGGTGTTACAGCCCTCTTTTGCCTACTTTACAGTTGGTGGAGTCAGATATCTACTCTTTTTATGTGCCAGTGTTCATTTCCCTGTTTTTTCTTGTGAAAGTGCCCCATTTTTCCTCTGAGAAATTGCCCCGGTGAGCTTGTACCCAAACCCCTTAACACCCTCCTCCCCAGGTCAGGTGTGGGCAGGTGTCCCAGGCCTCACCTGGCCTTGCTCCTTGTTTCTCTTCATACAGGCATGGGCTCGGGGGAGGCCACGTGCCTGTTTTCACAACTTCAATTTATTTAGGACTCATTTCGTCATAATTTTATGATCGCTCAGAAACTAACTTTCAGAGTCAAAAGAATTGTCCAAAATCCAAGGTATCAACTCAAAGATAGAATGGTAGGAACAAAGTAAACTGCTCAAAAAATACCCTGCTAACGAATTCAATAAACAAAACCAATGAGTAGTCCTAGAGGACCCAAAGAAAGAGCCAAAGGAATTCTTAAATAGGAAAATGTGTTTTGTTCTACTCTTCTCTGAACAGATGTTTTTCACATGGTAAGAAGATTGAAGGAAACCCAGGTAACTCTAGGTAGATGAAGGAAACCCAGGTAACTCTAGGTAGATGAAGCAAACACTTGTTTCACTTCTCTGCTTTGGGGTGTAGTAGCAGCACCATTTGAAAGCTTTAAAACCCCAATACTCCTTAGCTCTGGTCCCTGGCTGGCAAATGTCACCATAGAATTATACGCAACATGCATAATTCCCTGCTGAGCAGACACGCGGAGCTCAACAGAATCTGGGGTGTGGCCGTTCAGGGCTGGGGGTCATAATAAAAATTTTAAATACATTTCCATGATTTTCACCAAGCAATGGTTACCATAATTTTATTGAGGTGACATTCACATAACATAAAGTTAACCATTTTAAGAGGAACAATCCAGTGGTATTTGTGTATTCACGGTGTTGTGCAAACAGCCACCTCTATCTAGTTCCAAAACCTTTTCATCACCTCAAAAGGAAACCCCGTCCCCATTAAACAGTTTCTCCCTGTTCTCCCCTCCCTCCAGCCCCTGGAAACCCCCAATCTGCTTTCTGTCTCTACGGATTTACTTATTCTGGATATCTCATACAAATGGGGTCATACAATATGTGGCCTTTTGTGTCTGGCATCTTTCCTTTAACACAATGCTTTCGAGGTTTGTCCACGTTGTAGCCTGTGTCAGTGCTTCATTCCTTTTTATGACTGAGTAATATTCCACATATGTGTTTATATACCACACTTTTTTATCCATTCATCAGTTGGTGGACATTTGGCTGTTTCTACCTTTTGGCTATTGTGAATGGTGCGGCTATGCACAGGCATGTACATTTATTTGTTTGAACACGTGTTTTCAATTCTTTGGGGTGTATACTCTGCAGTGGAGTTGCTAGATCACCTGGTAATTCTTTGTTTAACTTTCTGAGGAACCACAAGGCTTTTTCCACAGCGGGTGTACCATTTCATATTCCTAACAGCAATGTACAAAGGGTCTAATTTCTCTACATCCTCACCAACACTTGTTATTTTCCATATTTAAAAATTATAGCTCTGCTAGTGGGTGTGAATTGGTGGTTCAGATTTGCATTTCCCTAACGACTAGTGACGTTGAGTGGCTTTTCCCCTTCCCCGTTGACCATTTGTACCTCTTCTTTGGAGAAATGTCACGTCCTTTGCTCATTTTTAACTTGGGCTGTTGATCTTTTGGTTGCTGAGTTGTGCAAGTTCTTTACATATTCTGGATATGAGCTCTTTATTCACTGGTTAGCTTTTAAAGTTGGTTAACCAATGTTAACATTTAGAACTGATTAGGGAAAACACGAATGCCTGCTCCTGCGGTTGGACGGTCATCCAGGTGGGATGTAAAAACGAAGGTTCAAGTCACTCCAGGCTGCATGGCAGGACACTTATTAGAGCCAGGATGTGGCTCACACCTCTTTGTCTTTTTTTTGTAAAACTTTAGATACTAATGTTATCTAAACACATGTTACCTGTGTTCCCGACATCCAGCTTTGTTTTAAAAAGTACTCAATCATTACAGAAGCGGTGGGAGCTCCATTTCCCCGCCTTAATCCCATGACCATGGCTCCTTTAGGAATTATTGTTATTTAAAGCTGCTTTCCTGAGGGATTTGAGACTGCTCATAAGAGAAAACACAGGTACGATTAAATGCTGACTTGAATCTCTTAGGCTTCAGGGGGGTTCGGAGCAGGTGATAAACTTGCTGAGCTCACCTTTCTTTTCCTGGATTCTTAAGAGGTCACCTAAATTCTGTCACCCATCAAGGCACCATATCCCCTGTCCTGAGTGGCAGAGAGTGGGAGTGGTCAGGACATTACCTCCACATGACAGGAAGGAAATGGTCACAGCTCAGTGTAGCCTATTTGTGGGCGGGCAACTCGGTCAGTCATGCAGGGCCCCCTGCTCACAAGGTCTCCATGCTCGGTTTAAAATTTTCTGTCGCCACCTTGAAATTCTTATTAATTAATTACGTACTCAATCCTGTCCATACAGGGTTGCCAGATACAACAGATAATAATACGGGACTCGCAGTTACATTTGATTTCCAGATAAACAATGAATACTTTTTTAGTATATCCCATGCAATATGTGGGGACATCCTTATCCTAAAGAAGTATCTGTCACTTATTTGAAATTCAAAGGTAACTGTGCATCCTGCATCTTATCTGCCAGCCCTGTGTCCATCCCCTCCATGTGACAGGAAGGAGCATAGCAGCTGGAGTTGGATCTGGCTTCTTTCACTTAACATAATGTTTTCAAGGTTCATCCATGTTGTAGGATGAACAGCAAAGAAAAGGAGAGAGACCAAGATTTGCCTTTTCTGTAAAATTAGTTCTGAGGAAAACATAGGTGCCCATAATTTGCACGTGGAAAGGACCGGGTGCCCATTTTTCGTGCGGACGTGTTTCTGATCCCAGCCTGAGGGCAGGCGCTGCAGGCTGAAGATGAGGCGTACCTCTGGGCCTCTGGCCTCGCCCTCTCCGAGACTTTGGGGCTTCCTCCAGCCGTTCCTTTGTTAGAGAAGCCGGGGTTGAGGGAGGCAGAGGAGGTGGGGGAAGATAACTGAGAGAGAAAACACACTTACGTCGAGCGTCCCCGTGGCAGGCTCTGAGTCGGGGGACTGGGGTCCAAAGAATAGCAAGCGAAATGGTACAGCCGGCGTGCTTCCCAAGCTGCGATGGGCACGCGAACCACGGATCCCGTTACGCTGCGGAGTCTGATGCCACGCGTGGCCCCAGCAATGGGGCCAGACCTGAGGTTCCATAATGCTAACAAGTCTGCTGACGCTGCCGGTCCTGGACCACGCGGTGAGCAGCAAGGGGCTGCCTCATGCAGGGCATGACGGTGAAAATTGGGTCTCGGGGGCAAAATTGGGTCTGCCGGCCCATCGCGCCCTCGCCCGTCAGGAGCTGCCCCTCCATCTGAGCAGAACGGACTTTGATTCTGGTGAGCGAAGCTAGAATGGGAGGGATTTGGTGGGCGGAAGTGAGGGGTGCAGCCCAGACCAGGGCGCTGACCGAGCTTGACGAGGGCCTTGGGGTCTGTGGTGGAGCTCACAGTTAGCAGAGGCCCTAAGCCTCTGCCCTCCGGGTCCCAGGCCACTCACGGGGACCCGGCAGGGAGGGCCACCCTCCCGCCGATAGAAATGGTGGACGGCACGTTCGCTCAGTGCCTGGCCATCCACAAGCGGAGGAGCCGCGCCCTCCGCCCTGGCTGTCCCCCTGCTGAGCGCCCTCCAGGCTGGGGCCGGGCCCTGGGGGCTGCTGCTTTGATGCCGGGCCGCTCCCGGCAATTACCCAGACGACCGGCTCGTGAAACCGAATAGGAGGGATTGGGAGACTTTTATGGGGGGCTTTTCTGCTTCCAGCAAATTCCAGGGCAGGATTTTATGATCTTTGATTCCAAGTCTCCTTTGGCCCCTTACTCCCCGTTGTCTGAAAGGAAGGACGGGGCTTCCGCGGGGGGGGGGGGGGGTCACAGAGGCGATGGTGGAGAAGCCGGGGAGGGAGCGCGGAAGCTGGAAGCGGGTGGGCTGAGCCCTTCAGCAGAGTCTCGGGTCGGGAGACTCCAGCCAGTGTCCTCGGGGCCGCACTGGGCCCCCTTGTCCTCCACCAAGGCCCTGGACTTGGTGCATATTGAGGGGGACCCGAGAGGACCGCGGACACTGCACGTCCACAGGGAGCTTCAAAAGACGTCCACGGACTCCGTGCAGGGCCCTGGCCGCCTGTCCCCTCCGCGGGGCGAGGCAGGCTGGGGCCGGGGCGGAGAGAGACACGCAGAAACGTGCGTGGAGACCAGAGATGGAGGCTGAGTGGGCAGATGACCCGGGACAGACGGCCACACAGACAGGCGGACACAGGGCCGGGCATGGAGGAATAGAAGGAGACAGAGGGACACGGAGAAATACGCACGGAGAGACAGAAACGGGGGCGGTGGAGAGAGATAAGGTGAAAGGCAGAGAGACGGAGACGCCCAGACACGGAGAGGGAGACAAAGAGATGGAGAGGGAGACGGAGACAGAGGGCCAGACACAGAGCTGCACAGTGAGGCCCGGCTTCAAGGAGAAAACGAGAGCACGAGAAAGGAAGCAGCGGCGCGGCGGAACTGCGGATGATGCATCCGGATGGTGCTAAGGCGCCGGGTCTGCGCCCAGTTACCGCAGGGAGCTCCCAGGCTGGTGGGGACACGGACGCCGGGGACCACAGCCCTTTCGTGTGGCTCTGCTGTTGGTGTCAGGGGGGCGGGGGCGGGGGACGTGTGTGCCGACAGACTCAGACTCCGGAGCCACTGCTTGGGTGGAGCCCAGCTCTGCCGCCCAGCAGCCCGGGCCAGGCCCGTGGGCTCCCCGCACCTTGGGGTCCCTCCTGCGGGAGGAGGATTCTAAGAGACCGCGCCGCCCGGGATCACTGTGAGGGTCAAACAAGTGACAGCCAGCCGGGCTCCCAGAGCTCTCCTGGCAGGTCTGCGGATCTGGGGTCACCAGGGCGGGGGGCCACGGAGGGGCCCAGGCCAGGCTCTCCAGGGATGGCAGATGCCATCTGAGCAGCCTGTGCGAGAAGGGGCCTGCGTGTGAGCGTGTGTGAGCATCACGGCCTCCGGTGGGCGGGCAGGGTTGTAGGGTTGTCCCATCCCGGGAGCCTTAACTGGATCACATCTGCGCAGTCCCTTTTGAGGTGCAAGGTGACATATTCACAGGGTCCAGGGATTAGGATGTGGACCTCGCCGGGGGCCACGATTCCGTCTAATGCTTTCCTTCCTCAATCCTCAGCCTCTGCGTCTCTAAAACGGGAAAAGCTGGGCCTGCTTTGTGGGATTTTGCTCTTGGGGGTTATACACCTGCACATCCCGCCCTCGGGAATTGTCTGGAGGCGTGAGAAGCCCCGGGGGGGGGGGTGGTTGGGATGTGTCCCCTGCCGCCTGCCCGCCACGTGACTGGACACCCTCTGTGCAGGGCCAGAGCCCTGCCACTGCCTGCTCCCCAGGGAGAGAGGGAAGGCCGGTGGTGATCAGGCAAAGCCTCAGCTCTGGCCCTCAGTCAAGGCCATGAGGGCCCCTCTGCTCTTCCTATGTCAGGGCACACAGAAGGGGCACCGGGCGTCTGGGTGGGGTCCTGTGCTGGCAGCACAGCCTCCGGCTCCCCAGCCAGGCTGCCCTCCCTTACAGATGTGTTTGCTGCCCTCTGCTGGCTACCAGGAGGTCCTCCAGGCTCCCCGTGGCTCCTTGGGGCTGCTTCGCCCAGGTTCTCCTGCTTGCTTGGGAGGATTCCTGTGGGTCCCCACCTTGGGGTGGGCTCAGGCATGTGCCCCTGTGAGCTACTGTCAGTGCTGTCAAGAGCTCCTAGGACGAGGTGGCCCAAATGCACACAGCCCCCAGTTCTTTGCTTTGGGCCAGGGTGACCACAGCTCGCTGGGGTCTCCTTGTCCCTGTCCAGCGGTCTCATAGCCTGGTGTCTACTCACTGACATTCTGGAGCCACTCAGACCCGTGCGCCACCACTGGCTCTGCCACTTCCTGGCTGTGGGCCGTTGGGTAAACTACTTAATCTCTCTGCGTCTCAGTCTCCTCTTCTGAAAAATGGAATTAATATCTACCTGGCAGTGATGGAGCTATATATATTATCTAATATATTATATATATTATCTAATATATTAATTATCTAATATATTAATATCTAATATTTGTTGAGCATATGCTACATATGAACCCTGTACTGGTCACTTTAACATCATCTGTAATCCTAATTAGTCTTATCAAATCTTCTTGAGAAACTTAGGAAGGAGGCATTGTTGTGATCTCCATTTTACAGATAAAGAAACTGAGTCTCAGACAGGTCTCCTGCCCAGGTGGATGCAGCCAAAAGTGCAGAACCAGGGTGCAAATCCAGTCCGTCTAAACCCACAGCCTATTCCCTGCCTTATGTCCCTTGGTCTCTGGTCTCAGCAGAAGTCCAGATTGGCCAATACATACGTTCTTGACTGGTTTTTTCTTTTTTACAGGAAAACAAACAAATTAATGAGGTCATTTTTTTGGCAGTCATTTTCTTTCAAAACATGGGGTGGCTGTGATATGAATAAAGGTTCTTGGGGCACAGAGTTGGGATCCCAATCTGCAATGCTTGTCGCCATGGACACCCTTGGGGCTACATCTTGTCCCGGCTCCCACTAGCAGCCCACAGAAAGATCCGCATCAGCGAGACAGCCCTGGACTCTGACATCTTGAGAAAAGACATTCCATCCACTCCTTTGCCACCCAATTGGTCACGTTGCGCAATTCTCCTTTGGAGTTTTTATTGTCAGCTCTTTCTGATTTTAAGAAAGCTCCTAAAACCAATTCTCGTTTGGGTAATTTGACTTTTGTAAGAGCAAAAGCAATGTTTTGATTTTAATTAGTAAACCACAAATCCCATTGGCAGCCTCTTTTGGGGGGAGAATCTAACAGCCTAAAATCCATTAGAAAATTCTTGAAGGGAGTATGAAAAACACTCTAGGGTCTATTTTGCCCCAGGTGCTGTCAGTCCACCACCTCATTTAATCCTTGCGGCTGCCACAAAAGGTTTTACCTCTTACAGACGGGGGGAGATAACTCTCAGAATGCCGAGGGGCGCCCCAAAGCCACATAGCTCTTCTGAGGCACGGCTGGGTTCCCACCCAAACCACTCCGCCCTGCTCCCCACCCTTTCTCACTGGACAAGTCTATTTGCTCAGGGATGGCCCCTACCTTTCCCAAAGCAACCCCCGTCAGTCTAAACCAGGGAGCGGAAAACATTTTCTGTATTTTAGGCATGTGACCTCTGACGTTGTAGGATGGGAACAGCCATGGGCAATATGTAAATGAATGGGTATGGCCATCTACAAAAGCAGGTGATGGATGGATTTGGCCCCAAGCTGTAGTTTGCCGGTCTGTGTCTTAGCCATTTGGGGCAATCAATCCCCCTCACCAAGTGTTGCCAGGAAAGGGCTTGGGCTTCGGTTCTGGCCCACAAGCCCTGAGAGGATGTCACTGACGGGGTTTTGGGAACAGGTTTCTTTAATCTTGAAAAGAGACACTAGATGGAAACCTTTCTTCTCTGCATCTGGATGCAGTTGATGAGGAGGTGATGGCTGGGGCAAGTGCAGCCCTCTTGTGCTTCCAGGATACAAGTCTGAGGACCAAAGCTGACCTGTGGAGGGTAGAAGAATCCTGTTGCTGGTTTCCACAAGTCCCTGGATGAGCAGTCTAGCATTGCCACCCCTCCTCTGGACTTAAACCATGTGAAGTTATAAAGATGTGTATTATTTAAAGCATCTCTGGGAGAAATTTGTTTCTGTATAGCTAAAAGCCTCCTAAGCTGACTGATAAGTTGTCCAAAGCTTATGCTTTCCCTACTTCCCCACATGAGTTTCCTGGCTTAACTTGGTTGCTTTTATGTGGTGCTGAGTAGAAGAAACGCCAACCTGTTTCCTTCCAGAGGAAAAGCAGCTGCTGCCCGTGAGTTGGCCCAGCGTACCTAGGGGCAATTTTCATTTATGCGACTTTTGCCTTTTAAAGTCAATTATGGAAATCGATGCATTTGAGTCGCAACTCCAGAGCAGGTGTGTTTCTGATTACAGAGAGAGGTGTACATGTTGCCCTCTGAAGTCACCTGATTGACAGATAGGTGCTGAGAGCTTGCAAGGATAACCTCGCGGGTGTGGGGGGTTTTATGGGCAGCAGGGAGGCTGGAGCACGGCGTTGCCTGCTCGGCTGTTCCACAGCAGACGCAGAACCAGGTCGTGGGTACAGGTGGCCCTAAGAGCACCAAGGTCTGAGAGGTCAGGGACGCCTTCCTGGAGGAAGAGACATCCCCACGAGGCCCTGCCAGGTGTGGGCTGTTAGGAGGCATTGGTGGGGGGGGGCGGGGCGGTGTTTTTCACGTAGAGAGAGCACCTTGTGCAAAAGCCGTGTATGAAGATGAGCCAGCACTGGATTTCTCCTGCGTACTGTGTTCTGGTGCCCAAATCTGCATTCTGTTAACGTGATTTTTGAAAATCTCCTAAAGCGCTCACAAGTAAAAGCCTCCATAGACTGTATTCACAACACAGCCTTGTGTGACAAATTCCCGAGCTAGACCAGGGTTTCTGCACCTGGGCCCTGGAGATGAGGCCAGGAGCTGAGAGGCCTCCGGGGGGCGGGGCCGGGGGGACTAGCACCCTGGCTGGATGTCGACCAGAAGCCCAGGACTCTTCCATCAGGTGGAGGCCGCCCCACCCCCGCCATCCTGGGGAATCTACCAGCTCTTCTTCGCGGTACAAAAGCAGTGCTGCCCACAGCACGTTAAGGTTTTTTACGTTCCATTTTTAAATTAAAATTGAAAACAAAATAAGTAACAGAAGACTGCGAGGAGGAAAAGCCCCTCCCTGAGGCCGCGCGATTGCCCCCAGTGCAGCCGAGGCCTCCAAAGGCCCGTGAACCCTCGGCCCCGAGGCAGGGTCTTCACGTGGACTGGTGGGGGAAGCGGGCTGAGGTGCAGACGATTGCAGACTTTGCCCGGGAGGACAGCGTCCCCTGTGCCCCCTCTCTGGGCACGCGGCCCTGGGAAACCTGGTCCCTTCGGGCTTCAGCACGGCCTGGCCTGCAAACCCCCCTGACGCAGCGGGAGAGCCTGCCGTGCGCACCCAGGCATTGCCAGCCGGGAAGTGTGACCCCCGGCGGCCTCCCAGGCGGGTGGCATGTGCCTGAATTGGGGAGGCTTTGCCCTCCCCCCAGCTCGCAGGTCTGTGGGGCCCATGCCTCCTGCTCCCACAGCGGGGGGCTGGCCTCTCCTCACCCAAAGGCCCCCCAGATGCCAGCGGCTTCTCCTGCCCGCCCCTGGCCCAGGCTGGGAATGCTTGGATGTCCCGAGATGTCCTGACACATCCTGGGCTGTAGCGGCTGCCCCGGAATGGGGAGGGGTCTCCGCCAAGCCAGTTTTCTCCCTCCGCCACCTAGCTGTTCACCGCATGCCCCCCTCTCTTGGGTCACTCCTTAGACCAAGCTGGACCCCTTCCCCAAGACTTGAAGACCCCAGTCTGAAAGACAGAGGGCCTGGAGACTGTGGGAGCTGGATTTTGTCTCTTGTCAATCAACCTTTAATCACCAACTCTGTGAAAGGCATTATGGGGAGGGCCCTAGAGCACAGTCTCAGTAGTTACGGCACGCAGGATCAGTAGTTGTGGCACATGGGCTTCACTGCTCCGTGGCATGTGGGATCTTCCCGGACCAGGGCTCAAACCTGTGTCCCCTGCATTGGCAGGCAGATTCTTAACCACTGTGCCACCAGGAAGCCCTGGGAGGCTAGTTTTTTAAACTAGGGGCTGACAGATGTTCAGGGTGACACCAGTCTCTCACAAACAAGGCTACAGTGAATATCTTTGTACTTAAAATTTTGTGTACATGGGCTAGGGTACCTGAAGGATAAATTCTTAGCAGTAGAATTGCTGAGCCATTTCTATTTTGATGGGCACTGCCTATGGCCTCCAGAGAGGCAGCGCCAGTGAACACCTTGCCCTGAAGTCCTAGAATAGTCACCTTCTGGTCTAGGGAAAGTTTATTTTCATCCCCGCCGGCCCCCCACCCCCCCAAAAAGATGGAGAAAACCAAGCTTTCCCTCTGGCTTGCCTTTCCTTCTCCAGAGTGAGACAGAAGCTCTTTTTGATGTATGCAGGTAGGGAGTGACCTGGGCTGTACCCTGCTTCTGGCTGCCCCCTTCCTGCTCAGGAAATACTCCAAAATTCCTCCTCCAAAATCAGCCACATTTCCCCTCTGCCACCATAGTCCAAGCCACCACCCTCCCTCCCCTGGACAGTTGCCCTGGCTGCCTTGCTGGTCCTTCTCTAGACCCTCCATTCTAGTATTCACAGGGGAGTCAGAGTGGCCACTGTCACCCCCTGCTTAAAATCCTCCAGTGACTTCTCACCGTCTTAGGACACAACCCAAACTCCTTCCCCAGGCCTCCAAGCCCTGCATCATTTGCTCTCTGTGTCTCTCCAAAATCATTCCCCATAATGGTCCCCGGGGTCCCTCACTCCAGCCACACAGACCTGCCCACGCCTCAACTCCCCCAGCTTCCTTCCACCACAGGGCCTTTGCACTTGCAGCCCTCTCTGCCAGAAACGCTTTTCTTCCAGATGGCCACATGCCCGACTCCTTCTTATAATTTAGACCTCACAACCTAAATCACTGCCTCCAGGAAGCCTTCTTTGACCATCCAGTCTACACTGTCCTTCTCCCAGCCTATGTTCTACCTTCTACTTGCTTGATTATCTACCTGGGGGAGGGAGCTGTGAGCATGTGGACAGGATGCTTAGCTGTCCCCACAGATCTCACTAGGCAGACCACCTCCATAAAGCCAGCCCCCTGGGACCGCCAAAGGTGACCCACTGTCTCCTATGCTCAAGAGAATCCAACCAGTCGGACACTCCTAACCACCGGGCTGATTTTGAGCTTGTGACTTACAGCACAGAATGGGCGTTCCAGTATCAGAGCCCCGGGTTCACGTTAGGGCCTGGGTCATGGGAAACCAAAAGAGCTGGAGCAGAGTCTAGACAGGCCACTCCAACTGTAATCCCTGGGGAGTGGTAAAAGGCGTGACCTCCTCACTGCTGATTAGTGAGGTGGGTCTGGGAGGGATCCATGAAGCCAATGAGAAGCTGGGCACATCTGCTCCCCATGATGCAACCTGGGCCCAGCCAGAGATTTGTGAATCAGCGGGCAGCGACTCTGCCTGATCCTGGAATTTGGCACTGAATTCGGCACTGTGTAGGCAGGTGTTGGCAGAAGAGAGATCACTGCCTGAGGAGTCAGGGAGCCCGCGATGTGGGAAAGATTTCCCATCTTTTTGAAGTTTCCAGAAGTCAGGAAGCAGTAAGAGGAATCCAGAACTTTGGGTAAAAACAACCTGTCATTTACAGGCATGGGACAGGGCAGGTCTGTTGAAATTCAGTATCTTCAGTCCACAGGGTTGACTTGAAGATCAAGAGATTGTGTGCAGGAAAGTGCTTTGTGCGCCCCCAAGTGCTGACCGTAAGTGCCATGAGGCAGGAGGTCTGTACTCCACTGGAGTAGAAACTCCTGGAGGCCAGCTGAGACATTTTCCTCAGCACCTGGCACACAGGGAGTGCCATACACACAGCTTGTGGAGGAGCGTGGACCACGCTTCTTGGTCTTAAGTGACAAACCCAGTCGGAACCAGCTTCAGATACCAAGGGAATCTGATAGAAGGCTGCAAGGGCAGCGTGCAGCTGGGCCTTAGGAACCTGAGTCAGGGCTCAGGAACCTCTCCTCTCGGCACATCTGCTTCATTTTCTTTCTAGAAAGACTAGCTTCCTTGGCTTCGCAGGGCCACACGGAAGATAACACGGCTGTCAACAACTTCCGAGGTTTACAATTTCCCATCTAGGTACACAAAGAGCATTTCCCAGGGAAGGACTCTGATTGGCTCAGCTTGGATCCTGTGCTAATTTCTGGACCAATCAAAGAAGAGCAGGAGGTCGGGGGGAGGGGTCATATTATAATATGGGTGCTTCTACTGGCACCAAGTGAATGATGGTGGGGGGTTCGGTGGGGAGGACAAAGAATTTATATTCCTAGAAATGGGATGCTGGGTGGATAATCCCATAGGTGTCCATGAAAGAAGTGATTTTATATGAAGGAATTAGTTTTTAGAAGTTTATAAAAATAAGACACTCTCGCGGTAAGAAATTCTGGTCAGAGAAGGAAAAAATCACCCCTGTTACAACAACTCAGGGATAATCACCATTAACATCCTTCCCATCTCTCTGGCTGGTTCTTCCTGGTCTCCTTTGCTGTTCCTAAATGCTGGGGAGGGGCTTGGGGGGAGGGCAGGGCTCATTCTTGGATCTCTTCTCTTTTCTGTCCATATTTACTCACTCCCTTGAGGACCTCATCCAGCCTCGTGTCCAGAAGATTCTGGGATTTCCACCTTCTGCCTGGGCCTCTCCCTGATACCTGGCTAGTGTATGCAGTGACCATCTCAACGCCTGGGTGGGTAATAAACATCCTAACTGACCCGTCAGAGCCTCAGCTGCTGCCTGCCCACCTGTGCTCCCACAGTCTCCCGGTCTCCTTCAGTGTCAGCGCAACACTTCCAGGGGCTCAGTTCTGGGGTCATCAGGATGCCTTTCCCTCTCCTCCTCCATAACTCACCTGTCAGCACAGCTTACTGACCCTGTTTTCTAAATGCATCCTGGTGTTTTTTGGCCGCACCGCACGGCAATGTGGGATCTCAGTTCCCTGACCAGGGATCGAACCTGCGCGCCCTGCAGTGGATGCGCGGAGTCTTAACCACTGGACCGCCAGGGAAGTCCCAGTCCGACCACTTTTCGTCCCGTCCAGCTTGCCCCCTGGTCTAAGCCAGCACCCGTGTTACTGCCACAGCCTCCTAACTGGTTGCCCTGCTCTTCCCAGCCCTCACCTTCACACAAGCCCAGTAATCCCGCTAGAATGGAAGTCAGTTCACACCACTCTTTCTCAAGCCCTCCTATGGCCTCCTGTTCAATTCAGAGTAAAAGCATGTGGTTTCTTTTGAGAGTGATGAAAATGCACTGAAATTAGATAGTGGTGATGGTTGTACAACTCTGTGAATGTACTAAAAACCACTAAAGTGCACACTGGAAAGAATTGGAGTTTTATGGCATGTAAGTTATATCGCAGTAAAGCTGTTATTAAACCGAAGAGGCAGAAGTGTTGAGAGACTATTTTAAAACCTGGAGTAAAAACTAAAGTCTTTCCATTGGCCCTCACCGTGCCACATGAGCTGGCCCAGGTTCCCCCTCCGAGCCCTTCTCTCCTGGTCGCTGACTCTATTCTGGTCACACGCTTCCCCAAGCTTCTGCCTTTGCACCTGGGTTGCTCTTCTCCCAGGTACCCACTGGCACCGTCTCACTGTCACTCCCCATCACCACTACCAGCTTTGTGTCTGTCCTTCCTTGCACTTGAATCAGGCTCTTGGGGTTGCTATAACAAAGTACCACAAACTGGTTGACTTAAAGCAACGGAAATTTATTCTCTTACAGTTTTGGGGACCAGAAGCCCCAAATCGAGGTGTCTGTAGGGTTGGTTCCTTCCGGAGGCTCTGAGGGGCAATCTGTCCCAGGCTTCTCTCCTGGCTTCTGGTGGCACCTGGCAACCTGGTGTTCCTTGGCCCGTAGACGTGTCACTCCAGTCTGCCTCCACTGTCACATGGCTTCCTCACTGTGTGTCTCCATCTCTCTTTGTCTCTTCCTATAAGGACACCAGTCATATTGGACTGGGGCCCACCCTAATTTAGTTTGACCCCATTTTAACTTGTCTGTGTCTGCAAAAACCCTATTTCCAAACAAGATCACAGTCACAAGCTCTCTCTCCATACCGCTGTTGACATGTTCCTCTTTCTCTAAGCCCAGATACTGCCCAAGTCCTGTTTGGAGCCTTCAAACACCCTCTGAGGTTGTGGAGTGGAGACTGCTGTCCTCGCGTTGCAGGCGGAACTTGGAAAGATGACGACATGCCCAGGATCCAGCGGCTGGTGCCAGATCTGGGTGGTGTCCCAGGGCATCGCCCCTGCACCTGCTTTCAGCCACTCACGTTCACCGCGACAGTTCTGAAGGAGAGGCCCCTCGGGTCGGGGATGGAGGGGTCGGGGGTGTCCACCGGAGGCCACCTGCTGACCTCACTGGGTCGATCTCTCCCAACCTTAGCCGCACCAGGCCAGGCCGCGAGTGTCCCCCTCCAAGCCTTTGCTCAAGCCCATCCCCTAGCCCGGAACACCTCTTCTCAGCCCCACACAACCCACCTCACCCTCCAGCCTCAGGGCTAGTGTCCTCTCCTGTGACACCCGCCCTGATGCCCACCCCAGCCTGTTCCTGCACACCCCTGCTGCCCTACCTCCCCTGCCCCTCCCCTAGACAGTGCCTGGCCCATCCTCGGGGCTCTCGTGTTCCAGAAATGAATGAGCACTTATGGTACCGCCCTTCTGCAACTCTCTTCCGCAGCTCACCTGAGCTCCCTGAGGCCAGGACGGAATCCAGGTCCCCAGGGCCTGGCCCACTGCAGCTGCCTCTTCACTGGATGAGCGCAGTGATGGAAAGTGCTGTGGTTCAGAGTAGGGGTCCCAGAACCAGGCAAACCTGGGCGTGGACCCAGATTCTGTCAGTTAGTGGCTGCGCTGTCTTGGATAAGTGTCACGGATTGAATTGTGTCCCCCCAAAAGATATGGTCAAGTCCTAACACCTGGTACCTGTAAATGCGACTCTGATTTGGAAATAAGGTCTTTGCAGGTGTAATTAGTTAAGATGAAGTCACACTGGATTAGGGTAGGATAAGGAGAAACCCAGACACACGGAAGGAAGAAGCCACGTGATGCTGGAGGTGGAGATTGGAGTGATGGGTCCACCAGCCAAGGAGCACACCAGGGATTGCTGGCAACCACCAGAAGCTGCGAAAGGATTCTCCCCTAGAGCCTTCGGAGGGATCGTGACTCTTCCAACACCTTGATTTTGGACGTCTAGCTTCCAGAACTGTGACAGAATAAATCTCTGTTGTTTTAAACCACTCGGTTTGTGGTAGTTTGTTACAGTGACCTCAGGACACTGGTACAGTCAGTCACTCACCCTTTGTGTGCTCAGTTTATTCATCCGTAAAACAGGGATAAAGGCACTCCCTCAAGGTTATCAGGATGATTTTCTATCACCTGCATAGGGCCTACTATGTGCCAGGCTCTATGCTAAGTGCTTTAAATTTGTGAATTTATTTAAAGGACTATAGAATTCTGTTTTAAGGCTATATCATACTTAGATCACAAATTTTTAAAAATTGTGTTGCCCAAACATATCGTTTGAGCTATTCGTTGATACTTTTAAAATACCTTTATTGAGGTGTAATTCATAGACAAGAAAATGCACAGCGTTTAAGCGCTGCATTTAATCAGTTTTGGCAAAAGCACATCCCTTCGAAGCCACGCCCAGAGCAAGATTCAGAACGTGCCCTTCACCCCAGGAAACCCTCCCCCCACCTCCCACCCCAGGAAACCCTCCCCCCACCTCCCAACCCAGGCAACCATTGGTCACTGCGAGACTGAGTTTTGCCTCTTGTAGAGTTTTCTGTGAGTGGAATCATCCAGTTTGTCCTCTTCTGTGTCTGGCTTCCTTCCCACGGCGGCATCAGCCCCATCGGTGTTGCAGGTGTGTCAGCAGTTTGCTCCTTCCCAAACCCCGAGCCACATCCGGTGTGTGAGGTACCACAAGGTATCAGGCACTCTCCTGTTTCTGGATGTTTGTACTCGTGTTCTAAATCCCCCGTTCTACGGAGGAGGGAGTGAGGCATGGAGAAGTTACACACTTGGGTAAGTTTTCACAGCTATTGGATTTGGGACTGGGACTGAGTGAAGCTCTGAGCAAATCTTTATGCTTCTATAAATGTGGTCAGAGCCCTGCCTATGTCAGACGTGTGGAGAGCATGTAATACGATGGCTCTTATTAGTAGGTGGAAGCATTTTGTTAACTCTATATAATTACATTCACCATATTACTAAGTTTCCGAGCTGGACCCTGCAGCTCGATGGCCCCCACCTGACGGCTCTCTCCAGGACCCAAGTGCTCTTTGACAAATAGATGTTGGTTCTACACAAGGACCTGGGAACACCCACACCTGAGCTGGGACCGGCCCTCTGGTGGCCTTTCTCCTTCCTGTGAGTCCCTCAACCCTCCCCGATCTCATCGCAGAAGGCCAAGCAAGGGAAGGACATTAAACTTCTCTGTGATTTAGCGGAAGAGAGAAAAAGCCCTGAGGGGTTGCAGACTGCTCTGGGGGCTGCCAGGGGCAACCACGGCCGGATCATCCTTCCAGATCTGACCGTTCAGTCTCAACTCTTTGCCAAGTTGTGCCAGCGATGGAAGCAGCTCCGAAGGCTCCAGGGGGATGAAGACAGTGCCGCGGCTCCATCGCTCAGCCCCAGGGCGACAGCATCACCTGGCGTGGTCTCCAGGGAATGAAGTGGTTCCTTCCTCCCAGGGAAAACGGTGACTCAATGTACCCTAATCCCGTCCAGCAGCAGGAGAGGTGCTGTAGACCAGTGTTTGTCAGTCTGTAATGTCCACAAGAATAACCTGGGGGTCTTGTGGAAATGCAGTTCCTGACTGAGGAGGTCTGAGGCACTGCACTTCTAAACAGCTCCCAGGAAATGCTAAGGTTGCCGGTCCCCAAGGCTATAGAGAGCAAGAGAGCCTCGAAGTTACATCCTGATGCGGGATTTGTTTCCACACACACACACACACACACACACACACACACACACACACACACAGAGCTTGATGGGAGAAAGGCAGGCGTTGGACAGATCTGGGTGCGACCTCAGCTCTGCTATGGACCACCTGTGTTGCTAAGAGCAAGGCAGGCGCCCTCTCAGAGCCTCTGTTTTGCCATCAAAAAAATAGGAGAGCTGCCAGTTACCTCATAAGGCTGTTGTGACGATTAAAGGAGATCATGTGTAATTGTATTTATAACCAGAGAGGGGTGGACAGAGAGCAAGAGACAGACAGACAGACATAGAGACAGAAGCATTTTCCGTTTTGTACCTCTGAGCTGTATGAGTGTCCTAACCAGGCCTCTCTTCCCTCCTTGCCTTCATGTATTTATTCATTTACTTGTTCACTTGTTCATCCATTCATTTATTTTAATATCAGTCGACATCGTCTGGGCAGTGACATTATGAGCCACATGGTGGAAGGCTCAGGAATTGCTTAAAACGTAGAACAGCAGTCACGGTGGTGAGGTCAGGTGAGCGTAACGGGAACACAAACCTGACTCCACAGTGGATCTATTCCTTTAGCTCTAACCCTGCGCTCTGTGACCTGTGCTCTGTCACGCTGCCTCTGAACCTTTGTAAACGAATGTTGCCAAGAGCCTGACAGCCCCTTACCCGACTTAACCCTAGGCTCAGACCTTTAAAGTTATAACACTTTCCCACTCATATAGAGATTAAATGTTGCAGAACCGAGAATACCATTTGTCTCGTTGGAGATTTATAGGAACATTGTGACCAGACCTACGTGGACAGCTACAAGAACAAAGGATTCCTGCACCAAGAAGTTTGAAACAGCCAGCCAGACCTTCTTCCCTTTTCCTATTAAAAAAAAGCCTGAATTCTAACCTGAGGAAGATGGTGAAGTCACTATCCCTTGCCCCATCTCCTGGTCTCTCGATGAACTGGCCTGTCGTGTGGCGAACAGAATGAACTTAGACTCAGTAACGTGAGGCCTCATCAGGTCACACTGGGTACATCCTTGGACTGGCTTGGAGTGACTCCCCGGAGACAGGTCTTCCCAGCGTGAAATAGTGTTGTGTCTCAGGGACAGGACTTCTGGCAATTTTTTTTTTCTTCTTTGTATTTTTGAGAAACATTTTTCTAAGTGTGTAATATTTTCATTAAAAACAAAATTTTTTGTCAACCCGTGTGCATTTAGGCCCCACTATGTGCTTGTTTAGGGAGAGAGAAGCCAGGAATTTAATCAGCGGTCCGTGTAACCCCCTTGTCCTGGCATCCCCGGACATCCCTACCGGTCCAACATCTTCCCCAATGCATGGAAGCCCTCTGTTGGTGTTTTACGCCTTCAACTCTCGAAAGCTTGCTTTTCAGAGGGAGCGGAGGCGACTCCAAAGAGAAGAGGACCATTAGCAGCCGATTCTGATTCCGACTCTGACACTGGACTTGGGAGCCAGTCAGCCACCGGTCGGGATGCACAGCCTGTCTGGTCCATCTCGACTCCTGGCCGCCCCGTCACGGCCTGGTGGAGCTTGGTGAAGAGTGAGCCGAGTCTCGGGCAGGGCTGCTGGGAACCAGTCCCTCAAATCCCTCTTGTCCCTCTTAAAGAGAGCCGCTCTCCTGACTGCTACTTCTCCACCAGTAAAGCACTCCCTCGGGTAACAAGACCCCAAGTGTGACTTGGCTGAACCATGACATCGGCTAAGCAGAGGTCAAAGGTCACCGTGAGCTCCTTTGGGTTGGGCCCAGCGGGGGGCGGGGGAGTCCTTTAAACTGGAGAAGCTGCTCCAGGGCATTCCTGGGGAGGGGACTGAGCCCTCAGGGGCAGTCTTTCTTTCCATTTGATGGAAAAAGTGAGGGCATGGGGGAGGTGAGGCTGGAAGAAAACTCCAGCCAGACACCAACAGGTCAAGCCCCCTACCTGGATAGGGGGGAGCTCTCCGTGCTGCCTGGAGCCCGTAAAAGCCAGTCCCCCTCCGGGCTGGCTCCAGGGCTTATTAAATACCAGGCCTTCTGGGCCAGGAAAAGACTAAACAAAATGTGGTTTTCCTCTGTGGACTGATTGCATCTGTTCCGAAGGGAACACAGGGGAATCACCTTTGGGGGTGCACTTCCCAAAGACCAGCCCGCTGGGAGCCCTGGCCTGGCCTAGACGTTCTGCACCCCCCCCCCCCCCACCGACCCTGATCTGAAGCTTTGGACAAGGTCACTGGCTTCCCTGGGAGGGAAGGGGGGCATTCACGCCACGAGGCGAGTGGGGATGGGGTCGGCACCTCAGGGAGGAGGTGGCAGGATCTGCAGGTGGTCCAGAGTGGAAGCTGTTGGCTGGGCGGAATGAGAAGAGAAGAGACCTGAAGACAAAACCCGGAGGACAACCCATGATGAAAGAGCCACAGGAGAAAGGAAGGTTCCCATAAGGAGCAACCAGAGAAACAGGATTAGGCAGAGTGCCGCATTCTTCCTGGAAACTCGGCTGAGTTGAAAAACAACACTATGATGTAGAACCACGGTATGGCACGGCCCTATTTTTTTTTTTTTGACGTGGACCATTTTTAAAGTCTTTATTGCATTCGTTACAATATTGCTCCTGTTTTATGTTTCGGTTTTTTGGCCGCTAGGCAGGTGGGATCTTAGCCCCCCTATCAGGGATCGAACCCGCACCTCACGCATTGGAAGGCGAAGTCTTAACCACTGGACCGCCAGGGAAGTCCCAGCACAGTCCTATTTTTTGGTTTAAAAATATTCTGTAAAAATTATTTAATAAAAGATAAAGAGCGATGATACCTCTTTCACATTAATTTCTTCACTGCCAAGAAAACTTTGAGTTAGAGAAAAATGAGAAAGGGCCTTTTAATTCTAAAAAGTACAGCAGGATGGCCAATGGGACTCATTCCAGAAATGTTTCAATAAGAAGAAATTCATTAAAGAATTCGTACTAGCCAGTTAAGGAAGAAAGCTATATCATCGTCCTTGAGAGATGTCCAAAAGAAATTGCATAAAATTCAACATCCATTCCTGATTTTAAAGGAAAAATTTTAAAACAGAGAAACGGATGGAGATTTCATACAAATAGATGTTTCCAAATAAAAAACTGAATGATGAGCAAAGCACTGGCCCCAAGTGGGCAAAAGGGTTGACCAGTAATTCACACACACACACACACACACACACACACACACACACACACACTCACACACAAATACCCTCAGACACCTAAGGTCACTGAACATGACAAGATGTCCCATATGGCCCAATGCAGTGTCTGCAAAGATGGAGAAGAGCCCCCAGCTTAGCCCGAGGACTCTCAGATCTCATGCAAGGCTGAGTCCTAGGGCCTCCTTCCTCCCTGGTTCAGCGCCTACTCTGATGACCGGGTGTTTAGGACAAAAGAGACACCCTCAAACATGGCCTGACCTCCTAAGGCACGTGAGCTAGAGGGGAAGTCGCTCATTCCAGATTCCTGAGCCAGGAAGAGTTTGATCCTGGGATTGAGTCATGTCTGTGTTTAGAGCTCTTGCTAGATCCCAAGCCATAACCCCTCTACTGTGCTCTCAGTTAGCTCTGCCTTCCTGCTAATGATAAAGTTATAATCCTGGGAGCCCTGAGCCACCGACCAGAGGAAGGCTGGATGTGATTTACACCAATTAATCTGGCCTCATCTCTAATCAGAGTAATTGTCAACAGGAAGCAAAGAAGAAATGCGTTTCATTCTGCCTGCCTCACTGGGACCCCAGGAACTCGGGTACTACCCGAGCAGTTATAACTGTGATGTTATTCCAGACCTCAAGCCGTACCCCCAGGGCGACTGTCATAGCGGATGCATTTGACATTAGCAATCTGAGTTTGAGGATTCCTCACCAGGGGGTGGAGCCGTTTTCCCAAACAACTGGGCTGTGGAACCTCCTTCTCCCCAGGCAGCAAAATCAGAAGACAACGGATTGCATTTGTCACTTCTTTACTGGCCTCATGTGCTGTGCAGACAGAACTTGAACAAGGAGAAAATGTGGCAAGGCGGGTTGCCATGGTGATCCAGCATCACCGGGGCCATTGTGGTGGACGGTGGGTACCAGGGTCCCCCGGGGGAGTGTAAGAACCCCTGAGCTGCTACCTGAGGGCTGTCCTGGGCTGAACACAGTAATTCCACAGTCAGAGTGAGAGGAGAGGGCCCAGCCCCTCCTGCTGTACTCTCCCTGAGATTTTTAAACCTCTGACTTCCATCCCTCAGAGCCATCTGCATGCACGAGAGGTCAGCCAGGGCTTCTAGCTGTTGGAGGAAAAAAAAAAAAGATGTCAAAGGAAACTGGCTCAGGTATTTTCTGCCAATTGAAAAGACCATTACTTGTTCCTGTCTGGTGGGGAGGAAGCCAACCTATTTGAGTGAAACAGAGTTCTTGGTAATGCTTTCTCCCCCAAACCTGCAGATCCCTCCCCGCCCCCGACACCAAATCTCAGCATGAATGGCACTGCCCTGCATCACTGTTCATCACTGGGTGTCATCTGGAGTCCTTTTCTCCCTTCAACATCGCACCCCCAATTCAACTGCCGGTTTTAGTTCTCTTGCCTTATTTCCCAGATAGATCCTGAGTCCAATCCTTCCTTCCTTGTCTTCCACCATCACCCTAAGCCCGTGGTTTTCAATCAGGGTGTGGTTTTGGCCCCCAGGAAACATTTGGAATGTCTGGAGACATTTTTGGTTGTCACACATGGGGAAGGATGCCACTGGAATCTGGTGGGTAGAAGCCAGAGATGCTGTTAAACATCATACAGGACGCAGGACAGCTGCCCACCAGAGAGCTCTCTGGCCCCGAACGTCAGTAGTGCCTAGCTGAGAACGCTGCTGTAAGCAGAGTGGCCTCCACCTGGGCCCCCAGCTGGCCTCCCTGCTTCCACCTGGGCCTTGCCCAAATGTCACCCCAACCTTGCCGCTCCCCTGATTAAACCGCCTCTGTGGTTTAACCCTTCTTTAGTCTGTGAGTAGGACCCAGCCGCATCCTGTGGTGCCCACCACCTGCTCCCTCCTGAGGGTGCTTTTGGTCTGGGCTTTCAGCGACTGCTTCCCCCTTCTTCCCGGTTCCAGAGTGGCCTCCTCCCAGAAGCCTTCCCGGGCCTCTGCTCTCTGGCACTTGCCACCACTTCACCCCATTTTATATCCTCCAGAGACTCATCATCTTTTCGTTATCTTATTTGTTAATTTCCCCTTGGCAAACATTCCCAGCGTGACCACCCTAGGAAGCAAGTGTTCCGAGGGCACGTCCTCTCTGCTTCTTTCGTTGCTGTGTCCTCGGTGCCTGATACCAACAGAGGCCCCTTCAGTATTTATCAAATAACTGAAAGCCATGCACTCACGCAGATTTTCCAGCTAAATCCAGCGACATCATCTTCAGCGCCCAGTGCAAAATGAAAACACAGGTTTCCTTGTTCAAAAATTATTGAGAATTTCAAGACAGCAGAGCATTAAACCAAGCACAGGGCCTTCACATGCCCGTGAAGCGGGCTCTGATTACTATATTACTTTACACCAATGAGCAAAGAATAACTTCTTTTTTTTTTTTTTTGGCGGTACGCGGGCCTCTCACTGCTGTGGCCTCTCCCGTTGCGGAGCACAGGCTCTGGAGCGGGATCCTCCCGGACCGGGGCACGAACCTGTGTCCCCTGCATCGGCAGGCAGACTCCCAACCTCTGCGCCACCAGGGAAGCCCAAAGAATAACTTCTTAAAGTTCTCATTTCAGCTAGTGCTCTCCAAACTCAAGTTCCAGCAGAGAATTCACTGGCCTGAAGCAAAATATGGAAAATGTAGTAAGTTTGTTCTAAACGCTAAATTTACTTCTAAAAGCTAATATTATCTATTTTGCAGTTGCTTTCATTTTATATTTTTGCTGAGAAAAATGTCTTCTCTTTTCTGAAACGATGGTGTTGGGAGATGTGAAAGGTTGGATAACTCTCTCCCCAACCCACCCAATGTTTTCAGTTTTTGCTTTGTAAATTTTCCTACTGTGTGGACCCCAGCATCCGAGAAGTCCATCCCATCATCCGACCCAGGAGTGAATAGGGAGGCCCCTTTGCACAATCCCTTTCAGAGGAGAATTGGCTGATTTTCATGGCCAGCAGAGGGGGCCACAAGAATGCCAAATCCTCTTGGCTGGGTCCCAAACTAATCTGCAGCCGGCTCTCCTATCTCAGCTACCAGAGATGTCCTTTATTAGCGGGGAGATTCGGAATTCGTGGAAACTTACCTGGTGACTCTCTCCTTTTTTGCACTTGAGATTTGAACTGACATCTTGAATTAAAGCCTCCTTTCTTTAAATCGGTGGTTCTCAGCCCTGACTGCACGTTAAACTTACCTGGAGAGCTTTCAAAACTAAAATCAAAATGCCCAGAAATTCTGATTCTGTTGGTCAGGGGTGGGGTCCTGACCATCAGAGTTTTTACCCCTCCTCCCCCCCGCAATTCTAATTCTAATGGGTTGAGAACTCCTGGCAAATAAATTTGCTATTAAAAAATGGCAGTTCCGGGAATTCCGTGGCGGTCCAGTGGTTAGGACTCGGAGCTTTCACTGCTGTGTCGACCCCTGGTCAGGGAGCTAAGATCCTGCAAGCTGCATGGTGAGGTCAAAATAAATAAATAAATAAAATAATGTAAACTTCAAAAAAAGAAAATACATTTTTAAAAAGTGAAAAAAAAATGGTGGTTCATATTTTTTCAAAGGGAATGAATGCTTTTTTGTGTGTGGTGGTGGGGGGCGGCCTGGAGCAACTGTCTTCATTCTTAGAGGACAGTTTGCAGCAAAGCAGAAACAGAATCTTCCAGCTACCTACGGCTAGAAGATTGAGAGATTGAGGATGTCTGGTGCCTTGTCACATGGTCTGTAGGCACTTTAGCAACCGGCCCCGATCTCTGCAGAGTTCACCCTTGTTCTCCTGTCTTGCCTGTGTCTTCAGCAGACCCAGCCCTGGGAAGCTTGCAGCCAGGTGTCTGGGCGCAGCAGGTCCCGGGTCGCCCTCTGGTCCTCGCAGGGAGAGCGTTGAGGGCACAGGCCACGCTGCCACCTCTCCCTGAGCCTGCCCGAAACACCTCTTGCAAACGCTCACAGGGCTCCACTCCCTGGGGACGTGTGGTGACATGTACACGCTGCTGGCGAAGGTGTCTCCTAATAATCATCTTTTCAACAAAAGGAACACTTCAACGATTCTGCAAGGCGATAGAAACCCCAAATGACTCAGAAGGTATTTGGTGGGCGGTTCCTCCCGCTGGTCAGAATGAGTAATCCTTCTGAGACACTACAAGCAGTTTAATGAGAAAAACTGTCTCGTGGGTGAAGGGCCAAAATCAGGAAATATTTAGGTAGGAAGGTAGAGACTCCTTCCCCAGGTATGGAGAAAGCCCCACCCCACCGCCCCAACTTCTTTACTCAAAACCAAAGGACAAGAGAGCCTCCTGTCGGCTCGATTCTGAGAGAGAAAGACACAGGTGGGTCTCAGATCCTGGCCCGGTGCGGGCGATGCCAGGTCGGGCCGGAAGTGTTCCCCTGACACTCCTTACCTGGGGAAATGGGCCTATCTGCCCTGACAGGCCGGAATTCCCTCCTCGCAGCTGGGAAGCGAGGCCTCGCCTCTCTGTTACAAACAAAATCCTGTGTCATTGATCCATCAGCTCAGACTCCAGCCGCAGTAGGGGAGGCAAAACCAGTGATTTCGCAGCCCTGCTCACCTCCTCCCTCCCCCACCTCTTCCCTAAGAGCGTTTCCCTTTTGAATCTTCTTAAAGAGAGTGTGTGTCTACCAGCATTACCTTTATCACTCAAACAGCCGGGAGAGAAGCCCAAACTACAGAAACACCGAGAGGAAAGAGGACAAGGACGGACGAGCCATCTTTGTTCCTACAAAGCAAAACATCCAAAGGGTTACCAGGACGGCAGCCTTTGGAAATCCGTCACTCCCTCCCAAAGGTCAAGGGCTCTCGCTCTCCTTCAAAATTTCCCACTTCTTTTACTCGTGTGCAGGGGATCCTTCTCAAATCCAGAGATTTTTTTTCAAGGCCAGAAGCAGAATAAAGCCTGGCCTGGAAAACCCTTGACCCTAAGAAGGAACATGAACAAGGAATAAATAGTAAAGAAAAACCAGAATGGAGTAGCTGTGTCTCTCCAACACCCAGAAGGCAGTTCTGAACTTTAAATAAAGTGAACTCTCCAGAGCATGGCTTCATAAATACTAGTTGCTATTAAGTAATAAATACGGAAATGACAATATATTTAAATCAATCACAAATGAAGCCTGGTTTATCCAGAATCTCCAAGTAGTAAAAACTGGGTCCAATATAATTTTGCCCATATCAGAAGTCAGGTTCAAAATGAGTTTTGTAGGGAAATTACAAATTATATTTTTAAAGATGGGTCTGTAATTATAGGCTTAATTAATTACACCGGGGATTTGTTCTTGGAAAGGTGTACAAAATGTGTCCTATTTTGCACCAGGGAGATGGCCTATGGGAAGGAACCCTCTCGTTCTTATAGATCCGAGAATGCTGAGGTTTTCACACATTAGATTTTGCTTCAAAGGAAGCCCGCCTGCTCTGTTAGCTGGAAACTCGGTAGATGCCATCTAACAAGGAAAAAACCAAAGTGCACGCTCTTCGGGGAAAGAAAGTTAACCCAAACAGAAGAGGGTAGGCTTAGAAGTACAAGTTGATACATTACCTTTGCCTCTCCCAGGTATGAACTTACGTTCAAATCTTGTGAATCTTCCCAGACCTTTTTTTTTTTTTTGTGGTATGCGGGCCTCCCCCTGCTGCGGCCTCTCCCGTTGCGGAGCACAGGCTCCGGACGCGCAGGCTCAGCGGCCATGGCTCACGGGCCCAGCCTCTCCGCGGCA
>NC_041227.1:5510267-5512779 GCF_002837175.3 Physeter macrocephalus
GGACGCGCAGGCCCAGCGGCCATGGCTCACGGGCCCAGCCCCTCCGCGGCACGTGGGATCCTCCCGGACCGGGGCGCGAACCCGGTTCCCCTGCATCGGCAGGCGGACGCGCAACCACTACGCCACCAGGGAAGCCCTCCCAGACCTTTTTTAACGCTTGTGCAAATATCTGACACCCGTAGGTCTATTTTAAGTGCGATATACTCCGCGTTCTGGGCTGCAACTTGCTTTCTCTGACGGTTCAACATTCATTCTTGCAAATGGCAACTTAGCTTTCAGTACAAACCATTTTAAGTTGTAAGAAATGAGAGTTCTGTTCTAAAGGCTGGCGGGTGTTCGGTCTCAGAAATTGGTGAACAAACTGAAGCAACACAGGACAGTCTAAATCCGAGGCCTGCCTCGTCCACAACCCGACTCCCCCCGCAGAGGGCCTTCTGTTAACGGCTGTGAGCGTGGTCCTTCACGCCCTCTGTGCTCATGCAAACTTGCCAACACGCATCTCTAGTTGGGTTTGTTTTCAAGCAAACACGGGATCATGCGATCTGTGCTGCCTTGCACCTTGTACCAAGAACAACGGGAAAAGTCGGTATGGTGGAGACTGCCTCTTACCTCTCTGGGTCCTGAACAAAGATAACCTTTTTTTTTATAAACTCTGGAAGGAGCGTCCCCCATGCTGTTATTGACTTCGTTTTCCATACGGAGCGCCTCTGTTGCTCGTGGTTTTCGGTGGGTTCGGATGACTCTAAGCCCTTCCTTGGATCTCAGGGCTGTTTTTCAGTCTTCCCGAGAAGCCTTCCCGCCCTCTCTGACCCATTTTGCAGGCAGTTACGGGTTTCCTTGCCCCATCCCTGTCATGGGAAGTGAGGCTCTCTGTGGAAAGTGATGGTGCAGATAGGGTGACCAACTCAACCAAGTTCAAAGTGGGAAGTCCAGGATCCTGGGAACCCCCTTAGTCCCAGGAAAACCAGGACAGTTAGTGGCCCTGGGTGGGGATCAGTCTATTATCCCTTCTTGGGAGCTCAGTCAGTGCCAAAATTAGGAGGTTAAGTCGACCGCCAGAACCAAGCAGAGTATTTATCCTGAACGTTCTGTGTGCTCCCAACAGAATGGTTACGTTTGTGACTGGCATTTATCTAGAGATGAGATAGCAAGCTGGGACGCTGGTGCACTGTCTGACGTCTTGGGCTCAGCTGTGAACGGCCAGAGAACCCCCTTCCCTGGAAATTTTTTTCAAGTGCAGCCCCGCTGACCTTCAACTTCTATGTGTAATGCGGGCCCTGAGATCTCGGACCGGAGTTTGAGAGCTGTCTCAGCCCACAAGGAACCCACCCAGAAACTGGGAAAAGGCAGAGGCTGCAGGAAAGTAGGCTCGGACAGGATCGGGTTTTGCCTTCCCCTGAGGCTCACAAGAAATGATGGTGGATGACCCCTCACCCCCGTCCACATGACCTGGCCCCAGCACATCTGGGAGGTTGGGACACTTTGCAACTCTGGAGCTTGCGACATATAAGAAGGGCTGAATGAGAGGCCCGGGGCACCTCACTCATAATCCATGTGCTTTGGCCATCCAGTCTCCCCGGCAGCCCTGGGTCCCTCACTCGGCTGCCACCGCAAGCACCCAAAGTCACAAACATCTCCCAGACTTGGTGGTTTTGACTATGTTTAGTTAACCCTGCCTCCTTCCCCTTAACAAGTGATACACAAATTTCATTAGATAATTCCACAGGGTGGGGTGATTATATTTTTCTCTCTATAATGAGAAGATAAAAACTCATAGCCTCCCATGCGTCAAAACATGCCAATTTTAGTTGCCACTCACATTGTTAAAATTTTAAAAAATAGTTGTAAACTCAGCATTTAAAATTTGAGACATCACATTCTACAATCTAGATTTTTTTTTTTTAGTTTTTTTAAACTTTTTATTTTATATTGGAGTACAGTTGATTAACAATCTTGTGATAGTTTCAGGTGTACAGCAGTGATTCAGTTATACACATACATGTATCTATTCTTTTTCAAATTCTTTTCCCATTTAGGTTGGAACATAATATTGAGCAGAGTTCACTGTGCTATACAGTAGGTCCTTGTTGGTGATCCATTTTAAAGATAGCATGTGTACATGTCAATCCCAAACTCCCTAACTATCCCTCCCCCACCCCTCCCCCCTGGTAACCATAAGTTCATTCTCTAAGTCTGTGAGACTGTTTCTGTTTTGTAAATAAGTTTATTTGTATGATTTCTTTTTAGATTCCACAAATAAGCGGTATTATACGATATTTCTCGTCTCTGACTTACTTCTCTCGGTATGGCAATCTCTAGGTCCATCCACGTTGCTACAAATAGCATTATTTCTCCCTTTTTTTTTTTTTTTTTTTTTTTGCGGTACGCGGGCCTCTCACTGCTGTGGCCTCTCCCGCTGCGGGGCACAGGCTCCGGGCGCGCAGGCTCAGCGGCCACGGCTCACGGGCCCAGCCGCTTCGCGGCACGTGGGGTCCTCCCAGACCGGGGCGCG